>NW_027412544.1:14316191-14651191 GCF_025532065.1 Leptinotarsa decemlineata
AATCTCTGACATAGTACGTGTACTTAGTTTCGACTTTAATTTTCTATAGTCACCCACTAATTTCAAAAAAAATCCATAAAAATGGGCGATATACGTTTTTCAATATTTTTAGGATACTGGTTATGGTAACCATTGTCTTCTCCTTTCAGATTTGGAATCCTGTCATGGATATTTGAGCTATTTGGTATTTCAACTGAACCCTAGACTTCCAAAATAAGTGTGTCTGGGTTGAATTGTTATTTGCCAAAAATCCGAAAAAATAAAACATCAATGTCTTTCATTAACATCAGATAGGTACCATGAGGAAAAATTTACAGGAACTTTGTTCGTGACTTCAAAGTAGATCAACTTTTTTGTATTCATTTTTGTTGAGTGGCGAATTCTAGATGATACGTGGTTTAAATTTCACAAAAGTTAAATTATGTTTCAGAAATAAAAATAATTTTCGAATCATCAATCAGTGTGAAAGCGTTATTAAAATTTTCTAATGAAATTGTTGACATGAAGAGCATCTAACTTGAAATGATGAAAATTCTCATTGTATTGTTTTCTTGATCATACTTTCACAGAAACTAAAATTAAACTGTAACAATACCAACTTGGTTGTGAATTGCAATCTTCTAATGGAAGTAAAGAGTTACACGACTCACGATAGATCGGAACACTATAGAAAATTGCATGAAATGTTAGAAAAGTATGAAGATGTCACGAATTGTGAAGTGATAATATTTTGTAAGGCAAAAATTTCAGCGACACTTCATAAAAACCTTTGGGATATTAGGTTGTTTCAGAAGTTTTGATGTCATGTTTTTTTGTATCTCCATATCTCGATGAATATTTATTCTATTGTTCGTGGTATATACTATTCATTAAATAATTTTATGCTCTATACAGGGTGTTTTGAATTCGATCCTCTCCATTAGGATCTCCGAAACTATTAGAGATACGGAAATGGTTGAATTGAGACAAAGTTGTGCAATCAGCTGACTAACAGTATGTCGTTGAGAAAGTTCTGGAATTCTGAATATATCCGGAGATATCCGAAAAAAACAGAAATTTCAAAAAATGTTTATTTTTTAAATAGCTTTATTTTTCGAAGGATTCGAAAATAAATTGCATTTCCACATTGTCATTTTTTTCCTGCTATATTATGGTGTTTTCAGATTTGCTATCCGACGTTTCGTCTTCCGGCCACCATCATCACCTATATTTTTCCTTATTGGCGCTTCATTGGATTCTTTCTGTTTTGAATAGAACCAGATTTTACCAATGATGTATCATAAGTTTTCATTCCTTTTCAAAAAATTGAAGATATTGAAAAAAATTGATCCTTATCATAATAGGCTTTGACTTTGATTTTTCTAAATTTGACTTTCAATTTGCTGAACTCAATGACATTTTGTTATTGTACAAGTCATTGAATTTTTAGCGAAGAATGGGTTTCACGAATGAAGAAAAAAGAGATATGATACAAACGTATCACAAATACGATAGAAAAAGTTTAAGGACAGCGGAAATGTGTTCAAACTTGCATCCCGAAAGACGACAACCACATCGAACTATGTTCAAATTATTGGATCAAAATCTCACCAAGTGTGTTAATAATAGGCTCATTATACTCATACTACGATTTTCAGTAGTGAAATACTCGAATCTCACCGATGACCACAACTTTTTATTCTGAGTGTTAGTTCCCTAGTTGCTTCAGAGAAATAGATCAGTATTGGAGACAGATAATGTTTCATCTGTTCATCTGTCTATCCACCTGCAAGTCATGCGCATATATTTTTACAATGTCTGGTCGACTCATCAATTATTGGATTTTTGGAAAATCACATCGGTTTTTCATAAAAATTCATGAAGAGTTAAACTACTTGGACGATTATTTTCAGAAACAATTGTGTTAACTCAATCGTGGATAACTACTGAAAGAATCGATGGAATAGAGAAACGAAAAAATGTTAATATGAAAAAATAGGTGTAAAAAGACTGTTTGGAATTTTTTCATGCAATACTTGAAAAGATGAAAAGTTGTGTAAATAAAAATGAAAGAAACAATGGAATTTTGCAAAAGCCCTAATGTTTCTGTTAACTGTACGAACATATAGTACGGGAATAATTGATGAAAACAGAAAAAGACATATAATAACCATATAACTGATAATTCGGTAGATGATGAAAAATGAAATGTCGCTAAGCAAGTTGGCATCATCAGGGGATGACTGAAACTACTTCTTTAAAGCTATCTCATGAGGGTTACTGAATTATTCCTAGATTTTGTTATCGTCCAGTTATTATAACTACCTAACTTACATTCTATTCCATATTTTTTCACTTGTAATCATGTACCAGTGCGAGCAAAGGGCTTTGCAGCTCAGAATATACTTGAAAATAAGTGTCCCCATATTAAAAACAATCGAATATATGAAGCAACATTCAAAAATTGATTAAATATGTGGTGAAGTAGTGGATGAGTTAATCCAGCTCACACAAATTCGCATGGAATAAAATTATTTTCATTTCGACAACTGTTTCACAAACAGTATGAAGGTACGTCAATGGGCAACTTGTTGTCTCCTCTCGTGGCTACACAAATATGAAGATAGAGGATTTCTTGACTTGTCTCAATATCATATCTCAAATATCTCAAAATGTGAAGTTCACGTATGGAATTGAAGAAAATGAAGAGTTACTATTCTTGGATGAGAAACACCATCAAGGGTATAGAATTCGATGTACATATAAGAAGGACACCAGTACTTTCACATATATCCTTGACAGCTCCCACTGTTGCTCATAATGGCTGATTACGTTTCCTTTAAGCAGAGAATATATGATATTAAGAAAAATATTATCAAAGAAAAACGGGTATCCTCATTTAGATCCACGACTTAAAATTAAGACTCAAAATTTGTAATTTTTTTATGAGAACCATGAATTAAACATGGAAGTGGCTTTCAAAATTGTTTGTGAATTTCAACAAGTGTTGAGCAACGAAGACAAGACGTATACAGTGAGTTTCAAAAAGTTTGCGCCATATGGTAAATTTTTTTACCATCCATCTGTCAGCAAATTTTATTCGTGATAAAAATGGGTGCATTGCGGAAATCTTAGATTTGAGTTGTCAGAATTTTGAATTTTTGAACGGTGTACAGGGGAGAACGGAAAATAGAAATTTTGATCATGGTTAAACTACACTCATTTTCAACATTAATAAAATAATTTATTGAAAAATCCATTTTTTATGGTTCTAGCCTCATGAAGACTACTAGTATCTCCCTCATATCCCTCATATTATTATAATAACATTTCTATGTGAAATTCAGTTCAGTTTTGATTCGAACTTGGAAAATCGATTTTTGTTGAAAATGGTTTGAATTTTCACTAGTTTTTTGGTGCAAAACTGATATTTCACTCTGTGTGTATGTATGTATTTATGGATGTTCAGCAATAATAAATTTAGTGAATTATTTCTTGTCATTGAATCATACTGATAGTTATTATGGAGTGGTGGACATGTAATCAGGACTTGCTTACTATTACTCGCTTCAATATTCCAGAGTTCCTTAGCCAGCGATACAAGTCGATTTTCAACAGCATTTGGTTTAACTGAATGTTCGGAAATGAAGGGTATTTGAGACAATCTGGAGAACATATGATTTGTTTGCTCATCATAATACTTCTGGGCTTCTTCAGAAGGTATTTTCTGGGATATTAATGATAATAATAATAATGTTTATTTATCAAAAAATTACAATATTGAATACATAAGTTTATATCAGTAGTGCTTGAGAGCTGCATAAATAAACAATGGCATCACTGAAGAAACAATCGCAAGATTGTTCCTTGTGCGTGATATAGCCTATAGAAAAGACAAAAAAATTGACAAAAAAAACATTCATGTAGTACATAATACAATATTTAAAATATCACAATGATTGGTTATCAGTTTCATGCAAGATATTACACGAGATGAAATATCACAGTCGAGTCGGTAAAAACGTTACATCCAGATCAAGTGAATAACACGATCGGTTTGAAATCTCAGTGAACATAATATACATATATCACATTACAAATTATCTAAATATCACCAATAGATGGTTAACAGTTTTATGCAAGGTATCACATGAGATAAATATCACAGTCGGTGAAAAGTCACATCTATAGTCTCATTAGAGATACACAGCGTGACTCACGGTCGATGGTAGGTTAGACGTTTCTGGAAAACGCAAAGCATGATTCTTCTGAAAATTTCACCTCTCACATTTCCTTACCTCTTCTATCGATCATAAATATTTTCAGCATTGCGGCGTTGCAACTTCCATCAAAAAGTCCTAGCAACTTTATTTTTTTCAATGGAACACCCCGTATATTAATACATTTGTGGAATCGCTCTGGTATTTTAATACTTTTTTGTTGATGATGTCCTATACCTATCTCTATCTGTTTTCGAGATAAAAAATAAATTGTGCTAAATATGGTCCAAAACATAGCCTTAATTGAAATTAAGTACATCAGTACTCTCAATTCATGAAAAGTTGATATTTTGATGATAGTTTGGACAAACTCGAAATATTCAAATAAAACCAAGAAATCGACTCCATATCATACAGGGCGTGCTAAAATTACTATTATTCCATAGTCGAAAATTAATTTTTTCAAAAGAAATCCCCTGTATATTACTCGATGAGAAAGATGGTGAAAAATGCTTCAAGATGATATATCATGTCCCTATATCTAAATCGTTAAGTTTTCTTAATAAAGCCGTTTTTGTGGAAAAAAAGTTATTCACGTTCTACCTACAAGTGTTGAAAGTGGCATTTTATTTTGTGAGTGGGGATTATTGCAAAACGAGCGTCAGCAAGTGGAGCAAACTCACGAGCAAAATAAAATCACTCTTAACAAATGTATCATACAAATTTTTTTTGTATAACGTTACTGCTGATAATAAAAAAATTATAGGGTTCATGGGATTTGAACACACGATCTTTAAAGGCATATGTTACAACTACATACGCCAACTCACGTTATTTTAAGGAGGATTATTGGTTAGTCATGAAGGACTTTCTACAGTTGGACTGAATACTACTTTTTCATCTTCAGTAACTTCACAGGGATTTAATATTACCAATAGCACGAACTGCATGTGTGAACTTTTCTAAATGATTTTTCGGTAGGTGTTCTGATTAAAGTGTTTCTATCAAAGAGATTTTCAATAACAGTTGTACAAAAAATAATTTTTAAAGAATTTGATTTCTAGGTAGTCGTGGAAATATCAAGCTTATGACAGTTTGGTGACTTTTATAAGTAATTGATAAATGGTTATTGACATTATTTCAAAAAATCGCCAAAAATGAATCAAATATTGATTATTCAAAGGAAGTTCTTATGAAATTATTTATTATACATGAACAGTGTGATCAAATCATTGCCAGAACTTGTAGAAAATTCAACCAAATGTATCCTGAATTAACACCAATGAAAGAGAGGAAGTTTGTAAGATTACAAAATAATTTCCTTAACTATGGCTCCATGTTAAAAGCGCCTTCAACATTACCAAAACCTGTTACTTCAAATGAGGACAATACTGTTAACGTTTTGGCATATTTTTATGCATATCCAGAAGCTTCCATTCGCAGTGCAGAAATAGATTTAGGTGTATCACATGCTTCAGTACAACGAATTTTGAAAAATCACGGAATGCATCCGTATAAATTTAACAAAGTTCAAGCTCTAAAAGCAGAAGACTTCGAACGTAGAATGCATTTTTGTGAATCCCTTTTGATTCATAAACAGGAAGATCGGGAATTTTTGTCAAAAATAATTTGGAGCGACGAATCAAAATTTACGAGGGATGGTATTTTCAATAGAAAATACTGGGCTGATCATAATCCTCATGTTACAAAAGAAATGGGTTTTCAAGAAAAAATTGACCTGAATATTTTCTGTATTCTGAAGAACAATAAAATTAGCTTTTTTGTTTATGAAGACACACTGAATGCAGAGAGATATCTCCAAATATTAAGGACGACTGTAACCAATTTTCTTGAAAATTTGCCTTTAGAGGAATATAGGAATTCGTGGTTTCAACTGGACGGAGCGCCAGCTCATTCCACCCAGGAAATTTCCAGGAAACTTGACGAACTCTTCGACGATCGTTGGTTTAGGCGTTTAGGACCGTGGGATTGGCCACCGAGATCACCCAATCTCACGCAACTTGACTTTTTTTATGGGGTGTTTTGAAAGAAAGGGTATACAGTACTCCAGTGCCTACCAAAGAAGAATTGCGACGGCGAATAGTGCGGAGTATTGAAGATCTGGATCCCCAGAAAATTGAAAAAGCAACCACAAGTCGCGTACAAAAAACATTTTGAAGTGTTTAGAATGTAATGGACAACATTTTCAGCATTTATTGTGAACATGTGATATTTTGTTAACAATTTTGTAATTTTGAATCATCCTATTCTGTTATTGTCTGTACTTTCACTTGTTTTAGCCCACAAAATCTTACTTTTTACCTAGAAATGACTGATTTTTGGTACAGTTGTTTCCTGGAAACTTTGAGCCATAGTTAAGGAAATTATTTTGTAACCTTACAAACTTCTTCCCGTTCATTGGTGTTAATTCAGGATACATTTGGTTGAATTTTTTATACGTTCTGACAATGATTCGATCACTTTGTTCATGTGTATGATAAATAATTTCATGAGAACTTCGTTTGAATAATCGATTTTTGCATTCATTTTGGAAGATGATTCGAAACACCGTCGATAACTCTTTGTAATTACTTATAAAAGTAACCGAACTGCTATTAGCTTGATAATTCCACTGCTAAATCCAAATTCTAAAAAAAAATAATGTTTCTAAAAGAAGCGACTTTATTGAGTAACGATTTAGGTATAGGGACATGATATATCATATTACCGAGTAATATACAGGGAGTTTCATTCGAAAAAATGAACTTTTGACTACTTTTATGCACAATGAAAATAATAGTAATTTCAGTACGCCTTTTATGATATGGAGTCGATTTCTTGGTGTTATTTGAATAAATTGAGTTTGTCCAAACTATCATCAAAATATCAACTTTTCATGAATTGAGAGTACTGATGTACTTAATTTCAATTAAGGCTATGTTTTTGACCATATTGAGCACAATTTATTTTTTATCTCGAAAACAGATAGAGATAGGTATAGGACATTATCAACAAAAAAGTATTAAAATACCAGAGCAATTCCAAAAATGTATTATTATATGGGATGTTCCATTTAAAAAAATAAAGTTGCTAGGACTTTTTGATGGAAGTGACAACGCCGCAATGCTGAAAATATTTTAGATCGATAGAACAGGTGAGGAAATGTGAGAGGTGAAATTTTCAGAAAAATCATGCTTTGCGTTTTCCAGAAACGTCTAACCTACCATCGACCGTGAGTCACGCTGTATATCATTGTCTTTTGAATAGGACGAACAAATTTTTAAAACTAATGAATTATGACAGGTATGAATTTTTGCAGTTTTTACAGTAAAATAATTTTTTGGAATATATGTCTGTCATAACTATTTAGCCAATTTTTTACTTGTTTCTTAAACTTAACGTAGTTTTGACAAGTTTTTATGGTTTTAGGTAGTAAATCCCAAGTTTTTGGACCCAGATAGCTGCAGTGTCTCTGTCCCACTGTTTTGATACATTTCGGAACCACAACACTATATTTTTGTCTCCTAGTATTGTATGGGTGATCCGAGCGTGTTATTTTAGTTTCATTTTTGTATATTTTCTGCAACACTTTTTGGCAATAGAGCTGTCTAACATCGAAAATGCCACTTTCTTTGTATAAATTATCGCTTGGATGCATCCTTCCTTTGCCCAAGATGATTTTAAGATTTTTTTTTGTACAATACTGAGGCAATTTGAGTGTGTGTCATTTACTCCTCCCCATCCTATCATGCCGTATGAAAGTTGGGACTGAACTAAACTATAATACACAGTTGTCAAATTGGTGATATCAAGGTATTCGTTCAAGAGTTTGAATCTTGATAGGAATGAATTTATTTGTGAGATACGATATATGTAAATCCCATTTCAAATGTCGGTCAATTTTTATACCGAGGTATTTAATGGAGCTGGCTTCTGGAATTGATATATTCTGGTTTATATTCAATGGCCCCATATTCGGCAAATTGTTAGTATAGGAGGTGAAGGATAAGTATTTGGTCTTTTCCGCATTCAAAGTTAGTTTATTGTATAGAAACCATTCATTAATATTGTTGAAATCTTTTTCCGCCTTCGCTTTCAGTTGTTGCCATGTATAGTCACTATAAAATACTGCTGTGTCATCTGCAAAGCTCAGAATAGTTCCTTCATAGGTCATTTTCGGAAGGCTGTCTATATAGATGGTGAACAGAAGAGGGCCTAAGACCGTACCTTGGGGAATCCCGTAGGTAATCGTCCTTGGTGTACTTACTCCACCATCAATATCGACTACTTGTTTATGGTTTGAGAGATACGATTTCAATAGATCATGCGGTTTACCCCGCATGCCAATTTTTTCCAGTTTCTCAAGAAGCCTTGTATGACGAACAGTATCGAAGGCTTTGGAAAGGTCAATAAAAATGCAGAGTGACGGTTTGGAAATGTCGAGTGATTTGTAGATATGAGTCGTCAGTTTCAATATTGCATCTTCTGTAGATCTGTAGATCCATACTGTTGTTGGGACAGGATATTATGTTTTTTCATGAAATGTGTCATTCTTTCTTTTATTATTTTTCCAAAAATTTTTGCTATGTGTGATATCAGAGAATTAGGTCTATAATTTGGAATTTGTTGTTTATTACCACTCTTGAAGAGCGGTTTGATGATACCCGTTTTCAAAATGTTTGGAAAGATTCCGTTTTCGAAGCAACTATTAATTATATGGGTAAGAGGGACTGTTATAAAATCTGCTATATGCTTCAACATTTCTGCAGTAAAACCGTCGTGTCCAGGACTTTTGTTTAGTTTTAGTTTTTGTATTATTCGTAAAACTTCTTCAGTGTCTGTGGGATATAAGAACATATTTTTATTGATTTCAATTGTTTGGTCTTTAAAAGAACCGGGTTTTAGGATTTTGTCAGCAAGTTTTTGCCCTATTTCACTGTAATGTTTATTGAATTCATCATAAATGACCTATTTATTTTTCCTTATATCACCATTATTCAATACAATTTCAGTAATTTTTGTTTTGGGACAAGTTTTATTGCAGATTTCATTTATACCATCCCAAAGCCCTCTTGATTTGTTACTATTTTTATTGATTTCGTTTTGGAAATATTGTTTCTTGATAACTTGATAACTTTCGAAACCCTGCTGATTTGTAGTGGTATTGTGAAATGTGATGAAGTACAGCCTTACATAAAAACCATTTTCCGTATCTTCTCAGTACAAATCCGTTATGCCATTATATTCAATATCGTTGTTTGATAGTTCACTTTTTGTTAGTTCGTTTCCAATGTTGAATATTGCTGTTGTTGATAATTCTGTTGATATTTATAGTACCATATCTACGGAGTTATGTAATAAAAATCAGATGGGGCACACTTTCATGAATTACAAATGAGTTGGTTCAGCCTTTGATATTAGCAGCATAATTTTTTAACTATGGTGAAATTATTTCATTTTTACTGCTGTATCCAATGGCCCTGATAGTTGTGCTCATCAGCTCTCTTTTATTGTAGTTTGAATTCAGGATGAATTGCATTGAAATCTGGTTTCCATCTTGTATATTCAACAATTACGCCACGTTTCTACCATTATGCTCGTCGACGACTATTCAATCGAGCTAAAGATTCAGGTAACTGGGAGCTTTAAAAAACCACTCTAACGTCATAGAACAAGGAAATTAGAAAGGCAAAACGGGAGTCTTGGAGGAAGTCCTGTGAGAGTATCTCTGATTTACCTTGCAGCGCAAGAATTCACAAGATTCTCTCTAGAGAGCCGACTGTTGAAATTGGGTCGATTAAACGACCCGATGGAACATTTGCGACCTCTAGTAAAAAAACGTTAGAGCTGTTGATAGAAATCCACTTTCCTGGAAATCTGACTCTTTATAACAACAGACCGCCCATCTTCGAGGGCGCTAAACGCCCAAAAAAGAACGACTGGGACGTCACAAGAAAAGTTATAACAGCACCGGCAGTTGAATGGGCTATCAAGTCTTTTCAGCCCTTCAAATCTCCCGGAGAGGATGGTATATTTCCAGCTCTTCTTCAAAACGGACTGGGAATAATTTTACCTATTCTCACAAAATTGTATAGAGCTAGTCTGGCGTGGAACTATATACCACTCAGTTGGGTGTGGGCAGCAAGGATGGTGGGAACTGGGCCGGAGAGACCCACACCCCAAATCGGTACGACTAATCAGCCTTACATTCTTCCTGCTAAAAGGACTTGAGAGGACACTGGACGGATTATATGCATCCACACTGAATAACCACCAGTATGCTTATCAAACCGGCGAATCAACAGATTCAGCATTAAACAACCTCGTTGAGAAAATCTCCCAATCCCTTGACAACGAGTAGATTGCGGTTGCTGTATTTGTTGATATTGAAGGAGCTTTTGATAATGCACTACCTAAATCTATAGGATTGTCTCTGGCTAGAAAGGGTATAGAATCGACCATAACTGGCTGGATCTATGCCATGCTAGTAAACAGAACTGCAACTACGACTCTTCAAGGCGAGGCTATCAGGTTCAGGGTCACCAGGGGCTGCCCTCAAGGTGGGGTTCTATCTCCCCTTCTGTGGTCGCTCCTGGTGGATAGTCTGCTTGATGCCCTCGACGGAAGAAAAGTTGATCTGCAAGCTTATACAGATAACCTCGTCATCCTGTCGAAGTCCACGTCGGGAAAGGTAGCTTGTAATATCCTCCAAAGCGCGTTGGATGTTGTTCACAGTTGGTGTCTGAGGGAGCAGATGTCTGTCAACCCCAGCAAAACTGTGTTAATCCTCTTCACCAAGAGGAGGGAATTGGACGATCTAACGCCACTTTCCCTCAATGGTGTGGTCATTCCATTTGGAACGGAGGTGAACTATCTTGGCATTGTCCTTGATGAAAGACTCTCCTGGAACGCTCACTTGGAAAAAGTTTCACACAAAGCCAGACTGTCTCTATGGACATGTCGAAGGATTTGTGGTAAAACTTGGAGTTCAGGTCCCGAACAAAGCCATTGGATTTATGTGATGATTATCAGACCAATAATCACGTATGGTGCAATTGCTTGGTGGCCGAAGGCTTTACGGCCCAAGCGAAGCTCTCTGGCTTACAGAGACAGGCTTGTCTGGCTATCAGTGGTGCCATCAGTACCACACCATCAGCGACCATGGATATCCTTCTAGATCTACCTTCTCTCCACATTTTTCTGGAAAGAGAGGCTAGATGGACTGCATACAGACTTGTGCACATTGTCAATTTCAAAAATCAATTCAATGCAGAGTGTTGGTTGACATTGGAAATCACAGCATTCTGGTAATGACCTCTGACTTTATGCCTCCAACTGTCAACTACGAACTGCCTTATAAAGTACTATTTCCGAGTAGAGAGGACTGGATCCTGCGGGAGAAGGAAACATTAAGAGCAGATAGTTGTTGGTTCACAGATGGATCAAAAACACCTTTCGGTTCTGATGCAGGTGTTTTCAGTCGCAGACCCAGGACAGAGTTATCTACCTGTCTAGGAACTTATGCGACTGTATTTCAAGCGGAAATTTACGCTATTGAATTGTTTGCGGAGAGATTGGATAAATCCAACCTCACTCACAAGTCAATAAAAATATTTTCGGACAGTCAAGCGGCGTTGGAAGCTCTTAGCTCCCACCGAGCAACGTCTAAATTGGTAGCAAACTGCCAAAAAAGACTCTCCTCGAAAGAAAGACTAAACAGATTGTCTCTGGTCTGGATTCCTGGCCATACTGGCCTGGAAGGCAATGAAGCTGCTGACTCACTTGCAAAGGAGGGCAAGAAGAGTTATGGACTTCTGGCAGAATCTTCCAGGATTGGCTCACTCCAAGGCGTTTATTCACCCTTCTAAGCTTTATTCCAAACAGTTGTTGGACTACAGTAGGGATGAACTACGATGTCTAACAGGGCTTCTTACAGGTCACTGTCATTTGAATCATCACATGCAGAGACTTGGACTGTCGAAAGACAGTGTGTGTCGCCTCTTTCTGGAAACTGATGAAACTGTAGAGCATATACTTTGTGCCTGCTCCGCTGGGGACCGAATCAGGTTCTTTGAGTTCTGCAGATCCGTATTCTCACCATCTGAACTGAAATATCGTTAAGAAGCTGGGTTTATGTGGCCGAGTGTGAATAGGTGTGAGCCATAATAAGCCCTTATGGGTTGCGCTGGAGGGTAGAATAGACCCTCTAACTTTAGACCTACCTACCTACCATTATGCTCTGATATTAAGAATTTTTTTTACGTTTTTGTCTAACCGTTTTAAATTACTATATATTTATGTCTACAACACTTGAATGTTCAAATGATTCATAAGTTAATGTGTAAATAACCTTCTGCCGAGTTTTTATGAACATTGTTTGTGTATAGATGCTTTTTGTATGAACTTATTATATCCATAAATTTTTTTCTGTGGTTCAGTAACCTTATCTTCGAGTTAATCAATTTTTAATGCTGCAGTGTGCAATTCATTTCGTGTTCAGATTTCACTACTTCCTGGAGAGAACTTTCGTGTTCCTCTTCAAATGTTTGTATACAATCATCTTCGTCCGAGCTGTCCTTACTCAAATCATATATTGTTTTTTCTGGTGAACTGATTTCTCCTTGGTCTATATCTGAACTTAGAGTCATCGTTACAACAAACTATGGTTTTACTACACAAATATGGAATTTGATTCTTTTTTCTCGTCAAACAACTCTTGTGATGTATACCCAAACAGGTTTTGCATACATAGTAACTGAGTAACTCAGATGTGCAACAGTCAAAAGACATATTTGTTGAGGTTTACGAATATCGACTTACTTGCTTGAACAGTACGTTAATTATCAGACCTCATATACGTTTGCTGAAATAGGGGTGCTCACAGGTAGTACATAACCAATTGAAAATGACAAATTGATTCTCTGACCATATTTTGCAAGGCAACGATTCGTGAAGATGCCTATGAAAACAGTAACATAGCTTGTAAGGGGTAGTTATATGCATCTCTTGATGTTGCTAAATTAGTTAGTGAAACGCTAGTTGAGAGAGAACATTTTTGTCCCGTTGAAGCAAAAGTCCTTTCAACAATTTTATTTGATGCCAGAGGTTACGAATTCTAGTTATCAAGCAAATTCACGTTTTGAATAATGAATTGTTCACTGAAACAGTGCAGGTTGAGAATATGAGAAGAAATATAGAGACCACTTTTATTGGCCTCGACAATTTCTGTAAAAAGGTCATTATGTTTTTCATGATGTGTTTATTTTGAATAATAACTTTCCGCAATACGATGAGAACACATCTTGCATTGCCTCATATGCAATACTAATAATGAGAGCATTCGGAACTTATTTCAAGTCAGAATTTGCTTGTGGTTCAATTGTTGATACCTATATCAGGATAATTATAGAAGCACAGTTTCCACATTGAACATTTTTTTCTCATTGAAATTTCTCTTCACCTAATCCCTACAAAACATTATGAAAATAAAAAAAAAAATTGAAAATAGTAGTGAATTCAAAGAATACTTTGATCAATAATATCCGCTGTATCCTCCTATGTAATTCAACGTACAAACGTAATTTTAATTACAGTGGTATGAACAATATGTTTTGAATGGTTACTCACCTATTAGTTTCGAAGACGTAACTTGGCCTTTTCATAACAAGCAACCTTGGCAGAATATGAATGAACACTCTTTTAACCCACGGCGACATTCTATGAGTTTGTGAAGATCGAAAATGTACGTTAAGTACCACAACTGTCACGCAAATGCTGAAACAAAAAAGAATTATATTAAATAGGGAATTTAAAAAAACTCGTCATTCCCATCATATTTTCAATTGAGTTAGCTGTGCTTGTTGTTGATATTTATGAAATATTGATTTCTGGTAGGAAGAGTATTTTTGGTCAAATCAAGAAATGCTCCATATATCAAACTTTCGATGATATAATAGATCACGAAGAAGTAACACTTCAAATTATTTCTGACTAGGCAGCTATCACAGTGGTCGCAGGACATAATTTTCGATACTTAACTGGCAGAGTTATGGTTGAAACCCGTTCGATAAAAAGCCTACATCGAAGTCACAGAAACCACTTTACCCCTGAGGCTAGATGAAGATCAGCCATTACGTGGAATCTTCTTCAACAATATTGAGGACGAATATTACTGGAGTTATATCACAATAACAAACCCTTATTTTCATCACCTTGACATGAGTTCCAATCACTAAGTGATCATATTCAAGAGGAAGATTAATTTTCCACTTGAAGATGATCTCTTGGTGATTGAAACACGTGTTGAGATGTTGAAAATAATGATTTGGTGTTGGGATAAAACTCCAGTAATACTCATTACTACACCAAACGTTTCAAACAGTGCATCACGAGCTGCAGTCGGAAACTGAGAAATTCGTCATGACTTTTCAGCATATGCAGTCTCAACATATGGTTGGTTCACTTCAACTTTTCGCAGTCCTACTGTATTGATGAGACATTACTCTGAAATACAGTGAATCCATTGCCAAGAATGAGAAGCAGCGAATTCATTGAACATTTTTTTTCAGTTCTGGGTAAGACTAATATCATCAAAAAATTAAATAAAAATCAACAAATCACTGAAATATCGTCTCCGAACTCCGCAGACTTTATCCAGACGACCACTGTGTGCAATAAAGTGCTTCAATTAATTGTAAGGGGCTTCGTGGACAGAATATTAATTTTTTCTATCCAACAACCCAATTTTGTGACATTTCAGTGAACTCAGATTTTTTTGCAAACGAAAATCGTTTCCGAGTATATAACATTTCACTACAATAGCAAAAGTTAGTGGCAAATTCTGTAAACGAATATGTAAAGCATGTACCGCACCAAATCAACAATGTATGTCGATTACAAACGCAATCAGGTACGAGTATGTAGATAACTCAGTGATAGGATTACCGCGAAACGTTCAAAACATTGGTGTATTCCATGGCTGTGGCTCGCCACATTTTATTTATTGTGGAGGGTTGTGTGAATATTATCAGCTATCAAAAATGCATGATTCCATAATTATAGATGCTCATAGAAATTTAATGAGTTGTTCAATCCATTTTAGTTGAATTGAAAATATTGATATAATATTGATTACATTTTGATGGTTCATTCGCGAGTTAATGCAAATGTTACGATAATGTAAAGCGTTATATTGTGAAATTAGTTTATAATCCAGAATATTTATTTCATGAGTGATTTTTGGCGGACGTTCGAACGCAGTAAGTGTGCGCAGAAATGCCATAATCTCCCGTTCCGTTTGCTTTCTAATTTCCTACTAGAAAGTGCATTGAGTAATAATTCAACTTATTAATGACAGTTTATGAGAACGCACTCAATAATGCTGAATGAATAATTTCCTGTTGGTTATTCAAAACAGAAATTGAATGTTTGCGTTTACTGATTTCCAGAGATTCCAACGAATGTAATTTTTGAATGTAATGATAATTTTCTGAACTGAAGGGTGGCAAGCATAGGTGGTCCTTCTCATATGAACTTTTGGGTATGATATACATGTTTGTAGGCCCCTGATTCGTTACCTTTGTTACTTTTTGGCTTGTTGTTCCCAAGGAGTTACCAGTCTATTTCAATGTTCTCTTTTGTTACTCGTAGTAGTTTTCATCCGAGGATTTTTCTGTATTTATGTGTTTCGTAGGTGTTTGTGTTAGTTTCAATAAGGGGGTATACTTGGTTGATTGCCTGTTTGAGAAAATTTTTGTTGAAAATGTACTTGTCTACTTTTTTATCGAATTTAATTCCTCAATAAAATTCTGAGTTTGTCGATCATGCTATGGCAAGCTGCTTATTTATGTCAATGAGGGTGAATAGAATGGTTGTTGATAGTTGTGTATGGTTTGGTTTATAGTAAATATTTAAATCATATTTGTTGATGATTTTTGTAATTGTGAGGTCTAAAAAGTGTATCTATTTATATTTTGAATTTTATTTTTCCGTGAGTAGAATTGACGTATTGATTGGAATTAACAACAGAACTAGAAACACGAACATTTTTCAAATAGGTCAATAAACAAGTATACCCAAACATTGAAAAACTCACATCTACAAAAAACTCACACATACAGGAAAATCATCGGATAGAATAAAAATACTACTAACAAAAGAGAACATCAGCATAGAATATAACTCCTCTGATGGAAACATAAATTGCAACAAGTTATGAATGGACAGAGATAACAAATCAGGAGTCTACAAACTAGCATGTGGATCATGCTCAAAAGTTTACACAGGAAGGAATTCCAAGAAATTTCAAAACGAGGATCGCCGAAAATGAAATAAGTTTCGTCCTGAAGAAAAATAATTCAACCTTTGCTTGTCACCTGTGAGAGAATATCCATTATTTCAATATGGACATAGAGAAAATAAAGAGAATAGTACATCTGCCGGAATCCCTGGAAATCAATAAACGCAATAAACCTACAGGTCGTTTCTTCAATCAACATTTATACATATTAACGTTTTTCTAGAAATAACATTGTATAATTTTTTTATGCCTTCTGAATCTACCTGTTTTGGTCTAATTATTCATTCATCTAATTGAGTTTTTTACATAGAATGATGATATTCAACCTATTTTCTACAAGTAATATTGCATAGCACTTTGTGCAGATTTTTCATTCAAAATCAAACAATGGGTCAGAGTATTCACAATCAGTATGAAAGGAGTCTTGTCAGTAGATAGTCGAATGTATGATTTTTTTTTGGTGAATTTTAAAAGTAATGATTTTTATCATCCTAATGTTTTTTCTGTTTGAACTTGAATCCTATATTACTTAGAAATTTTTGAGTAGTCAATATCTCCAGAGATATCCAAGTCACGGAAAAAATATTAGTAATTTTTACCAAGTCAGATTTTTATTGGGTTCAATGAAGTTCTTGATTTCAAAAAAAAAATTCTCTGCCCAATAACTCAGACTTGAAGCAGAAAGGACTTTGTTTTGAAGAGATTTTGAAGACTGCTGAAGACTGAAGAAGAAAGACTGCTGATGTATGTAATATAATGAAAACTAGAAAACGGAAGTGTGAATTATGTTGAAATGGATTAAACTACGTGTTAGTTTCAACACAACTCGGCTATCAATACTATTAATTATAGTTTCAATATAATTTTTCAGTTCATATACATCAATATGTTTCATTTTGTACACCTCATTCGTAGCAATCTGTTTCCAAAACAGTCTCGCAAGATTATTTTTACGCCACTGAAATTATGTGCTGGTACTCCATCCTGCTGAAAATAGATTATCTGACGAACCATCAGATCAAGATCATCGAAAAACTCTTCCAACACTCTTGTTAATAAATTAATGTAACGGAGTACGTTCAAAGAACCATATTAAAAAAATTTACTGCCTCTGAACAGACCCCATCAAACATTAATACTAAATTGTTTTTACGGATTGTGGTAATGGACTGGAAATGGATTATGTCTACTCCAATATTGAAAATTCTTACTATTATACATCCCACAATTTGAAAAATTAATGTCATCGCTCCATATACTATTTCTATAGAAGTTTGGATCTTGTCTGCATTTATTCATAAACCCACGGCAAAACCCCAAACGTATCTCGGAGTAAGCAGGTTTTAGTGTTTGCACTGGTCTTACCTTATAAGGAGAAATCTTATGTTTTTTCAGAAATCGTTGAATAACAGACGGTGGAACAGCTATTTCTCTAGACTAGATGAATCTCTGACGAAATTATTTGGATTCATATCAAAGTTTTTTAGGCTTTTTAGTTCTCCTCTTCTCAATAGTTATTTATTATACAAGGAAAAAAATATTAGATTTTAGCTCAAAGTTGTGTTTGTTGTCTCCCGACGTGAAGCGGAGGGAGGTAAAAAACCGAGAACTAAAAATCTAATATTTTTCTCGTGTATAATACACAATTTTTTTCTGTGATGAGAAAAACAACGATTTGATTTTGGAAAAAACATATTATTACAATATGTTGAAGTCAGAAAATGATCCATGTAAAATTCGAATTTTTAAACAGGTAGACTCTTGTACTCACAGCGTTGCTAGGAAACCACTCAATAGAAAATCGAATAACTGTCAATTTAATTCTGTGATTTGATTTTAAAATTGCGAACTTATTGTTCAGTAGTTATTGGCAAAAATGTCTGATTCCGAGTTTTCTCTGACTCCACCGGAGTTAGTAGAAGCAGCGAAAGTAGCGTCACAAAAATTATTGCCAGCTAAATCGCGGAAACTTTATGAAACCGCGTATTCAAGATTCATGGAATGGAATATGAAAAAGACATGCAGTTCTCTCTTGGATACGGTGCTTGTTTTTCGGAACTGGCACAACAACAAAAGCCATCAACAGTGTGGTCGAATTATTCAATGATTAAAAGTATGTTACAATCCAATAATAATGTAGACATTTCAAAATATTTTGAACTTATTACACTTCTGAAACAAAATGGGAAAGGATACACGCCCAAGAAAGCTGCGATATTTACGAGTACACAGATTAGTGACTTTTTAAATAATGCTCCCGATGAAGTTTATTTAATGGCCAAAGATGTTGTTGTATTTGGGATTGCAGCAACTTGTCAAATTTGTGAAATCAGCCAGATAACATTAGATGATATTGAGATTCGAGAACGTTATTAATTGTGAAACTCAAGCAAACAAAGAATGATGTATACAGGAGATTTGTAGTTACTAAAGAATATATTAAATTTTACCGAATGTACATAGCCCTTCGTCCAGCAGCAGCAAAGGATCGCCGCCTGTTTCATGCATATCGCAATGGAAAATGTATCAATCAGGTTGTGGGTAGCAATCAGTTTCATAAGGTACCTAAAGCAGTGGCTAATTTTCTTCATTTTGAGAATACCAATTCATATACAGGTCATTCATTTCGAAGATCGACTGCTACACTTTTAGTTGAATCTGGGGGAGACTTGACACTTAAGAAACATGGTGGTTGTGTACCGGTGGCTCTTGAATTGAAATCAATATGGGAATGATCAAAAAGTACTTATCTATTTATTTTTTGATTTTCATGGAAATATTTTCCAGCAGTTTGACTGCATTAACCTTTCTACATTTCATATCATTTCTAGAAAAATGTGGATTCGTTTTCCGATGGCATTTCAGGTAAGCTTCCCAAATTTCTGCCACCGCAGTTGTCGGTTGATTGATCAAACCACCAACAGTGACATACAAACGTAGAAAGTTGACTTGGGTGTCACACCAATAGGTGGTTCCACTTATGTTCCGCTTGCTTTTACGCAGCTATTTTTATCAAGTACTTTCTTGGTTTTTCGAAAGTCTTCAATCGAGGACCGCCTGTCCGGTACTGACGATGCCCAATAGGCTGAAACAGCTGTCTGCCGGTGACTCTTGAATTGAAATCAATATGGGAATGATCAAAAAGTACTTATCTATTTATTTTTTGATTTTCATGGAATTATTTTCCAGCAGATTGACTGCATTAACCTTTCTAGATTTTATATATCTTTATTTTATTTTATCTGTTTTTCCGTTAATCAGCTGTCGCCCACATACGAACAACAACTCTCAGAAGTTGAGAAACTTGCGCGAGCTAAGGACTAACAAGGTGTCTTAGCTTTTAACGTGTGATTCCTAACACGGTTGCAGAATCATCCCAGCTTCAACCAGATAAATTCTCTCGTGAAAAAAGTACTCACTTTTTTTCCGGGGAAAAAAGTATTTTCATAAAAAGTGACATTTTGTTACCTGTCATCAGAGATAAAATGTCAAACTTTTTTCCCGTCAGAGAAAAAAACTATTTAATTGTTCCTGAATCGACGATGAAGCACAGCAAATAACGCTAATTAGGTAATTCACGATCAGGGAACGAATTACTGTAGTGTAGGAGTGCTTATACGCTATTTTTATGGCAAACCTAGTGGGATTCTAACATATCATATTTTTCTTGATAGGAAATCGGCATTTCGAAAAATATTTGAACAGTAGTTGACAGTTACAATAATTTATGACATTGTCATGATATAGTTGAGAACATTTGACAAATATTTTTTCAAAAAAGTTTCAGGGCAACATGATTACTCAAAATTATTCTGTTTTATTGAATCAAGCACATTTTTTTTAACCGCATTAAAATGACGCTTCAGTATTTTCTGTTCTTTACATAAACGGCTTCAATGTTATTATAGCAGACATAGCACAAAATAAATACGGCTAGTGGAATGGCTTTAACTAGGGTGTTTGGACAATCATGAGGTTTTATTTGCCAAAACAAGTGAAATAAATATTTTCATAAAAGTAGCTCATTTTCAGAAATAAAAATGCATGATGAAATATAGGGTGGTCCATTTAAAAAAAATATTTCATGAAATGTTTTGAAAATACGACTGTAATTTTTTTGTTTCCAGACGGTTTCACCGTCGAATTCATTTCTGATTGACAGTCTTATTCATGACAATTCTGTTATTGCGTCACTTCATTTTCCATCTTGTTCATTATGTGGATATTTACTTATTTTACAAATTGGACAGGTTCTGTCATTTTCGAACTTTCAATCAAACAATTTTTGGGGCTTTGTTGATGGCATGAAAATGTTACTTCTCCATTATAGTTATAACAAAGGTAAGGTTCAGTAGGATATAATTCAGTGCCCATCATAGTATTATCTTGAGCATGGGTGGCCAACCGGTCGATCGCGATCGACTATTAGTTCAGTCGATCGTTGCAAGGCAAAAAAATATTAATACGTAGAACAGACTGCTAAAATATGTTTTCTGGGCGTTTTGAGCAAAAAGAAGCTACTTCTGTAGCTTCTTTCTAAGTGAGCTACAGAATTGCACAAAAGTGCCATAAGACACTTGCCTTAGGGCTCTTCAGCACCAATCTGTATGATATTAATAGAAAAAACTGCACAATTCATTCATAAATCACGAATGAATGTCATTACGATGTTATCGATGACATAAGTAGATCAAACTTATTCCGTGACATGACTAAACACAAAACATGTAATGGATATTTCTTTCAAGATTGTGAATTCCATAAAAGGAAAATATCTCCAGAAGTGGCCCTCTAAATAGCAATTAGATAAGAAGGAACCAGATTTGGCATCGTACACTGACTATAGGCGTGATGATTATTAGCAATTGCGTGATTTAGATTGGTAATGTGATTACCAATTCTCACCAGATTCACTGGAAAACTGAGCACATTAAATCTGGAACTACAGGGCAAGAATAAAACAGTAACAGAACTGTTGAGTTATGTTGCAGCAAACTTCGTCTATGTTAGTTGACTCGAAAAAAAAAATCAATAATTTGTAAACATCAAGGATCATATGGAAAAACATACTACCTACAATTTCATTCCTGACAGGTACACGGCAGAAATTGAGGCAATGGTAACATACTTCGAGATTCAATTCAGTGATTTCAAAAAAATTGAGAAGTTTGTAGAATTGACCAGTTATACGTTTAATGTTTCCATTGAACAGAGTGATATCTATGAAATTGATACAAAATTTGCAGATACATTTCAAATGGACCACATGATATTTCAAAAAGAAAGTACTACTCTGCGCTGAAACTTATTTCTAAAAGCAGAGTTATCCTCAGGTCTAGATTTCTGGTTTCTAACAATACAATTTACAAGAAATATGTTGAACTACTGCACTCTTGTTTTGGTTCAACATATTTATGAGGTTTATCATTTTCCTATTTGAAACATACAGAAAGTAAATACCGTTCTCGCTTGACAGACGCTCATACATTGTATTCTTTAAGGTTGGCAATCTCCAACTACAAACCTGATTTTGCTAATTTAGCGGAAGATGCTCAAACGCAATGCTCACACTATAGTTATTAACGTTACAAGGTCGATATGTAGCAAATAACAGATGATATTGAATATTGTTATCCGAGGCGCAGCCGAGGATTATAACAAGACTTTTCCTAATCCCGCTGAGAGATTATATTTTGATTACGAGGAAAGAACAAACCACGCACCTTCATGATTCTATAGAAAAATCCCAACATTGTGTTGTCATGGAACACGAGGATATTATAAACAACGTCAGGTTTTTATGTTCGCGAGTTCGCTTCAACAACGACCATGGATGAAATTGAAGAAATTGAGAAACAACATTAAATTTCTTTCGAAATATTGAATGAATCATGTGCAGTGAGCGTTGGTATATTGCCAAAAATAACTCAAGAGCGATATAATAAAAAATATGAAAATTTTGAAGAGTGGCGTGAAAGCAAGAATGTAAAGGTGGTTGATGAAGATGTATTATTAGCCTATATGAAAGGAAAATCAGAGGTTTATTCTTCTAATTCGCTATGGACCAAGATTTCAATGTTGAAACTTGCTTTTAAAGTTTATTGACCACATTGACATTTCAAGGTTAGTTTTTAAAATCGTACACCATATCAGAGTACTACCTACAGAAATGGTATTTTCAGATTTCGAAAATTATTTTGGCTAAATCATACTTTATGGGATACTCACGGATTTTCGCGATTTTTTCTGGGATGATAATAATAATAATAATACATTTATTTTCCCAAAGATGATAAAACATATAGGAATAGTCACTTATAATCTAAAGATCTAAAAAATAAAAAAATCATCCAATGTATAAAAAACATTGTCGAGTAAATATTTCCTCAAGCGAGTTTTAAAAATAGAAATATTGGCGCAACTAACTATTTCTTTCGGCAGTTTATTAAAAATCCTCAGACTCAAATATTCAGAAGATTTCGAAGATACAACATATTTACAGAAGGGAATGTGGAAATCAGTGCATCAGAAACATATGCCATATCGTAATCGGGAGGCTACTTGTGCATGATATAATACGATTAATTGTTCACGTAACAAAATGTCCTTAAGATTTCGGAACATAAAACATAATGAGTTCAATTTTGAGATCAAGTTGGTACAATGTTCCTTCCAGTTCAAACCAGAGTCTACAGTAATTCCAAGAAATTTAACTGATATAGTAGGCTCAATTAAGATTTCATCAGTTTTTATTGTTACAGTTTCACATTGTTTTTGGTAGTTGTGGAATCGTATCATATTTGTCTTATTACTATCGAAATAGAGACACTTCTGATCACACCATGAAATGAGGTTACCAACCGCAGTTGTACAATTTTGTTTCAAGGTATTTTCACATTTGTCAGAGACAAATATATTGGTGTCATCTGCATATCTAATAAAGCTGGCAGATGATTCGATATTACCCATGTCATTCGTGTAGAATAAAAATAAAATTGGCCCCAAAACAGAGCCTTGGGGAACGCCCATAGAGATATTTTGATTAGCAGATTTAGTGGAAGATATACTAACAAATTGTTTTCTGTGTGTTAAGAAACTCCGTATCCAGTCGAGTGAAACTCCACGAATACCATATTTGTACAATTTAGACAAG
Source organism: Leptinotarsa decemlineata (assembly GCF_025532065.1). Classification (NCBI taxonomy): domain Eukaryota; kingdom Metazoa; phylum Arthropoda; class Insecta; order Coleoptera; family Chrysomelidae; genus Leptinotarsa; species Leptinotarsa decemlineata. Next base: position 14,339,842 of record NW_027412544.1, read on the forward strand.
AGTACCTCATGCTGAACGCAGTCAAATGCCCTGCTGAGATCACAGAAGATCCCAACAGGGCACTCACCTGATTCGATTGCTTTCATCAATTTTTCATAAAATGACAACACCGCACTCTGAGTTGAGCGTCCTGGCAGGAAACCATGTTGGTTATCTGAGAAGATGCTACGACTTAATGCAAAATTCATAAGTCTTTGGAGATAGGAATATTCAAAAACCTTAGAAAAACAGGATGTGACAGTAATAGGCCTATAATTTTCAAGATTTGCTGGATTTTGCTTTTTGTATACTGGGATGACTTTGCCGATTTTCAATAAAGATGGAAAACATCCACAAGTGAAAGAAAGATTAACTAGATAAGATAGAGGCGAAATAATGTGACGTAACACCTTCTTCAAAATAAATGACGGAATACTACATGATGGTAGGAATTCAGAACACTCTTTATTTTTTGTAGGACTCAATTAGTTTTCGAGATATAGCCTGTCAAATTTTGTATTACGTCATATTTTACCTTTTTTTTAAAGCAATAAACGATTGCAATTCACATATTTTTTTTATTTAACACAACTTTCTCCATATCATCGCACCTTTTTCTATCCCTTTTCAATCACTTATTGCCGAGTTCCCTGGAATTAGAAAAAAATTCCATAATTTGTCAGGTACACACATCGACATGACTTTATAGGTTATGTCGGTGGGTGCACACCAATCACTTTTTATAAATTGCATTAAGTTTTACTATTCGAAAATACGTTCCTTTCAGAATTCGGAAATCAGGTTAGATGTTGAAGAAACATAGTTTTTACAAAAGTAAATATTCGGAAATACGCTCCTTTTAGAATTCGAAGATCAGGTTAGATGTTGAGAAAATATTGTTTTTACAAAAGTAAATATTCGAAAATTTGAAGGTTAGGTTAGATGTTGAGAATAAATAGTTTTTTAAAATTCTAAAGTAAGGTTAGAGTGAGGTTAGGTTGAGTTAGGCTAAGCACTACTCAAACTTTTGAGTATTGCCTAGATGATGACAGTACGACCAGCTGTCGAAAGCGCTCGCAGATAATTGAATAGAAGTTATAAAGCGTCAAATCCTTTTTGTGACTCACATTCAATATTAAAATACTGAAAGTAAAGAAAAATTAGTTGCATCATTTATTTATTATTCGCCCTATAAAACATCAATTATGTTTCGTCATCGTCATCGACTTCTCCGGTTTCCTGCAAGGCATCCGTTATTTCTTCGATATTTGTCACATTCTCGCAACCCTCTAATACTCGCATTACTTCAAACATACTTTTTCATTCCTCCTTGATTTTCTCTGTTTCATTGACAGAACCGGGACCTTCACGGCTTTTCAATTTAGGAGCCAAATAATTCAATGGAATATCTTCTTCACTATCATAAGAGTCCTCAGAGTCAATAACTTTTGACCAAGATTTTTGAATAGTGAAAGCGCGCACAGAATCCTAAGCTTGATTCACCCAGTACATAACATCGGGTAATCCGGAGCTCTATTAAATGCGACTCGCATAAACGGGGTTCTACTGTATTTTACTGTATATAAATATATATATATATATATATATATATATATATATATATATATATATATATATATATATATATATATATATATATAGATAGATAGATAGATAGATATAAATAGATAAGTACTTTCTGATCATTCCCATATTGATTCCAATTTACGAGCCACCGGTAGACAGCTGTTTCAGCCTATTGGGCATCGTCAGTACCGGGCAGGCGGTTCTCGATTGAAGACAAAATGTGAAAAACCAGCTCCAGCTTCGAATCCTTTTTGTGACTCACATTCAATATTAAGATACTGGAAGTGAAGGAAAATTAGTTGCATAATTAAAAAAAAGTGTATATATATATATATATATATATATATATATATATATATATATATATACATATGTTGAAATTATTCTTCGGGTTTGTTCCGTGCATTGTCATCCCATCGGGGATGGCAATGCACCACATCATCTGGCGATTATTTGTAAGTGTTCGGAAGTCGTCTGACCCTACTCAGATGACTTCTCACTGTGCGGGTACAATGATGTTATTACATATATACCCTTCTTGATTACTTGAATTTGGTACCTGAATGTTTTGGTACCTCAGTTCTTCTTCTTCTCGATATGACCTCATCTCCCCGTAAAGGTCTGAAATTTTAATCGAAGGTCCCTAATCCATCCCTATAAATTGAGACACAGAGTTCGAACTAATTAGTCTAGTTGAAAAAAACCAGACATCACCAGAAGATGGCAAATGAGACTTTGCCGAAACGCTGTGAAAATAATCCTTATGGGGAGAAAATACACAGAACACGGAGCGAAACCCGAGAAAACAGCTCATCATACTTTATCGGTGAGAATCTTCGAGTTAACATATATATATATATATATATATATATATATATATATATATATATATATATATATATATATATATAATGTTGGGGATGCAGTCAAAATTGCTGGACTGTTGTTTAAAGAATACTCTTTGTTATATGGTCGAGCTTTCGAGAATGTTTATTCCCTTATCAAGACATCTACAATAAATTGATAACATTGAAGCAAAATTGTAAAACAATAGATAAAAAGTACTTACTAACTTGAGGTTATAGTAAAAAGTATAGTAAAAAGTAACTTGAGGTTATTGTTGGATTCAAAATGTATGTTTTTATTATTCCCTCTGTATATAGATTTTTTATTTATTTTATGTGATGTCTGATAATATTTTTAGTTAAATCAAGTTTGTTAGTAGAAAGAAGATGTTGATGACAGTTGTCAAATAAATAGAATTTAAATACGTCAGTAAGACAATATTTGATAATAAAATTATATCCATCCCATATTTAAAATAGTGGCGACCGTGACAGGACTAAATTATTGACGATGGATATTATGCAGAAAGAAAGAGAGCAGCTGCGAAGACATTTTCGCAATACTAGCAGCGACCTAGATGTAGCCTTGAGTACGAAGCAAACTAGTAAGGCACAAATACTATCACTCTTGAGACAATTGGAAGACAAGAGTGATAGAATATTCACTATTGATGAGAACTTCAAGGAGCAGTTATTTTCCGGAAAGTTTAACGATGCCGAAGTTCAACAAGAGTTCGACGAAATGGAGTTTTATAGAGCTGAAGTAATCAAATATAAATCTGAATGCGAAATCCGATTGGCAGATAACCAAATGCGAGCAGATTGTGGAACCAGTTCACAAATTTCTTACGGTGAAAAAATCAATCGAAAATTCAGATTGCCAAAGTTAGAACTGATCAAATTCGACGGAAATGTGAAAAGCTGGATCGGGTTCTGGGGACAGTTTAAAAAGATAGACCAGGATGAAGACATCGATTTAGAAGACAAGTTTCAGTATTTGGTGCAGGCAATGGAACAAGGATCACCAGCACGGGAACTTGTGGAAAGTTTTCCTCCATCCGGCGCAAACTACAAAAAAGCACTTGACCAGTTGAAAGTACGGTTCGCTAGAGACGAATTTCTGATTGAGGTTTATGTGAGAGAGTTGCTGAACCTAGTTCTTCACCAGGTAAACAAAAATAAGTCAGGTATGTCATTATCATCTTTATACGATAGATTGGAGACTCAATTACGAGCGTTGGAGTCATTAGGTGTGACAACTGAAAAGTATGCTGCAATGCTTTTCCCATTGGTTGAATCCGCACTTCCGAGTGAGTTACTCAAGATTTGGGAAAGACATCGTAGTTCGAAGGTGAAAATACATACTAAAAATGAAAAAGATAATTTTGCTTCTGATAACTATCTCACAATGTTGTTAGATTTCTTGAGAACCGAGGTGGAATCAGAAGAAAGAATAAATTTGGCAAAAACAAGTTTTGGAATTGAAAAGGAGCAGCCGAAACATAATAGTAAGGGAAAACGTTTACTGCAAGGTGAGCCTGAACTCTATTCTGCTGCAGCATTGTATACAGTTAATACAAAAGATTCCTTCAAAGGTAAGAAACCTAACTGTATATTTTGTAATAATAGTACCCATGCAAGTCAAGATTGTTTTGCTGCACAAAAACTTTCTTTGGAAGAGAGAAAAGCAAAAGTTGTGGAAAAGAAAGGTTGCTTTTCTTGTTTGAGAACCAATCATATCAGCAAAAATTGCAAAGCGTTTATAAGATGTTTAATGTGCGCACGGAAACATTTTCCAATAATGTGTTGTGATTTAGATTCGAAGAAGGTTCAACCAGATGAAAATTCCAAACAAAAATTGGAAAATGTTTTGACAAGTAATTTTTCAACTGACACACTCTTACAAACTGTCATTGTCAAAGTGACAAATAATCATAAACATAAACTTGTCAGGGCTTTGCTGGATTCCGGTTCTCAAAGATCATATGTTTCATCGAAATGTGCAAAAGATTTGAATTTTAAGCCATCAGGAAAGGAAAATATTATACAAGGTGTTTTTGGTGGTTTTCAGTCATCTCCTAATCTCCATAATATATACGATATCGCAATAAGTAATATTAAAGATGAGTTCTCTTGCAAATTATCAGTATTGGAACAGAAAAAGATATGTAATTATATACCTAGATTGCAAGATTTAGCTGTTATAGGCTATTTGAAGAATAAAAACATTATTTTAAGTGATATTGGTATAAATAATCCTCCACAAGAAATTGAATTGTTGCTAGGGGCAGATATTTTTGGAAATTTAATAACAGGGCATATTGAAACTTTGAATAATGGACTTGTTGCCATAGAAACGTATCTTGGATGGACTATAATGGGACAACAAGTCCATAACACAAGTAACAATCCTATTTTTTCCGGTTTTACTGATTTTTCTATTGCTGACTTGTGGGAATTAGATGTTTTGGGTATAAAAGAGCCCGCAAATACCACACCAAAAGAAATTATTGATTTTAAAACGGAAAAGTATTTTAAAGAAACGGTTTTGCAGACAGATGATGGTAGATATCAAGTAAATCTTCCTTGGAAAGAAGGTCATCCAAAACTTTCTAACAATAAAGAAATAGCTGAAGCAAGATTATTGTCTTCAACAAAAAAGTTAATCAGATTAGGAAAATTTGAAGACTATAGTAAGGTTTTTGCAGAATGGGAATCATTAGGTATTATAGAAGAAGTTAGGGGAGATTCAATTAATATGCCAAGTCACTATTTACCTCATCGTGCCGTTATTAAAGAAAATAGTATTACTACTAAAATTAGGCCAGTATTCGACGCATCAACAAAGGATAATAACGGAAATTCACTAAATACGTGTTTAGAAAAAGGTCCTAATCTGTTAGAATTGATCCCTTCATTGTTGATAAAATTCAGAATAGGACTAATAGGAGTTACATCTGATATAGAAAAAGCATTTTTGCAAATTGGTGTTAATCCCAATGAAAGGGACAATTTGAGGTTTCTTTGGTGGGTAGATGAATCAAAAACCGAAAAGAAAAATTTTAGGCACTGTCGAGTGGTTTTTGGTTTGCGGCCTAGCCCTTTCTTGTTAGGTGCAACTATCAGTCATCATTTAGATAGGGCACCAATTCATTTGAAAAACACTGCTGATAAATTGAAAACATCGTTTTACGTTGACAACTGTGTCACCAGTGTCAATAATATTGAAGAATTGGACACTTTTATTAGTCAATCAGAAGAGTTAATGTCGATTGGAAAATTCAACCTCACACAGTGGGTATATAATTCATCGGATAATTTTGCTGGCGATTTTTCTAATGAAAGAAACGTGTCTGTTTTAGGTATTTCATGGGATTCCAAAAGAGATATTCTACATTGTGATTCATCCAGTCTCATTAATTTGAATATTACACCTAAAACGAAACGAGGTTTATTGTCAATAGCTCAAAAGATCTTTGATCCCATTGGTTTCACATGTCCAGTAACGTTGATTCCGAAACTGTTATTACAGTTAACATGGACACTAAAAATTGGTTGGGATGAAGAATTACCTAGTGACATAATCGATAAATTTGAAGAGTGGATGAAACAATTACATTTCCTTAATGTATGTAAAATCCCTAGATCGCTTAATAATTTAAATCATTTCATTCAGGAAAATGTTTCTATTCATGTATTTTGCGATGCCAGCAAAGCGGCATATGCATCTTGTGTATTTTTAAGAACAGAAACAGATAAGGAAGTCGTTCTACAACTCATTCAGGCTAAATCTAGAATAGCACCAAAAAACACCACAATACCAAGACTTGAGTTATTAAGTACAGTCATTGGAGTAAGATTATGTCAATCCATTAAGAGAGTGGAAGAGATGAAACACTTGAAAACATTTTATTGGAGTGATTCCATGGTAGCCCTAACATGGATAAAAACCAAAGGGTCCTGGAATACATTTGTGGGGAATCGCGTGAAAGAAATAAATTCGTGCAGTAGTATTGATGATTGGTATCATGTACCAGGGGACCTAAATCCGGCAGATATTGCATCACGAGGATGCACTGCGAATATACTGATTAAATTAAAGTGGTGGGAAGGTCCTCAGTGGTTAAAACAGAGTCCAGAAAATTGGCCCCATACAGAAATAATTTGTTCAACGGAGGATATAAATATTGAACAGAGAAAAACGACTTCTGTTAACTTCGCACAAAATGAAGATTTTTCCAGACATTTCGGATACTTCTCCAAATATACGAAAATTGTGAGAATGATGGGTTATATTTTGAGATTTTATAATAACTGTTCAAAGAAAAATCAAATAAGAACCGGTGAATTAACTTTCGATGAAAAGGAAATGGCAGAACTTCGTATTTTAAAACTTATACAGAGAGAAAGTTTTGGTTTGGATAAAAAGTCGATTGGAAATCTTCATTTGATGATAGACAAAAACAATATTATACGTGTACAAACTAAACTTATACTAGGTGATGATAGTAATGATTTCAAGTATCCTGTTGTTTTACCATATAAACATGATATTGTTAGAAAATTGATCGAGGAACAACATAAAATACATCTTCACGCAGGGACTCAAACACTTCTTGGAATACTTCGTGAAAGATTTTGGATACTGAAAGGAAGAAAATTTGTTAAAGAAGTGATAGAAAAATGTGTTCAGTGCAAACGATTCAGAAGTAAATGCATAAATACGCCTTTTGCTCCACTACCGAAAGATAGGATAAACAATGTGTCCGCTTTTGAGATAACGGGAGTAGATTTAGCTGGACCATTGTACTTGAAAGGGGGAGACAAGTCCTGGATCGTACTGTTTACCTGTGCAGTATATCGAGCAGTGCATCTGGAACTGGTGAAATCTCTATCAACAGACGCATTTTCATCATCACTGAGGCGATTTATAGCGAGAAGAGGAAGAGTTTCAGTTATATATTCTGACAACGGAACAAATTTTATTGGAGCAAAAAACTACTTGAAGAAGATAGACTGGAATGAAGTTATGGACTACTCTACAGTTAGAAAAATCAAATGGCATCAGAATCCTCCAACAGCCGCTTGGTGGGGCGGTTGGTGGGAACGCATGGTCAGAGTAATTAAGGAATTACTTCGTAGAAACTTAGGGAAAGCAACTTTAACTTATGAAGAATTGATGACGACTTTATGCGATTGTGAAGCCATAATTAATGCAAGGCCTTTAACTTATATTTCGGAAGAAGATAATTTAAAACCGCTCAGCCCTTCTATGTTTATTTCGGATATATCTACCAGTGAAACTCCAGATTTCGATATCATAGACAGACATCATTTAGTGAAACGACATAGATACCTGCAAAAGATAAGAGATGGACTCCGAAGCCGATTCAGAAAGGAATATCTAGCGGAACTCGTACATACTGGTAAAAGGAAAATAGGTAGTTTAAAAATTGGAGATGTTGTTCTTGTCAGCAGCGACAATGTAAAGCGAATAAACTGGCCTATAGGAAAAGTATTGGAAATTTATCCTGGAAAAGATGACGTACCCAGGGTAGCGAAAATAAAAGTGAACAGTGGGGAACTTATTCGACCGTTTCAGCGTTTACATCCTTTAGAAGTGACGACGGAAGAGGACAGTAACAATTTTCTTCAAATTGAAAAGAAAATGAATGCAGTCAAAGGTGAAACTGATGAGGACTACATAACAGAAGAGCAAGGCATCAAAAAGAAAACTAAAGAGATAGTCACAAGAAGGGGGCGAAAAGTCAGAGCTCCGCATCGTTATGGTTTCGAGTGAAATTTATAATGTAATTTTGAAATTTCTCTTTTGTTTTTTATTTCAATTTCAAAATGGGGGAGAATGTTGGATTCAAAATGTATGTTTTTATTATTCCCTCTGTATATAGATTTTTTATTTATTTTATGTGATGTCTGATAATATTTTTAGTTAAATCAAGTTTGTTAGTAGAAAGAAGATGTTGATGACAGTTGTCAAATAAATAGAATTTAAATACGTCAGTAAGACTTTATTTGATAATAAAATTATATCCATCCCATATTTAAAAGTTATAGTAAAAAGTACTTTTTATCTATTGTTTTACAATTTTGCTTCAATGTTATCAATTTATTGTAGATGTCTCGATAAAGGGAATAAACACTCTCGAAAGCTCGACCATATAACAAAGAGTATTCTTTAAACAACAGCCCAGCAATTTTGACTGCATCCCCAACATTATTCCGTATTTCTCCTTAACTAGTCAGTCAAGAGTACCCATCGCTTTATATATATATATATATATATATATATATATATATATATATATATATATATATGATGTGTTGTTTTTCCGGGTGTTCATCCGTGTTCATCCGGAAAAACAACACATCATATTCTACCATCCGTGAAAACCTACATTGTAATATATATATATATATATATATATATATATATATATATATATATATATATATATATATATATATATATATATATATATACAGTAGAACCCCGGTTATCCGAAGTAATGGGGGAGGGAACCCATCTCGGATAAATGAAAACTCGAATAATCCGGATTCATTTATTATTCTATTATTCGCCCTATAAAACATCCATTATGTTCCTAGATATGTGGAATGTCGTTGAGTACATTACTAAACAGTTAAATAACTATCTATTCACTTCTGTTTCATATTGAATCCTCTTTTTCTCGCTGGTTAGGAATCACACGTTAAAAGGTAAGATCTCGTTAGTCCTTAGCTCCCACAAGTTTCTCAACTTCTGAGAGTTGTCGTTCGTATGGGGGCGACAGCTGATTAACGGAAAAACAGATTTTAAACAGCTTAAACAGAACAGGGAATTTGCTGTACAGCTTAGATGTAAGAAATATCAACTCGTCATGTCGTATACATTCGTGAGTTCATTGGACGGTAATCGTAAGATCAACCTCTACCCGAGAATTATGGATTGAAGTCATTTATTCTTGTACGGTTGATCTCAAGATTTGTGCTGTATAAACGAACTAATTTGTACAGCACGATCAAATAAACGACCTACAAGAAACATTCAGATTTCAGTTAAAATGTGTGCGTGTTTATATAATTCGATGAAAAAGGACAGTCGTACGTAATTTTTTATTTTAGTAAACAGTCGACGATGGACCAAAGACAATATCACTCATACGAACTGGAAACAATGGCTGTTGCTGTTGTTTATGCATTAAGATATTTCAGGGTGTATCTGCTTAAAATAAATCTCAAAGGAATCACTGACTGTAACGCTTCAAAACTAACACTTACAAAAAAGGATCTCGTAGCAGGTATTGGATAATAGTGGCTTGAAATAAAGGAGTACCTATGCTTTTGAAGTTGAATATAGAGCTGGAAAAATTGAGCAATGAAATGGAAGTTTCCCAAATGGATATAACTAAAGCTGATTGGATAACGTCAAGATAATCAAATTTATGAAATCAGAAACATATTAAAAAAAACTAGGGAAACAAAGCAATATTTTGAAACTAAGTGAAGAAGGACAAACTGTTAAGAAAATTAGCTCAAGTGGTGCCTCACATGGCTCGCATGCAAATATGGAGACTGATTCTCGATGATTCAGATCATTTGGTTATAGAAAAAACATGGGAGCGTATAAGAACAAACAATTGGTTTCGTGGAATGAAAAAGTTTGTCACAAAATATATTGAAGCGTGTTTGAATTGTACATATTATGAAAAAAATACTCACAAACAATGCAAGTTGAAAGCAATTGAAAAGCATGCAGTTCCGTTTCACCCAGTACATATTGGTCATGTATTACCATTTGAAACGGGTGAAAAAAAAAGTTGATTTTCATTTGTTATTGTTATTTGTGATAGAAACTGGACGCAGTCAAAAGAGCAAGCACGCCTTTTTGTATCACCTACAAGAACAGTCAATGATAGAGGCTCAGCTTTTGATTCTGCCAGTTTTCGAATTTTTTGCGGAAATTATAGAATCGAACATATTTTGAATGCTGTTGCTACTCCAAGAAGTACTAAGCAATGTGAACGTTACAATCAAACAATAGTAAATGCGCTACTGTTTTCGGAAAAGACATAGGGTCTTTTCCGGATTGGGTTTACATATAAAACAAATTGAGTGTGCAACAAATACTACACAAAATGAAGAATCAATGCTACACCAATAGAATCATTGACTGGATTCAGTCCAACTCATGGAATGGAGGTGAAAATATCAAATAGTGAGAGATATTCAATTGACCGCCTGGATCTCAATCACCTTTAAATAACAAGTTTTGAAGCCACAGGTGGGAACGATAAACTCAATGCAGAATATAAAGTTCCTTTTGAAGTTATGAAAGTTCTGACCAATGACCATTACGAAGTGGACGATCTCAGATAATGTTATAAATGCTTGCGAACAGTTATGTCTCCAAGTCATTTCAAGAAATGGATAAGCATATAAGGCGATCAAAAGTAGGTTGTACACACGTTACTGTGTAAATAGAAAAGGTAAACGTTACCTTTGGTGGACGTCGCTATTGAGCAACCGTTGTTCGTTGAGTAGAAAAGTTAAACGTTACCTTTGGTGAACGTCACCATCGAGCAATCGTTGCTATGTAAGTGGAACAGGTAAACGTCGTCTTTGGTGAACGTCACCATTGAGCAAACGTTGCTCTGCAATAGGAAAAGGTAAACGTTACCTTTGGTGAACGTCACCATTAAGCAAACGTTGCTCTGCAATAAGAAAAGGTAAACGTTACCTTTGGTGAACGTCACCATTAAGCAAACGTTGCTCTGCAATAGGAAAAAGTAAACGTCACCTTTGGTGGCCGTCACCATTAAACAGACGTTGTTCTGTAAGTAGAGAAGGTGAACGTTACCTTGAGTGAACGTTACCATTGAACAAACGTTGCTCTGTTGAATTGTTTCAATTAATAATAATTTTCTGTTCACAGGTCAGGAAAAGGTCTGAGGACTGTACTAACTACAGAGTGACCACAAATGTAATTCAACATTTGGCAAAATGAGATTTGAAGACAATATCATAGAATATTGCGAAGTCATCGATTATGATTACATCATAAACAATAGTATCAAAGCATCAAAAGAATAGAGATGTATACATTGAAAGTAACCATATAATTTCATTGAATGGAATTCGTGTGAAATATCACTTAATATCTTTATTTCCTGCCAGCCTTTTATTATCTGGCTATTCCCTAAATCATACGTCATTTTTCTATGCATGAATATAAGAAAGGAGTGTCCTTTTTCTGAAAAATCACCCCGTTCGTGTCCAAATGCAATATAACTCAAACCAACAAACATCAATTTCGTACGTGATGTTTCCTCTGGTGGCAGGCCCTGTGAGGAAGATTCAGTGGAAAATCGAATTTCACCGTGACAAAGGCAAGTCAACCATTTATGAGACAGGGGTTGAAATGAGTTTTGACGAGTGATCTCTCGAAAGTTTTTCCAAATACAGTGTCACACATAAAGTTCGTGACATATGGAAATTTTTTTAAAGGAAAATTTGATTTCACAGTAAATTTGGGCTTGAAAGATTTATGAGAAACAGCCACTTTTCTTCTGTCATGTGCTACTCCAAACCTGTCAAATTTGATATTTTTTTCGACAATCCTCTATTTTTTTTTTCAATTTTGAACTTTTATACCCTTGCTCGAAATTTGTACTCTCTACTGTCACTTCGACTTTTTACATTTTTTTTTCGATTTTTCGAATCTTTCGCTGTGTCGATTCGAACGAAACATGATTAAAATGAATACTAGACATCAACGTCATATCTTGCCCAGAAAATAATGATTGACCGGTTACCAGAAAAATAAATAAATACACCTCCAGAAATTCGTCTTTGTTTTATGCGGAGTTCATCTAGTTTTTTCATTTCATTGTTGAACTGATTTGGATTTTCAATAATATTTGGATTTTCAATAATATTTCAATAATCGAATAAACGTATTTCTCTTCATTTTTATTACACTAATATCCCTTTTTTTAGCACATTTGTATCGTATTAGCTGCAGATGAGTTTGAAATATATTTTGATGCCGTTTACACCCAACAGTGTAATTGTTTGATGTTAACTGTTAGATGTAGTTATCGAGCAAATAATAACGCTTCTTGAGTTGATTTTATATTTTTCATTTTCACCATCAGATGTGTAAGTAACATTGAACCAAAATAACTGTAACCAAATTCACAATAAAACATCAGACCATTAATTGATTCATCTCAATAGTCTTATAATAATAGTGGAGCCCAAGCGGGGATTTCGGGACTCACTGAAGCGCGGCAGTTTAATATACAGGGGGATACATTGTACCCGGTTAAGTACCTCCACCAAATATGAGCCCTATATATGAGGCCGCCCGTGAAGGATAAAGGATCAGATTAGTAAAAAAAAATTGATCATCAGAAATTCTCGAGCGCGTCAGATTGAGGTAGGGTGAGTTAATTACATGCTAAAAAGTGTTTATTCCAGTAATCTGACAATTTGAGAGTGACGTAAAGAAAGGGGAGAGCAGCAAAGTTGTAAAACAAACATCATCTGACATTCTCGAGCGTAGCAAATTTTTTTTCATTTTGATGGAAATGTTTCAAGGATAACGAAAAATATATAATCTGTCGATTTCCGCAAGCCGAAATAACAAAAATTCGTCGATAAAGTTTAATGCGTGCAGCTGTGTGATACCTATATTTCTCTCTTCGAGTTTCTATTCCTCTTTTGCTTTTTCTCTATCTATTACTCTCTCACTCTGTCTCCACTCTGAATTCTGTTGCCATGACGCCATCACAGCTGATCACAGAGACTCGTACGTGATGAAGATGAAGATGATGATTAATTAATCAATTAATTGATGGATTTAGCCGTTGCTACGTGGTAGGAAATCATAATGAAGGAAAGAGAAATGAAACTTTCTATGTTTTTTACCACTTTTATTTGTAACTAACGTTATTGTAGTTTCGTCCTATAAGGGCATTTTCAAACTTATATATTGTATAAGTAACTGCAGTAACGTTAGTTACAAATAAAAGTGGTAAGAAACATAGAAAGTTTCATTTCTCTTTTCTTCATTAATTAATCAATTGATTATAAAAAATTAAATTTTTTTGAGCATTTTTTTAATTATTTTTTTATAAATACAAGTATTCTACTTGAAAAACATACACTTATTTATTTGCATGCTATCTCCTGAGCTTTTCAATTAATTGAGTTCAATGATTAAAAAACGTTTTTTTTGTCAGATTAGGCGAATCCCTCTAGACAATCGTCAGATTATGAGACAGCACGTCTAAAACATAAAGATGAACCATGTATATCTTAATCTGACGCGCTTGAGTATTTCAAAATGATGATTTTTTTTGCACATTATAATAATGGCCGCGAGTTTGCGTCAGATCGAAATCGTCAGATTATTGAATGGGACAGATATTAGAAAGACAAGTAGTTGGGCGAATCAAGATGCCACTTTAAAAAATTCCACGCTGAATATTCTAAGGGATGTTAAACTCATAAATTCAAGATAGGAGACCTACATAAATCGAGTTACTCATTTAGGGGTATATGTTTCTGGTTTTTAATTGATTTGTTAGTTTCCATGGCCTCCAAAAAATTCATTTTTCACCCTTTATTACATATGTGTAGGATTTTGAGGTTGTCTTCATTTATCTTGTGGTTTGATTCTTGAAGATGTTCGTTCGTACATTGCAGATTTTTTGTCCAAACAGACGTGTTCACGCAGTATTATGTCATAATTTCTACCATATTGGCCTGTATATACTGCAGAGCATTCGCCACACTCTATTCTATATACCTGATTTTTTCATTCTATCCCGTTTGGGTTTTGCATTAAACAGGGCTCTACCTAAATCATTATTACTTGTGAAAGCTGTTGATATATTGTATTTAGAGGAATGATTTGAATATTTTCTGAAAGTTTACCTGAGTAATTGATAGTACTGTACTTGACTATATTGTGTTATTGGCAGTTTGGGTATAATTTACTCATGAGTGTTTTGTGAGTTTTACCTGACATTACTTTTTGCTTAATCATTTTTATTTCGTCTTGGAAATTCTTTTCCGGTAAAGGGATTGCGAAAGCTCTGTGTATCATTGATCTAAACGCGGATTTGAATATTTCAAGAGTAAATAATGGTTTTCAATTCAATATCTACCGGAAAAACATGTTCACAGACTGTACAATTCCTTTTGACTTTTTCAGTCCGCTCTCACATAATTGTAAAATTAATTCAAGGCTAGTAGATAAGGCAATATGAGAAATTAAATTTATATAGCTTATAATATTTCAATTATTAGATTTACTTGACTATTACATAAGGACACATTGTGAAATTAATTTGAGACAAGTAGATAAGGCAAATTGTGAAATTAATTCAAGACACTCGAGACGCAGGTACCTACAACAGATAGATACCTATGTATGGTATACCTGTATGGTATAAATGAGAATAGCTTTGTGAGTACGATTAGTTTGATCTACCTCTTGAAGATGATCACTTGGTGATCGAAATACGTGTCGAGATTTGGTGTTGGAGAAAAAAACTCCAGTAATATTCAGTATCTACAATCGTCTTCGGTTGATGACCCGAAGTCATCTTAATTTTTTATTTTTATTTTTTGTTCAATTGTTCTATTTTTTACTTGTATTTTATTTCACTGATATTTCATTTCAGGTTATTTTGTCTAATATAATTGTTACTTCCAGCTATTCTTTTTTAATTCTTCTTTTTAATTAGGTCTTTCAGGGATTTCAAATCATTTTATATAATATTAGACAAAGGAAGTACGAACTAATAAAATTCAGACAACCAATTCATAATGAAATTTCTGTACATGTCTGCGTTAAAATTTTCTTTGAAAAAATATGTTCCAATTATTTGGTTATCTAATAACCCACACCGCATATTTGTTTTGAGTGAATATTGGTCACGGTATTCTAATATGAAATTTGGATTATTGTTGGACCACCAGCGACAATTTTGGGAAATATATATATATATATATATATATATATATATATATATATATATATATATATATATATATATATATATTTTGAGTATTTCAATATTAAATTCTACAAAAAGGATTTGAAGCTTTATATCTTCTATTAATTATCTGCGAGCGCTTTCGACAGTTGGTAGTACTGTCATCTCATCATATATATGTATATATATATATATATATATATATTTATGCTGAACTGGTTTTTCCGGGTATTTGATCCGTGTATGTGATATTATCTCTAATTTCACCGACGTTTCGACAAAATTTCATTTGTCATTATCAAGGTGTGCTGTTACGTGTTCAGAAGTTTGTTGACCTTGCTCAACTCACTTCTTACTATAATGGTAAAATGGTATTAGTTACGTGTTCAGAGATAGAGTAGTCCATAAACCCTCTACTACCTACTATTTAAATGTTGTTGAGTTTTACCTGAGTTCTTCTTCTTCTTAGTTGACCTCATCTCCCCGTTAAGGTATCGAATATGAAATCTGAAGTTTTCACGGATAGGAATATGCTGAACTGGTTTTTCCGGGTAGTTGATCCGTGTATGTGATATTATCTCTAATTTCACCGACGTTTCGACAAAATCTCATTTGTCATTATCAAGGTGTGCTGTTACGTGTTCAGAAGTTTGTTGACCTTGCTCAACTCACTTCTTACAAATCGGGGGATCTAGCTAGCCATTTGATCGTTCCACGCTTCCAATCCACCTATTGGGAAAAACCTCGTTTAAATAATTTCTAACTGTTCGTGCAAAATGCGGTGGAGCTCCGTCTTGTTGGTTGTGAATAGTCCGATCTATCTCATTTGGATGTTTAACTTCATCTTCATGTGACTCCTGAACCAACTGAACTTTGTAAGGGTGGTATTTTTCTTTATGCAACACTCTCAAAATAGATGATTTACTTACATCATTGTCGGCGGCAAGTTCTCGAGTTGTCTTATGCGGATTTTCCTCAATCTCTAGAAGTTCATCTAACTTTTTTCCATCAGTAAATTGAACATTTCTACCTGGTTTTCCAATATTTTTCACATGTACAGTTTCACAAAACTTTTTTTCAATTTTGCTAACTGTAGACTGCGACACGTGTTGACCAGGGTATTTATTATTAAAAATTTCACAAACTTCCTTTTGAGTTCTTGTTTTATTACTAGAACCAATCATAATTGAAATGTGTATTCTTTGAGTCTCGGACAAATGAGCCATTATATAATTTAATACGCCCACAAATATTACGTCTTTTCACTTCACTTCATTTAAAGTTCTTGGCCTTTGCTTTCAGTAGGCGCATTTAGCCAGCTCGATTCGAGGGGGCGCAGCTGTCTTGCACGCAGCAATGCTGTCACCCCTTTTTTTCTAACTTTTTTTCTATTATTGTATAAGAAACACTTAAAAAGTTTTTAGACTTCCAAATTTTTCACAGATTCAACACATTGAATTGTTAAAATCCTGTCTCCACGTGGACATCCGGTCCACCCCGGCCTCCAACCGGCGTGAATGGGGACAGGAGTTATATAATCCACTATAACACTCCCACGTGGACATCCGGTCCACCCCGGCCTCCAACCGGCGTGAATGGGAGTGCTGTTTCTTTACAATACTTATAAACGTTCACAAATAACTTTTAAATTAATGCTAGCACGTTCTATGACGGCAGACATACACAACACAAACTGAGCTTCGTCCCCAACAATGGCGTCCGCGTGCCTTCTTTGTGGACGGTCGCTGTCAACACATCTGTCCACCACCACATCAGGAACGAAACTCCATTACGTCTTTTAGTAACTTCAAATACCTAAATGACAGCAGCCGACTGGGTTCATATCAATTTTTTATTTGGCTTTTTGTTGTAATATTTTAGTATATTCAAAGATTTTTTCCAGGATTCAAGGTTAGTAAGGAGCGTGTTACAGGGATGGTCTGTTTGATAGATCAGGTTATTGTCAAGAAGTAAATAATGGTGGTGATTTTGAACATTTAATTTAATTGTAAAAATTAATTTTCTCAGTTATGATTGCATCAAACTTAAAAAACTCTATATTGCTGAACAGAGGACTAAAATCCCTTTCCAACAAGGTGCCACACGACCCCCTTTGCTATTTAAAATTTTCAAGGGGGTGCTTATAATTCAGGAAGGGTGCTGGAGGGGGATAATATTTCCATACTGTAAATTGTGAATTTGAGAATAAAAATCGAACTGTTTCAGGTTTGTTTCACATAGTACATAATAACACTGAAAATGAATTTATTCCATACATATGGACCGCACACAAGCTCACAATGAACGAGAAAAAAACGTATTATCTTCCTTTTACCTCGTATTCCAATCACTTACCCAATCTAGGACATCTCGTAATAGACAATAACACGAGCATACAAGAAAAAGATCGATCAAAGTATTTGGGCATAATAATAGATAGACATTTGAGATGGGACCATCACATCGAGAATGTGAAAAATAAATTGAGGGGTCTACTAAGTAGTTCAGATACCTTACTGAATTCCTGAATACGAAAAACATGTGAACATTATATTTTGCTCTTGTGCAATCACAGCTGAGTTATGGAATCTTACGTTGGGGATGTGTAGCGGGAAGTAATCTGTATAATCTAAATATTGTACAAAAATGGATTCTGCGAATGATTTAAAAAAAAAATAAGATATTCCAGTGACTCGCTATACTCAGAGAACTCTATTTTTGATACAAGGCAGTTGTTCTGTTATCGAATAATGACAAATATCCATAAAAAGTAAATAAAAATACAACCCTTTGTACATCCATACGACACTCGAACAGAAAAGCAATCCACAATTATTGTGCCAAACCGAGAAAAAACTATCGGTCAACGATCCGTTGAATTTCTGGCCCTTAAGGTGTACAACTTACTACCGGACAGTTTAAAGACCACGAAAAGTTTTACAACATTCAAGCATCATATCAAAAAATGGATAACAACCACCGAGAGAAAACTTTTTAATGATCTCATTGACTTGAAATTTTTGTTATAAAACAGTGACCACGCTACATAATATTCAAATCTTATTACCCAAATAAGAGACTATACACTGAAGAAATATACATTTATCTCCACCCGAATTAAGACGAAACCCCATTACTCGAATATGTCAAACTCAACCGGACTAGACAGAATCAATATAATTGAAAAAGACTCAACTGAGCACTTAAGTGAAAATAATGTTTGCACATGCACTATTTTCCTTCATGACCACTATTTTATGGTTTATTATATTGAGGTATCATCACACACAAGCTTCTTCTATCTACTATTTCAATACCCGTTGTAAATTGTTGGAAAATAAACATTAATATTATAATTATTATTATATATATATATATATATATATATATATATATATATATATATATATATATATATATATATATATATATATATATATATATAGATAGAGATTTTATCGAGTGTGTATGATACAAATCAAGAACGAAATAATTCGTGGACACAACACTCAAAAAATAGGGGCAAACCGCGGACACGTGTTTCTGGCTACTGGCCTCATCAGCGCGGTGCAGCCAAGTGTGAAGATATATATATATATATATATATATATATATATATATATATATATATATATATATATATATATATATATATGTATATATTAAACATATGTATGTATAAATGTGTGTATATATATATATATATATATATATATATATATATATATATATATATATATATATATATATATATATATATATATATATATATATAGATACGTAAAGGTAGAAATTCAATTTTTCAATATTAAATCGTCGTTTTTCCCGTCACAGAAAAATTGTGTATTATACACGGGAAAAATATGAGATTTTATCTTTCGGTTTTTTGTCAACACAAACTCGACCTTAAATCTAATACTTTTTTTCCTTGTATAATAAATAACTATTGTGGATCATGAATGTAATAAAATCTGTACACAAAACAACTCGATTCATTGAACGCAATAATTTCACATTAATCAAAACAAAAAATTTGTTTGAAAAGCCTACTAAGGGAAAATTTTATTTCGTTCTTCTACTCGTAATGTTGCATTAGTCTTGTAATGTTCAAAATCACGAAATTTTATATCATGTTTAGTGAAAATCACTAGAACGAAAGTGTTTCGGATAGTTATGAAACTGTAGGTTAATGTTTGGTTTACAGAAAAGTATGATATTTCGGGTTGATTTGTAACACAATAATTAGTCAGACAAATGATCAAACGGGATAAAAAACTATTAAAAAAGGAATACGAGTGTAATTAGAATGGAGAGAAATACGTTCAATCAAGTACTGACATATTAAAGTACATACGTTGAGAATCTGAATCAGTTTGACAATGCAATAAAAAAAACTAGGTGAACTCCGCAACAACAAATACGAATTTCTGGTGGTGTGTTTATTTTGTTTTCTGGTAACAGGCCAATGCGGGTATTTTCTGGTCAAAATATAATATTGCAGTCTCGTTTTCATCAAAATTATGAAATTTGAATCATGTTTCCTTCAAAAAATTTAAAAAATTGGAAAACAGTCGAAGTGACAGTTGAGAGTCCAAATTTCGAACAAGGTTATAAAATTAAAAAGTGAGCAACATTTTTTTTGCATTTTTCGAAATTTACAAAGAAACCGATTTTTTGAGAATTTTCGAAAGAAATGTTAAATTTGATAGGTTTAGAGTAGCACATGACAAAAAGCAAGAGGCTGTTTTCCACTCATTCTTCAAGCACAAACTACCTGGGGAATAAAATTTTGTTCGATCCTAAATAACATTTGATGATGAAGAAAATTGTCCGGACATTTTTTCTGGAGAAATGATTGAGATTTGCTTATTTTGATTTAAAACCATCAATGTTTCCAGAGCTATGATGGTACTCGGTAGCGCCTTTTCTATAGGAAAATAACAATGTATATGATAGCTGTGAGGCCTGTTGAGTAGACACCATTATTTACCACGCATTATATCGATATGTTTACTACGCTTGAGTTGACACAATTGATCGTGATGATGTTGCGATCCACCCAAATTGAATTATGAGATAAGGTACCTCATTGACAGATAACAGAGAGTTGCCATGAATAAAATTTCATACTTGGTTAAATTTAATTTGAACAAAATAGAAACAAATCAAGTGAAATAGTCTATTTCATCTACCATATGCTATAAATAGAATGTATTAGGATTGAGTATTGGAAGAATTACAAGAAAAAAATTCGTTTCTTTTCCTTCCTTCATAGACCAACTAATACGACAATATGAATATATGCCTTGATCGATTGAATGCCGGAAAAAAATGTTCATGAAATATGCGAATGATATAACGATATATTTATTTCACTACAGTTAACCCTATATGTTGGAAAAATGAATCGTATTTCAGAGGTTCATGAAATTCAAGTGAATAGGCAAATCGTGAAAATATTGAATGAAAATATCATCAACTCGATATCCCACATATTGCACCATTATGGTTTTTTTCGAAAAAAATCGATCCTATGGATCAACTGAAATAGAAAATCCTACTTGATTATAGGAAGTTCAATGAAATTGATATGATTGACTGTTTTCCACTTTCTAGAATTGCATAAATTCTAGATCAACACGAACTGCTTTTCTCACACCTACCGGTGTTCGAAATGATCCAGCCTGTCACTTGTTTCAGCAGGTTAACATGATGACCAATATTTTGTATATATTTACGATGCCAGTATATATGCATCTTCTTCAAAAGAACAAGACATGAAACATAGAAACATATATTAAAGATTTGAAAGAACTAAAATTTATTGCAACATGGATCTGATCATTCCTTCCAAGTCTCTGGAAAATACTGCACACTACGAACTCACAGGCTTATTGTTAGTTTCAGTCTCTTGATGATGCTAAGTTAGTTGCGAAACGCTCGTTGAGAGACAGCATTTTCGTTCTATTTGGAAAACATTGTTTTACAAACAGGTGTATTGCGTTTTTTTCATGATATCCAACAATCTGGTTTCCTAGACTAGTTTGTGAAGGTTTCTATTGAATGTTTTTCATTTTCTTCTGGATATACTATATCTGAGAGTCACTATTAGTCGAGTAGAACAATAGATACAACATGAATGTTATTTTTGTGAATTGTGTTTTTGCGTGATATACATAATTTGTTACGATGAACAGGTAATGGAATTGTCATAATGAAGTGATTCAGATACAGAAATGAATACAGAATCATAATTTCCAAAAATTCAAGTCAATATCTTTATTTTATAACTTTTCAAAAATTATTGTCGATGTCAAAAACTTTTTTTTTTATAAACAAACCATGATCAATTATTTCAACATACTGAGTGAACAAATTTATTTAAAGCAACAACACTATTGATTTCGATAAATTGATGGATGTAGCCGTTACTACGTGGTAGGAAATCATAATGAAAAGAGAAATGAAAATTTGTATGTTTTTTACCACTTTTATTTGTAACTTACGTTACTGCAGTTTCGAATGTAATGAATCATTGTTAGTTTATTGTATAAGTTTGAAAATGTCCGTATAGGACGAAACTGCAGTAACGTTAGTTACAAATAAAAGTGGTAAATAACAAAGAAATTATCATTTCTCTTTTCACTATTGATTTCGATAAAAATCTGTTTCTCATTATTGAACAGGATGTTTAGAAATCATTGCCAAATTTTTATAATTTTGGACAAAGATAACTTTGTTATTTTGAATTGAACACCCGGTATTTTTTGATCTGAACAATAAATAATTCAATTAACTTTCATTTTAGTTCGAAGTTCCCTATACCTAACCTGAATACTTTTTTCAGATATACGCTTCTTCGAATAGTAGTTCGTATTTCAATGCATTCTTTGAATCAAGATAGCTATGAAACATTTATTCAACTTGTTGAAAGAATTCTTATTGACAGTTATTGTGTTTTACGTTATGCAAAATATTCACTGAATTATTTCCATTGAAAATGAAAACTTCTTTCACTAAAGAGCAGATGCATATGATTTTAGCGATTGATGAGTGTTTCGAAAAATGCCTTTTGGCGTCGACAGTATATGCCTAAAAATATTCAGACCGGAATCATCCAAATAAGTTGGTTT
This sequence comes from Leptinotarsa decemlineata, assembly GCF_025532065.1. Classification (NCBI taxonomy): domain Eukaryota; kingdom Metazoa; phylum Arthropoda; class Insecta; order Coleoptera; family Chrysomelidae; genus Leptinotarsa; species Leptinotarsa decemlineata. Next base: position 14,362,414 of record NW_027412544.1, read on the forward strand.
TCAAACGATTGTTACATGAATTTCGTAGGATTAGAAGTGTAGCTTATGAAAAGGAAAGTAGACCAAAACCTATAATTGTAAATGAGTAAAATTTATTTCTTATTATGGAAACAATCATAGAAAATCCTCATAATAGTCAGGGTTAGATCGAGAAAGATATAGGGATAAGCAGACGGAGCATTTCTAGGGTAATGAGAAAGTACAAATTTTACCCGTACCGTATTCAGATGCATCTGGATTCATATAAAATAGACTTCCATCGACAAATTGAGTTTTGGCTATGGGTTCTGAACCTTTTTTGAATCCCATTTTATTTTCTGAGGAATCTACTTTTCATAACAATGGCTTAGTGAACATTCACTACTTTCATTTTTATAGTGATGTGAATCCTCATTTTTTTCGCCCTCTGGTTCATCATAATAGATGGTCTGTTAACGTATGGGGAGGAATTGTAGGTACACAAGTTGATCATACTTTTTTATGAGAACTTGAATGGTCAAAAATTATTACAATTTTTACGAGATGATCTGCCTGAGTTTTTGGAGGATGTGCCACTGAATATCAAATAACGGATGTGGTTACAATTGGACAGAGCTTCGGCACATTTCAAATTCAGTATCAGACAGTTTTCGAAAATGTGCTCTACAAATAAATGGATTTTTAGGGGAGGACCACAAAATTGGTCAGCAAGATCACAAGATTTGACTTTTATTTCATAGGGATACTTTAAGAATAAGGTTTACAACAATCCTCCAACCACACTGAAAAATGTGAAGGAAAAAATTAGGTCTGCTTTTCGAAGAGTGACAACTGAAATCTTATTAAATGTTGAGCAGTCTTTCATAGAGACAGTGGTTCTTTGTATTCAACAAGATGGTCGTCATTTCGACCACCTACTTTGAATTAAATATCCATTTGTGTTTCACTTTGTTGTTGTTTCAGTTGAATAATGAAAAAATGTATAGTCTGTTCAGAATATGAATGTAAATGAAAAACTTTCAGTGAACGGTAAATATTTTCGATGAAGTAAATAAAAACAACTGTCAATGAGAATTCTGTGAGCAAATTAAATGCGAATGTCGTTTCAAAGTTATCTAAATTCAAAGAATGCATTGAAAAATGAAGACTAGGTAATATTTGAAAAAGTCAATATCTGCCAGTATATTCAGGTTAGGTAGAGGAAACCAAAAAATATACAGGGTGTTCTATTTGAAATAACGAATTTATCTTTGTCCGGAATTATAAAAAACTGACAACGATTTTTGAACATTTTGTAGGATATTGAGAAACGAGTTTCATCGAAATTATTTTATCAAAATCTCTTTTATGCTTGGTCAAAATTTGAAGAGAATATACATATCGATGTTATTCAGTTTCCAATTATATCTAGCAATGTCATGGAAAAACAATAACTCGAGAATGGTGATGGATAGATATATATTACCTTTCATGAAATCATATCATTTTAGTCTGTCCTACTCATAAGTGTAACGAAACATAGTGTGTTCCGTTTGAAAAAAACTCAACACACTTTTTGAGCCACCCTTTAGACTCCAAAATGATTTACCTCTGCAGCCTCAATCAATATACATATGATGAAACAGAGAAATTCACTAATAAATCAATGGTTTGGTTTACAGGGACCGTGTCGTATGGGGTGCCATATTATGATTGGTTTTGATGAATATATTGGGTATTTTATTATTATCGATTTCCCTTTCATGAATACTTTCTAGCTCTTCCATTTATGCCAAGAAGGGTGCTTTGAAGTACACCATAATTGGTGAAACATTATGAACTGATGCTGCTCTCCAGCTGAATTCACTAAACATCTTTTATCTTAATATGTTTGAAATGATATTTTTCCTGAGTCCGTATGAATTATATTTTTTACAAGCGTATTATGACACACTGTATTAATTGCCTCAGCGTGATCTATCATTAAGAATAATATTAACATTTTTGTATGCAAGACATCGAAGATAGAGTTCGTTAAATCACCTTATTGGTTTTACCACTCCTGAATCCATACTGTCTTTTTGTCGAGACCTTTGGACAATAAATAATTTACCTATCAGATGTTGATAGATTTCTGTAAGACATTCGATCTGCTCAGGAATTTTCTGAGATTGAGTTGAAAACCAAAGCCCAATAACGCATTCATGATTCAACACCAGACAGCGATGTTTTGACCCGTCTCAGGTCTCGTTAGTAGTGCTGAGCTGAACCAACAATGCATTGCTGAACTGTCCTCAAAATACAAGCCTGAGTGCAGTCGAAAAAATATCTCCTTGTAAAGACGCCACACATGAGATCGACAGAGAATTCAATCCTCAAATATGGAAATAGACGAGGCTCCCCAAGGCGGTCGAATGCAAAGCCAAGCTTTGATATCGACCACCGATGAGATTCGTCCTCTGTCTCTCCCTGCCAGGCAACAAGTTGAAAATTGACTGACCGCCTTGGGGAGCCTCGTTTATCTTTGATGTCCGAGAATTGAGTCGTCTCTTGATGACGTCTTCGTAAGGGGCGATATCATTGCCCACATTTCAAAAGCTTGAGATGAATAATGAGTTATCTGATGAAAGATCAACATTTGATGGTCTTCTACAGGGAAGTTGGGACCGCTCCTCTTCATAATATTCACAACAGGTCCTATTTTTTATCAGAGCCTGACTTCAAGCTACACCTTAATTCTGCTGAAGACTTGCGCCCTAAATAATTTCATTTTACTGATATCGGAGCTGAATGTGGATTTGGGCGATTTTTAGTGAGCTAAAGAATCTAACTCGATGGAAATCATCACAGCTTCAAGTATTTTTTCACATATTTCATTGAAGAAATACATATTTTCAAAAGAATTTTCATTGATTTGTCTATTTTCACTGACCTAGATACGTCAATTTTAATATTTCTGTATCATTCTTTCAAACATTTTTTCCACTCTGCCACTAAGTAGCGTGGCATAAATTATATTTTTTCTTGAACAGTTATGAATAGTTCTGATGTCATTCTCCCTTAATTTTTTTGCTTTCTCGTTACTATGAAAAAGTGTGTTGTGGACTGGATTTTGAAAAGTCAGTGCCCTCCTTCACCTCAGCAGATCATTACTGAGTAGCAAAATTTTCCAACTCACCGTTGGTGTTAATACCATTGTACCGCCCTGTTTTGACGTGGAAAATAATATTGAGTACGACATATATTGAACAATTTTTACAAGAAATTTAATTTAAATCTTGTTTCGCTTCACGGTAGCTGCATCAGTTACTGATGCGACATTCAAACTTTCATTCAATTCATGACATATATTCATTGGAATCATTCAACATGCAAATTTCTATCTTAGAGGGAGAACTTGCGATGATTACTCATTTATAAGAAATCCATTTGATGGTACTTGAGTATAATCGCTGAGCTGAAGTTTGTTAAGCGAAATATCAACGGAATAGTTGTTTGGCACACCAGCTGCAAATGATGCAGAATTTCATCCAGAACTAGCAAAAATCGTGGAACTCCATTTCTCTTGCAACAATAAATAAAAATAATGTGTTCCACTATCTAATAATTCTGTACCTCTGTTCCAAGTTGAAAAAAATTAACATTTTTGCGAAACAAAGTGTAATTCATTCAAACATGCTCAGTCTGAAAATTTTCAGAGTGGATTATCAAACTGAAATTAGATTCAATGCGATTTTTTTCCACGTCGATGAATAGTAAGGATTTTCATCAATATTTCACTATTTGAATACTTCACGTAATTCATTAAAATGAAATTTCATTATTTTCATTGAAAATATAATTTGATACTAATGCCAGTATCCGAGAACAATACTGATGAGAGAACGATTTTAATATCTATTTCATCATAGATCCCTCATTTGCCATGTTCCTTTCACTACATATTTCGACCAGGATTATAAACGTCGAGAGTATAAAATTATGCGGAAAGCCGGTAACATATTTCACAACAGAGAATACAGGTTGTGAAGTGAAAATTAAACTAAATCAGCTGTTCCAATTGATCGATACTTGAAGAAAATCCATAACTTATCTAAGTTTTACTTCACTGTAAGATTCGAACTGTACAGTTCACAGAACCGGAACACGTGTTTCGCTATACAATAGATTCATCAAGCGTTCTCATGCACACAACACGTGTTGTAGTTTTGTAAACTATTCAATCAAAAAGCCACAATAATGTGTTACTTGAATAACGAATGAAATACAAATGATTCACATGATGATCAATAGTATATTCATAACCATTCTTACTAGGGACTTCAAAAATTTCGTACCGAGAATGAACATAAATAGCGAAATAGTGTATCAAGAAGATAAAATCTTAAAAGAATCTCAATGGCATTTTCACTGCTGAACAACATTCAATTGAATGAATTACATCAATTGAAAATATGAACTAGAAATGTTTTACTAAACTTACCAAAGAGAGATCAACAAATCATTCCTGAGAGAACATCATATTCATCGTTTTGAAGAGCAAAGTTCTAAAAAACGTTTTCAAGTTACTGATGACAAAAAAATCGACATCATCCTCACAGATGAACTGTCCAATAGTAGGTTGTTTCCGATATCCAGAAACCCCTCCACTGGGTCAAACAATGTCAACAAGATCCAAATATTCAGGAACTCCTATTAGCATATGGCATCACGCAGATGAATATCCAGAGAAAAATACAATCAACCATTGGAAGAACCATGTTCAACCATTGGTAGAACCATGTTCAGTCATGTATAGCAGCCGAGTCACGTTGAAGTCAATCTCAGTCAAAGTCATACTGTTGTTTGGGTCGGATATTTCCTGCCCTAACGACGGATAATATCCAAAACAAGTCTTCATGTAAGCTACTCGAATGGTTTCAGCGTATTTCATATCATTACACGAAAATTATGCCGGCAGTAATTTACCAGATACTATTATTTAGGAACGTTTGGAGAGGTTGGTATGAACTATATGAGGAGTTGCAACCCTTTCATTCTACACAAAGAAGAATGTCGAATGATAAAAATTCAGCGATCTACTTATCTTCGATGTACTATCCTTCATACTGATTTTATTTACCTAAAATGTGACATATGTCACCTGAACCATGATAGTCACTCGACTGTCATTGCCAAAAACGCCTTTTAAAATTGCCTGTTTGCGAACAGACCAATCCACCCCTTTCAAACTTTTTATCGCAATCATCTTTGATTCAGTTGACTTTCCAGCATTCATGCATCAGAAAACTTTTTTCATTAATTCTACATGCACGTCCATGCCTAACATTAACAAAAAGTGTTGAAATGAAAGGCATGAATTCAATGATTCAGTTTCCACCATACGCTTCTAACTCTTAACAATAACAGTAAATTTTGTTACGCATGGAAGTCGTGCGAAAGAAAAAGCACGGTCGAATAAATTACGTAAAACATGCTTTTTTCCATCCAGAGATGTAGTGAATTTTACTCAGGCAGGTTTTTATAATGCTTTAATGTCAGTAAACTAGAATAAAAAGGAAACACAGCAACGCTTCCATAATATACGAGTAGAATGAAGTGAAGCTACAAATTATAGAAGTGGAATAGTGAACAATTCCTAACTTTTATACTTCGTTGATTTCCTCATGTAACTGTTCATATTCTTTGCAGGAGTACATATTCTTTGCCTCAGTACTTTTTCTACGTATACAGGGTCTTTCAGGACGAGCGTTCGTTAGGAATATATGGGAAACGATTCAAAATAAAAACTTGAAAATTTTGTGGTAGTGAGTTTTACAAAATGATCTCAACTGAAATATTTCCAACTTCCGACGATTTTTTCAAACGGAAACTATACACTATTCTATTATTTTTGGATACTACGAAAAAAAAATATATCACATTCATGAAAAATGTCCCATACCTATATCCGATTTTAGTAAATCATTCGAAGCAATACCAAACCACGAGAGCTTTGAAAACAAATGAAGTTACAACAAATATGTCAAAGTTTGATGCGGTATAATTGACATGTATTTCATAGTTTCTAATTTGTGTCTCGTTTGGGGTATTCTAATGAAGATTTCCTGATTTTCATTATCATTTATGGTGAATGTAATAAGATAATGGACAAAACTTGTGTTTTTGCAGAAAGATTTCCAAATCCGAATCCAATAAAAATATTCTGAGAAGACTTCTAGAAACTGCCGTGATTTCGGATCTTTTTCGTCTGTCATCAACAAAAAAACCACTCGTGAACAATGAGGACCTCGAAATTGTAGTTTTGGCCTACTTCACAGCCTATCCAGAAAATTCATTGAAAGTCGTAGAAAAGTCACTTAGAATTTCATGTTCGTCAATAAACCGGATTTTAATCAAACATAAGTGACGTCCCTTTAAATATCACCAGGTTCAAAATCTGAAACCTCACTACTCACCTGCACGAGTGAAATTCTGCGATTGGTTTCTTATTAAGATACAGAAGGACCCTGTGTTCATGAAAAACATGATATGGACAGATGAAGCCAAATTTGCCAAGAATGGTTTGTACAACCGCCATAATAGTCATTTTTGGGCAGCAGAAAATCTAAAGCTCGTCCGCCAGCTCAACTTCCAGGATTCATGGAGTTTCAAATGTTTATGAAGAGAATTTGAATAGCGATAGATATTTGCATATAATTAGAAATGTGGTTGGTGAATCCATAAGGCATGTTTCTGAACAATACTGTTTCAAGTTATGGTATCAGATGGATGGAGCCCCTGCACATAGTACTGATACCGTTGCTGAGTGGGATGTTAGAAGATCAGTGGTTTTGCTAAAATGGGCCATTTAAATTTCCTCAGCGCTCTCCAGACCTGACGCCACGAGACTTCTTCATCTGGGGATATATCGAAGAAAATGTTTATGCGGATCCTGTGAGTGATAAAGAAAACATGAAACAAAGTGTTCTGAGAGCTTTCAATGATTTGATTCCTGACTCCATACAGAAAGCTACAAATAGTGGTATGCAAAAAAGAATATATTCTTGTTTAGAACAAAACGGCAATGTCTTTGAAAATATGTTGATATGAACCACAATATTATTCGAAATTAAAGAAATTAAGTTGAATTGTAAAATTGAAGTAACATCTATCTAACCTCAAAAAATATAAACAAAATGAAATTACTGTATTCAATATCAATAAACAAAGATATAGTTCATCTCTGTGATAGTTTTTCATTTCAATCCATTGATTTTTATGTTGAGTTACCTTTTACCAACGACAAAGTTAATATTAGTTTATTTGTTTTCAAAGCTTTCTTGATTTGGTATTGCTTCGAATGAATAACATTTCAAATATTTTCCAAAATCGGATATATCTTTGCTGATTTCCTCATATAACTGTTCATATTCTTTGCGGAGTACATATTCCTTGCCTCAGTTCTTTTTCTACCCTCCCAAAAATCTGCTGCAAAAAGGGATGCCCAAGGACAGGACACACTATTTCAATGTCGGAGATGGCAACTGGAGACGCTGTTCCAATCCAATAATTTGATTCATGTATAATATGGCCATCTTTATTTTACCCCCACAGCCGACACAGAAGAGCCTAAGCTTTGTCACGCTGAACCAATTTCCGTTGGTCCTCTTCCTGATTGATTTTCTGACCACGTAAAAAACGAAAGGTGCTTAGATTGCACGTCAACGCAGCAAAACGAGTAAAAACTGACTTGGGGCGCATCAAACGCATCATTGATTGATGTTCTAGGTTGGGGTTGGACAAATGGTTGGAGAATTTGGTTGTTTTTGATGCAGCAATTCATAAATAGCATTGGCTCGCTTGTTTTGAACTTATCTCCAGCTTGAGATTTTGCATTTCATAATTTTTTGCTAATTTGATCTGAAATTTCAAATTTGTACATTTCACACACGAATCTGACGCTGGGCTGGGAAATCTAATATTGCATTTGGAAGTGTACTTTATTCTTTTCATCACACAGATTTTGATGGAGTTCGTGAAGTTTTTTATGTTGAGGCTAGTACTCTAATAGATCCTCTTAGATTTTGCCCTGCTATAGTGTTATCGTTTGGGGCCCGTCAATTGGCCGCCTAGATCGTGTGATTTAACGCCTTTGGATTATTTCTTGTGGGGTCATGTTAAGGCTCATGTCTACAGGGATAAACCAGCAACGACTGTCGCTCTGGAAGCTAATATCGAAGCATTTATACGTGAAATACCGGTCGATATGTTGGAGAGAGTGTGTCAAAATTTCACCTTGCGCATAGGCCATTTGAAGCGGAGACGCGAACAACTTTTGCATGAAATGTTCTTCAAACATTAAATTATATTGATCGTTTTATCTATTCCAATAAAGATTTCAATAATTTTTTCAAATTTTTTGTGTTGTTTTGAAAATCAAATTCTATACCTCTTAAAAAATCGCCCATTGGAATCCTCTCTAGGTAAATTTAAATATTTTTAAGTTCTTCAGCTACGCAATATTCATCAATATTCATATTCAATTTATATATCCATTGTTTCTTTATAAATAGTGGGGGTCCCGCATTTTCCTTATTATTTATCCTAATGCAGAATAAGTGTTGGAAGCTTGGTTAATTTTTTCTGAATTAGTGGTGAATAAATTTTGGTGAAGGTCATTTGAATTTTGGCGAAGGACCCTAAACTTATTGCGAAGAATACAAACATAAAAATATATGTCTGAAACATAAATTAATATAAAAATGCTGTAACTTTATAAAGCGATACCAAACTAAAACCGATATCTTACCAATGTAAATGAATGAATACATGCTTTATTTATCATCGGATGATCAGATAACAATATTAAAATATATATAAAAAAAAGGGTCCTGCAACAGTGGCGCGGTATTCCATATCTCTATATAGGAAGCAGATAGGAATCTAATTTTCTATAATATTACCTTATTGCTCGAGCTCGACAAAATAAAAATATTGGCGGTCACACAGGGTGTTCGATTTTTTCTGGGCGGATCCCAACTGTGTCTTTTTAAATGGCAACCTATATTTTTTATCGCTTTTTCGGTTTCTTCATAGAAAATAAAATAAACTTTATGTATATCTGCACTTCGAAAATATTGACGGTTTTCGAGATATCTAGCATGACAGGTTTTTTTTTTCAATATTCGTCACTCAGAATATTTGAAATTATAAAGTGGTGCCAAGTCCAGTTGAAATTTTTTTTTGGTCGAATATTCTACATTGGTAACTCTCTCAAACGATATATCTGAAATCGACCTGTGATTTACAGGGTATGAAAAACCGCTTGCCAAATATTGTAAATGAAAATTTGCAAAATCTTCCTTAGATTAAATGAAACACCCTGTATATTATTGATCCATAAGAAGCGCCAACGAAACCTCTACAAATTTCATTAAGTATTCCCTATGGCTAAGTTCAATAGTTTTTCTTAAATGAGCATTTCTTTCGAAAAATGGTCATTTTTTCAAAGCGAAATCCATTTGACGACTGATAAAAATATACGAAAGATATCTTGTTTCAATTTTGTACATTAGAAGGTGTCCAAACAAATATTTTTTAACGAAATAAATGTATGTACCTATCACTTTTTGCTAAATGGAAAATTATTTTTTCATTGGATGCAGAATTTCACTCATAAATCGTGCAATATCAAACCAAACAAGTTAAAAGAAAGAAACATTATAAATAACTATTTTTTTCATGTTATTATATTCATTCAGAGCTTGAGTTCCAGATATTCAAATTTGTCAACTGGCAAATTACAAAACTACAAAAGGGAGAGTTTAATTAAGGTTGATAATGAAACTTTTATAAAATATATTCAACATGTCTTCCATTTTCTTGAATGCAGAGCTGAAGTCTATGTTTGAAAGACTGTTCTACCCTGCGCAAGACAGCTGGTGTAATGCTGCGAAAAGCATTCGTTATTCTAAGTCGCATATTTTCGGGAGAAGTTGGTGGCTCAACGTAAACCATATTTTTTATGTATCCCCATAAGAAAAAATCTAGTTTCGTCAAATCTGGTGATCTAGCGGGCCACCGTACAGGCCCATTCCGTCCTATCCATTTATTGGGAAATACTTCATTTAGATGATCTCTCACTTCTGCCGAATAGTTAGCAGGTGCACCATCATGTTGTAACCACATTCTATTGCGGAGGTCAAGAGGAATATCATCTAACAAACCTGGTAAATCATTTCGTAAGAAATTGAGATACATTGCACCATTCATATGTCCCTCAAAAACGTATGGACCAATTACATATTCTCCAATGATGCCTCCCCAGACATTTATCGACCACCTATGTTGATAATCCACCTGTCTCAATAAGTGAGGATTTTCTGTCGCATAATAATGGTAATTATGTCGATTTACAAATCCATTTTTATGGAATGTCGATTCATCCGACCATAAAATATTATTGAAAAAATATTCGTTTCGACGAATTTTGTTCATGGCCCAATTGCAAAATCTCACTCTTTTCTCGAAATCAGCATACAGTAGTTTTTGATGTAACTGAACGTGGTATGGATGCAAGTGATGTTTCTTCAATACTCGTTGCACTGATCTCTCACTTATATCCACTATTTCCCCAATTTGTCGTTGACTCCTACTAGGATCTTCTTCAACAGCAAGAAGAACTTGCAATTCATTATCTTCATTAGTAGCTGGCTTGATGCGCTCATGTTTGGAATAATTAATAGATCCAGTTTCAACGAATCGTCCCAAGACCTTTCGGAAAGATCTTTCATCTGGATGCCTTCTATCTGGATACCGTTGAGAATAAATTCTACTTGCCAATAAACAATTCCTGTCTTATTCACCTAATATGAAAATCATATCAATCAAATCACTTTTTGATAACAACATTCTGATGAAATTATACCGACAGTTCAACTTCACGATTGACTAAAAATTGCAATATTCATTTGCAGCCAAATATTTTGTTCTGTCATTTGCCAGACTACTTGATTTCCAATAAATATTTCATTCGCTGAAAGGTTGTTTTAGACCGAAAGAATATGGCACAAATTCCGAGATTTTTGAAATTATTGTAACTATTCAAGAACGTCCATTTTGTGGTGTAATTCGCAACTTGTTTATCTAGCAACAGGTAATTTTAGGAATGGGCGATATTTTAAGGAAAGGGTATTTTTTGTATATTCTTATCAGTCGTCAAATGGATTTCGCTTTGAAAAAATGACCATTTTTCGAAAGAAATGCTCATTTAAGAAAAACTATTGAACTTAGCCATAGGGAATACTTAATGAAATTTGTAGAGGTTTCGTTGGCGCTTCTTATGGATCAATAATATACAGGGTGTTCCATTCAATATAAGGAAGATTTTGCAAATTTTCATTTACAATATTTGGCAAGCGGTTTTTCATACCCTGTATATCACAGGTCGATTTCAGATATATCGTTTGAGAGAGTTACCAATGTAGAATATTCGATCAAAAAAAAATTTCAACTGGACTTGGCACCACTTTATAATTTCAAATATTCTGAGTGACGAATATTGGAAAAAAAAACCTGTCATGCTAGATATCTCGAAAACCATCAATATTTTCGAAGTGCAGATATACATAAAGTTTATTTTATTTTCTATGAAGAAACCGAAAAAGCGATAAAAAATATAGGTTGCCATTTGAAAAGACACAGTTGGGATCCGCCCAGAAAAAATCGAACACCCTGTGTGACCGCCAATATTTTTATTTTGTCGAGCTCGAGCAATAAGGTAATATTATAGAAAATTAGATTCCTATCTGCTTCCTATATAGAGATATGGAACACCGCGCCACTGTTGCAGGACCCTGTATATATATATATATATATACATATATATATATATATATATATATATATATATATATATATATATATATATATATATATATATATATATATGATGTGTTGTTTTTCCGGGTGTTCATCCGTTGTGTACTATTCGATAGTCGACGTTTTGCCATCATCTCAGATGGCATTATCAAGACGAGTTACTGCTTTGCTTCGAGAGGTGTAACTGATGTCAGGTTCTTCTTGTGGTGTTTTTTATATGGTTTCGCTTGCGTAAGTTGTATGGATTTGTTACCTGTTTTTCTACCTGAGGGTTGTTGATGGCTTTTGGTAGTTCTCTACATATACAACTGAGCCAGACCCTGCACCCTTACATCTGGACCGAAATTGACAAAATCACCGCCTGGAGAACAGAGACAAACACACAAATAAAAACAGAAAAACTTAAGAAAAAGTTTGAGCATCTCGGACACACCACCAAGTCCTACACGACTTCCGAAACCAAAACGGTAGTGTATAATATTTCGGATCACACTCTCACCGACGACGAAACACACGTACTCAGTAGAGGTTTCAATTTTGCCATCACACCAAAAACAGTCCCAAATGAGGAAATAATCTCCAGTTTGGAAGCCACCTTACAAGACATGCCACCAGAGACCGCAGAGGATATACGACATGAAGTTGCACATGTCCTAAAAACACAAAAACCACCCAAATATAACTTACCAAGGAAAGAAAGAGATGCCCTTCAGAACTTGAAAAATAACAAGAACATCATAATAACACCGGCAGACAAAGGTAATGCGACAGTAGTCATGAATACCACGGACTATCAGAAAAAGATGATGAACATCCTCTTATAAACTATCAGCCAGAGACCCAGTCTTTCAAGCTAGGTCGGGAAATCGAGCAGAAAACCATACCTCGGGAAAAGTCCAGCAAATGCCCGAAGTTGTATGGTCTTCCAAAAATTCACAAGACGGACGTTCCACTAAGACCAATAGTGAGTGCCATCAACTCACCGACACAAAAGCTAGAGAAATACTTATCCAAAATCATGCAACCAAAGACGGAGCTGGCAGAATCTTATGTGAGAAACTCAGAGCACTTGGTGGATATCATTAAAAACATCAAACTAAACGACACCGACATCCTTGCCAGCCTAGACATAAAATCCCTCTACCCGAGTATACCCATAAACGAAGCCCTAGCCACCATTAGAACTGATCATAGTTTTCCGCAACATATCACGGATCTAGCAGAGCACTGCCTTAAAAACACCTATTTCATATTTGACAACCAGATCTATAAACAGGTAGAGGGAGCTCCGATGGGTTCCTCCCTATCGCCCGTGATCGCAAACCTGTTCATGATGCACTTCGAGAAAGAAGCACTTAACAACGCCCGCCTCAAACCAACCCTGTGGAAAAGATATGTAGACGACATATTCATCATCTGGCCCCACGGAAAACAAGAACTAGACCGGTTTGTGACCTACCTGAACAACATCCATCCCCGCATCCAGTTCACTACCGAAAGAGAGGAGAACAGGCAGCTACCTTTCCTAGACCTACTCATAACACGAAAACCAACTGGCAACTTGGGTTATACAGTTTACCAAAAACCCACACACACCAACCGCTACCTACAAGCAACATCACACCACCACCCTACCCAGCTACAATCCGTAGCCAACACGTTAATATCCCGCAGTTTCCGCCTAACAGAACCAACAAACAGGGCAACAGAATTGGGGGAGACAACAAAGGCTCTGCGACAAAATGGCTACGGACCAAAGATCATTCAAAAGGCCATCGACAGACAAAGAAGAACCAACAAAACATCCACTAGGTCGACAGAAGACTCTCCACACGACAGACAATCTGTGACACTACCTTATATCAAAGGTGTGACCGACAAAATCGGGAGAATACTAAGACGTAAAAACATTCGGACAACCTACAAACCACACAAAACGATATCCAGTTGGCTGCCCAGACCGAAAGAGAGAATTTCCCTAGAAAACCAAGGAGTATATAGCATCACATGCGAGGACTGTGGACAACAATATATCGGTCAGACCAACAGACGTATATCTGCCAGAACCCAGGAGCACAAAAACTCGATAAGAACAAAACAAACCTCCTCTGCCCTCTTTCAACACCATCTACAAACAGGTCACAAGATTAATTTTGAGTCCACAAAACAGATAGCACAGGTGCAAAACCCAAGAATACGACAAATCAGGGAAGCTATCGAAATCGAAAAGCAAGGCCTCATCAACAAAAGGGATGACTCACTAAACATTCCAAGGATTTGGAAAACAATAATTAAAAACAACCACCAAAGACAACCACAAATTGATAATGAACCATCGCAGGTAGGAGAACCGCCAGAAGCCATTAACAACCCTCAGGTAGAAAAACAGGTAGGAGAACTACCAAAAGCCATCAACAACCCTCAGGTAGAAAAACAGGTAACAAATCCATACAACTTACGCAAGCGAAACCATATAAAAAACACCACAAGAAGAACCTGACATCAGTTACACCTCTCGAAGCGAAGCAGTAACTCGTCTTGATAATGCCATCTGAGATGATGGCGAAACGTGGACTATCGAATAGTACACAACGGATGAACACCCGGAAAAACAACACATCATATTCTACCATCCGTGAAAACCTACATATATATATATATATATATATATATATATATATATATATATATATATATATATATATATATAAATGTGAATTATAGAACTGCAATAATTGGAATGAAACAATATTATTGTATGATATACTTTTATGCGACTTTACTGAGATAATGATGGACCTATACGTCTCATGAATCTAATTTTAGTACCGATTTTTTTTAAAATATAGTCTTTAGTTGGGTATCAATTATGAATCTCTAATATTTCAATTTTTGAACTCTCTCTATTCGTTGCTCATTTATTTGATATATATGTCTAGACTTAGAAATTTTTGATAAAGAAAATTATTGCCAATAAACATATATTTACTTTCAGTTTCATTCACTTTCAGTCCATTGATTTTGAATTTATAAAAAGACGATCTATTCCATCATTCAATGTTCATGAGATCAACGAAATTACTACTATTGAAATGTATCAAGGTATTATCAGCGAGAAGATAAAGTTAACATTTCATCAAAACAGAACCGAAATCATTTGAATACAATAGGAATGAAAGGGACCTAAAACACTTCCTGGTGGCACACCATAGTTTCTAAGGTGACACTCTAACTCTATGTTTGCCATTTTAGTTTTTTGATATCAAATGCCCAGGTAACTCATTAACCAATGCATAACTGAACCCGAAGAACCATATTTTCATACTTCAATAATAATATTTAGCGATCGATTGTTTTGAATGCACTTTTCATATCAATGGAAACTGCACATATTCCAACTCCAGGTTTATCCAAAGCATTATTCATGTCTCATATAACAAGTTGAGTTGCTGATTCACACGAATGAAATTTACGAAATTCTGATTGGTACGAACAGATAATATCATTCACATCAATATATTCCAATATTCCATTCTGTACCGCTATTCCTAAGATTTTGTCACAAAACGGTAACATATTTACTGGTTTCGATTGTTCAGAGAAGTTACTGTTTAAAATTTTTTGTATCAAGACTATTTTTGAAATTTTGAAACATTGCGGCACTCTTCTCTTCGATAAAGTCAAATCAATTACAATATGAAATAATTTTTCTATAACTTCGAGACCAACTTCATCAGTACTATATTTTTCTCTTTGAGGTTTCATTATATCATATGAGTTTTGTAGGGACAAAGGGATAATTTGGCTCTGTATCGAGTATTCCATAATTTTCTGCATTTGCTGGACTAATACTGATTACTATATCTTGAAAACTATCTATGAAATACTGGTTCAGTACATCGGTGATTGTTATTTCATCATTATAAATTATCCATTCGCAGTTTACACTGGAAATTCAACTTTCTACATTTTTCCTGCCTGAAATTTCTTTGGGGGGCA
The DNA here is from genome assembly GCF_025532065.1 of Leptinotarsa decemlineata. NCBI lineage: Eukaryota > Metazoa > Arthropoda > Insecta > Coleoptera > Chrysomelidae > Leptinotarsa > Leptinotarsa decemlineata. Next base: position 14,378,233 of record NW_027412544.1, read on the forward strand.
TCCACATCAACTAACTATGAAATATAGATGATCAGTAAGTCTTTTGCTTTATTTGAGCTACTGAAAACATAAAAAAAAATTTAGAAGCACCTATAGTATCGAAGAAAGTAATAACATAACCGGTAATACAAGTACACAAACTATAGGCAAATCTCTTTCGACCCCCAACCAATATGAAATTGCAAATATCTCTGAGAAACATCTCAATATAGATCATCGAAATGTACAGGAAATAAGTAATAAAATTCCTCAACTTGAAATTTTTCTTGAAGATACTCGATGTAACAGTGAGTGAGCATTGGTGAAATAGTGATCAAATTGATGCCGTCAATATAGACAACTTCAATCTAACTAGCTCTTACTAGAAATGGCGTCAAATCCAACAATCTCAAATTTATAGAGAGACTATCAGTAGATGAACATTTCGAATGTACTGGTATTGAATGCAAATTATCGGTCTGAGGCTACTCCTACCATAGAGAGTGGTCAAGCGCACGCGGTGACGGACCATCAAAAGACTCAGTTGTTCGGGGAATATTTTTCCATCGTGCACCGAGTAGAACTGGATGTCTGTGAAGAACACACCAATAAAACCAGACTGGCTAATGAAGTCAGAAATAGGCCGGCTCCAATTATACCGGAGCAAACATTGATAAAGTGGATCACAGACGTAGAAGAAATCATTTTGACCATCAAGCGCCTGGGGAAAAACAAAGCCCCAGGCATTGATGGGATTGATGCAGTTCTGCTCCGCAACCTACCACGAAAGGGTATCGTACAACTGGTGCGTATTGTGAACGCAATAATCAAGCACCAGCATTACCCAGATTGTCTGAAACATGCGGTGGTAGTGCCCGTTCCGAAACCAGGAAAAATCAAAACACGTATTGATAGCTACCGACCGATCTCGCTTCTCAGTTAGGTCGCGAAGGTTATTGATGAAATCATCCTGAGCAGACTTCTCCGCCTGGAAGATAGGATGAAACTCATCCCCGAGGAGCAATTCGGATTCCGGCGAGGTCGGAATACGATATCGCAACTGGTCCGGGTTGTTCACGGGGTGAGGGAGTCCTTCAACCAGGGGAAGAATACAGTTGTGGTCCTGTTAGATATCAAGAAAGATTTCGATAAAGTTTGGATAGAAGGGTTTGTCACCAAAATGTGGTCGGCAGGCATGCCTTTATTCGTGATTAGGATTCTAGAATCCTATTTGAGCAACCGACCTTTTCGTGTAAGAGTGGACCAAACCACATATGCAAATTATTCAATCAAAGCAGGTGTCCCGCAGGGGTCCTGTTTGTCATCGCACTTATATTCATTATATACGCATGACTTCCCTATGTTCTCGAGGACGAAGGTGGGTATTTTCGCGGACACCGCGATTTACGCGCACTCTTTCTCGAGCGAGGTGGCGAAGCAGCAGCTTCAGATCCACCTCGATAGGCTCGTCGTGCCGTATTTCGAACGAAATAAAATCGAAATAAATCCCGATAAAACTGAACTCGTCAACTTCACGAGGAAATTCACCAATGTGAAGATCTTCAGGAAGTTGCAAGTTGAGGATGAGTGCATTGACGACAAGTTGCTTATTTATAAACAAATAATTAGGCCGGCTATGCTGTACGTGAGTCCTGTGTTCTGCAGTCTCAAGAAGTCCCCTTTAATGAGACTCGAGAGAATGCAGAATAAGGTGCTCCGTATTTGCACTAACAGTGACATATTCATTTCATTGAACAATCTGTTAGAGTTCTTTCTACCGAAGAGCCCGCTGACGAAGGACGTCACGGCAGTTAGAAGCTATCATGGACAGCGCCGTAAGCACGGGCTAGTCTATGAAGAACTGGAGATATACCGTGAACGGCGCTTAGTTCATTGTTCAAATTGGATAAGAGTATTCACGCACACATGATGACGTGATAGCAGAAATACTCTTACCTGGTTTTTTAATGAACTTTTTCCAGGGGGTTATCGACAACTGCTACCAACAAACAGACGAATGATTCTCTGAGAAGTACCGAAACGCGACAAAATGACAACTTCCGCGTAAGCCTCGGCAGGAAGCGGAAAACTATAGATGAGGCTGATATAAAGCGTTTTTGAGTGGAGAGCCAACCGCCAACACCAGCGGGGGCGTCTTGAGAGTGCAAATGTATCGGGGTCTTTTCCTGCCACTCCCTCTACCCCATTCACTACCCATCCCAATCCTTCCCACTGTCCCACTCCATAGGGGAAACCCTTGTGTACATTTTGTATATTTGTTTATATTTTTTTTATTGTATATATTTCATAAACACCACAAAAAAATACCTTAAAATTGTATGGAGAATAGTCAATAAAGAACATTTTGATTTTGATTTTGGTATTGAATGCAAATTAAACAAAACACCAAGTGTAATTGAAATAGTTGTACATAGAACAATAACAAGAAAGTTTAATATTTTTGCAACAAAATTAGAGGAAGTACTACAAACAATTACCAAAAAGTTTAACAAGCATAAGATACTGATTTGTGGTTATTTTAATATGATTTTCTTGTTTATTCTGTAAACTTGACTTCATTAAGGGATTTGCTTGAGTCATACTGTATTAATAAGTTAATCATGGAACCAACTATATGCAAGGCATGTTTGGACAACATATGTGCTAATGACAATGGCCCTAAGGTAATGGATTCCAAAGTAATTAACAATCACTTCAGTGATCACTTTGCGCAAACTGCAATTCTCAGAAAATACAGACAGCCATTGCAATGAAATATACTACGGAGACCTACAAAATAAAAATATTATTGTAAACTTCATTTCGTTGTTGAAGAAAGAAACGTGGGAAGATCTATATTCTTCTCAAGATAATGTAAGTGACAAATGTGAATTTTTTTTCAGAACCATAATTTTTTACTTTGAATCTGCTTTTCCTTTGAAGCGAAAGATAAACAGGAAACATAATCGAAGAAAACCGTGGTTGGAAATGGGTTTGCTTATATCAGGAGAGAGATTAAAATATCAATCAACTGGTAAGGACAATAAAAAGATATCCAATACTACAAACGTTATACGAAAATCTACAATAAACCACTAAACAAAGCCAAGTTTAAATTCAACACTCACTTAATGAATACGCCAAAAAATAAAACAAAAGCAGCTTGAAGAATAGGTTAAAACATCTACAAGTAAAAATTTTTCTTCAACAACGAATATAACACTCGAAATAAATGATGATTTGACCAATGACCCAGAAATAGTTTCTAACTAATCAATTTAATAAGTATTTCAAAAATATTCCACGCCTTTTAATAAACCGAACAAACGAACCCATTCAAAAAACGCTAAGAATAGATATCCTAAAACATTTTTCTTGATTCCAGCATCAAAAGTTGCTGAGCTGTGTAGAGTTTTCTCGTTTGGAACAGTGTTCCAAGCCTTTGAGAAGCAGCCCTTGCAATTCCAGCGACATGATTGTGCCAAGACATATTGATGTCTATTTAAACCCCCAACAAACTTATCGATCCAGAAAGTGGAATAGTCTATCATATATAGTCATCATTATATCCACTTCGTAGACATTCATTTTTTTGGAGAAAACAGATGCCTGTGGGTTTTTGTGGAATTGAATTGAACCTGGTTACTTCACAATTCGAAATCACCTCAGGATTCTCATTAAGATATGCAACCTCCTGCTGCCGGGAAAGATTTGCATCCGCAGCCTATGTACTAGCATCCAAATGGATTGCTGTCGTCAGCAAAGCAAAGTCTTGGTTTTTTGGAGTCATAGTCGAAACTTCGTATTTCCAATTATGGAAGTAATTCGAAAAAAGTATACATCGGTGAGATGAGGTCACCTTCTGTTGGATATATTCTCAGAGCTATTCAATATGTCATATAAGAATTGAATATAATATTTTTAACCTGAATCATTCGACAATAACTTGAAATACCTTTGAGTAAAAAAATGTGTACGTCTACAACAACAATATTCAGATGCTTGGAAATCTGCAAACGTATTGAAAGTATTTCGTTTTGTAATCATGATACTTGACTTCATTCAATGAATGATTCTAGTTACTCAAATGAAATGAATGAAAACACTTTTGTCTAATTTCCACTAGTTATTTTATTTTTACGACCGGTTTTGGGTTTCATCTCATTATCATGTATAACTAACTATATTAAGCTCTTTACTTGAAACGGGGAAGAACCCGAAATCTCTTGAACCAATAAAATGTTTAGCAAATCAGTTTTCTCAGTTTTTCAAAGAATAAACTCACCTGATCGAAACAAGTATCATGGCGAATATGAGGTATTTTCCCAAAAGTGGTACAACAAGAGATGTTGGTGGGATGATCTCAACAACCAGAAGGAAAAACACGTGGAGACTGATGAGAATCGAGATTGATAATGTCACCTGAAACAAGTAAAAATAATTTTTTTTAATGATCCTGACTAACTGAGGTATGTTCAATGTTTTTTGTGATCAGATACACCTAACATCTGGCAAAAGTACCACTCGAATGAACATTATATTCTAATAATATGTGTTATAAAGAAGAAATGATATTCGAAATGAAATCGAAATTACAAAATTGTTCAGTGCTCATCTAACGAAATGGTTTTTATAATTATGTTGATCGTTAAATTATAATACAGTTTTGGCTTTTTTCTACAATATAAATTCTCCTTATATCTGAAATACAAAATCATTTAATGGAATTACACTTCATTTCAGATATTTTTTCAAAATTACAGTTTGTTGGAAGATTCCAATTCAAATCATATTGAATAGAAAAACGAAAAATTGGGTAGAAATTTTCATTTTGATATGATATGAATCAATATGGCCTTCCACAGTATGTGATTTATTGAAAAAAAATTGAAGATTACATATTTGAGTTTCAGGAATATAGCGGTTGCGGCGGTACCGACCGGGGGCCACACTTTTGCCATATATCACTTCATGATTAGCAGCGATCGTACGCGTTTATATGTATATTCAGTATCAGCATTGCACCCGTGCGGTACAGGGGCGAGTCGTTAATTCGAGTATGAATTGATGAATGTAGCCGTTAATACGTAGAAGAAGATCATCATGAAAAATGGAAAATGAAACTTTCTATGTATTTATACCACTTGTATGTTCACCACTTGTATATATACAGAGAGCCATACTCTTACCATCTGACCTGAAAGAACACTTACCATACAAACTAGTCAGCTTAGTTAAGGAGCTGGGTTCATTTAGTCGAGTGTGGATAGGTGTGAGCCACAATAAACCCTTGGGGGTGGCGGTAGAGGGTTAACTAAACCCACTCACTTTAGACCTAATTTTACCCAACCTATGTTCACCAATTGTATACATGCAAGTGGTAAAAACATTGAGAGTTCAATTTCTCATTTTTCATCATTATTACAATCATAGATATGGCTAACGAATTCAATTCAAAACTTGGAAACATTTGAGATCAACAATCCGAAGTTAACAGTGTTTCTCGATTGTAGAATTATCAAGATAGGAAAGGCTAGGACATGGGGACAAAATATTTCTGGCTTCTAAAAGTGTTAATAATATATTATACAGTGCATTTTTTTAATGTTACCCCCTTTTATTCAACTCAAAAAAATTGATGTAAGGGATGATGAAATTAGCGCATGAATACTTTATTTTGAAGTGAAATTGACATATGAAACTTTCAAGATAGCGACTAGGCGCCATCTGGGGAAAAAATGAAAGGAAAGCTGGGAATTGTGACACGTCACTTTGAAGCTCCTCACGAATACTTCACAACCCTAGAATATGCTACAAAATTGCGGAACATTCAATAATTTCCTGAAGACAAACACATAAATATCCATATTTCTAGAAATATTCTTTTTTATCTGCCATATGGCAATTCCGACAACCCGATAAGGTTTGTTGAGTTATTTTTTGTTTATAAAAATGACAAAAAATTTGAGCACGACAATGAACATCAATGTTAAGTTAGAATATCCTCATTTAGTTTTCGGTTCTACTAGTAGAAAGGTACCACGTCAACAATCTCTAAAAATGGTCAATTCTCGTCCATTGGAAGAAAAAATTGAGGCAATTTTTATTTACGGTGCGACGTGTAACTTTCACGAGACCGAAAGGATTTTCAATGATTTTCCAAATCGTCCTATCTGTAGAAAATATTGAGGGAACTTGTATCCAAATTCACAACTATCGGTAGTGTACATAACAAAAAGGCCCCAGGTCATCCGTCCATTCCGGAAGAAGTGCAAGTGCAAATAATCAGTGAGATGGTAGTAAATCCTGAACAGTGTACTTATTTCATCGCAAATGTTTGTGAAATGTCTCTTTCTACTGTGTATAGACTTTTGAAGAGGAATAGGTATCATACATACAAAATTAAAATGGTACACCAATAATGATGATCATGATCGAAGAACAGAATTCTGCCAAATCATGACGGAAACCATTGCCAGGCATTCTACCCATCTCCACAATATAATATTTGTTTTGGTGACGAATTTACATTTGTTTTAAACAGCAATGCTCACAGACAAAATTGCCGTTATTAGATTGACACCAACCCTCACGTTTTCCGGGAAACGCATAGCAAATATCCATACAAAATTACCGTTTGGGTAGGGATACTGGAAAACCACATTGTAGGACCTTTATTTATGGATTAAAATTTACAGGGAAACTGTATTTGAATATGCTGGAAACTACTGTTGACCCTCTCATCACTGAAATCATCGAAGCGAATACCAATGAATTCGATATGGATAATGTATTCCAACAAGACGAAGCACCACCACATTACCCCAGACAAGTAAGAAATTATTTTGATACTACTTTTCCCGGTCGTTGGATTGGCCGTCGAGGTCCTACGGAATGGCCAGCCCGCTTGCCAGATTTGATACCTTTGGACTTTTTAATGGGACTATTTGAAGCAAAACATGTACGAAACTGATCCTGCGTCGATATTGGATATACGGCAAAGAATAATAAATATTTGTAGAGATATTGAACGTTACTGTGTTCGAAAATTTTCGGCGTGAAATATCGGATAGGTTGTTCATATGTCAAGAAGTTCAAGGCAACCATTTCGAGCATCCTCTGAACTGACCTCAAGCTTATTACCTCATATTATGTAGTTAAATGTCAATGTATTCAGGCAAAGTTTCGCTATTTTGTAGTATTTGAAGATATTGACATTATATTCTAGGGTTGTTAGGAACTTCAAAGAGATGTGTCACAAAATCCCCCCTTTCGTTTCAATTTTTTCCCCAGATGGCGCCCAGTCGCCATCTTGAAAGTTTCGACTGTCAAGTTCACTTCAAAATGAAGTATTCATGCATTAATACCCGTACAAAAAATAAAAGGGTGGGGGACATTAAAGAAATGCACTGTAGAACTGAAAATTCAAGAATATACTGCTTCCTTCATAGTCTTCGATATCCCGTTGAATCGCTGTTAGATCATGAATACTCTCTCATGCTTATCTTTTTCTTAAACGTGCAGGAAATATTTCTGGCTTTTCATATAATAGAACTGAAAAATTAAAAATATCCCACTTCCCTCATAGCCTTCGTTGTTTCACGAAAATTGATGTCGATTCGAAAAACTATTTTTTGTTTTTCCTGAGTATCGGTTAAATCGAGCAGGCAAGACTATGGAGCAAGTTCAATGGACCATTATTTGAGTTCCATGATTATTTCTCCATCAGAACCAGTGAGTTTGTTAATATTGATTGTTTCAGATTTATTTCGATGGGAATCTAACAAAACGTGGATTATAGGTACAGCAGTAGAAAACTGAAGAATTGTTTCGATCAATTAGTTTGTAGGCTATCAATATATCTTGTTTCTCTGTCATGCAAATTGAAAACATATTTTCAAAAATAGTACTTTTTTCTCACCAGTTGTTTTTCAAACTGCGTTCTCAGCACTAAAAATAAAAACATCTCCTGATTTGCTTGCGGATACATTAAAAGGTAAAGGGAATATGGAGGGAAAATATCATCACTATCCTCTGATTCTCTGAAAGATGGGAGAAATATGAAATTAAAATTAGTTCACTAGTCTTTCAATATATATTGAAAATGTTTGAATACCGCCATTTTTTCTTTGTTGAACTTTTGAGATTTTCCATTCCACACTGGGGCAGATTCTCCTCTGATACTGATTTTATTAGTTGGGAAAGTGTGTGAATATGAGGATTTTAGGAAACAATGTTATCATTATTACTTGATATATTCTTCTTCTGGAACCGATTTCGTTTTTATTTAATGAATCATAATATTGCCCGAACAGATATAGAACTTTCTTTCATTGGGTATATAACATATATCTCTGTGGCCTATGATCGATTTTTCGAATAATACATTCTGATTTCACAATTTATAAAAAAATAACGTTATATAAACGATTGTGCTTTACATGACATTTTACTGACAATAAAATTTGAACCCAAAGTGTTTGAAAATCGCCTAACGCACATACTATGGAAATGTTTAACTACAGAAGAAGATTTTTAATAGTGTATCCATGAAATAGTTATTCCTCTTAAAAACATTTGACTCACATATTTCACTGATGTCATTGTTCCTACAGATCAGGTCGTGTGAAAATGAAAATATTCATTGGTTCATCAATAGTCAATATTTAATTCAACCACCATTATATTCATTCATTTATTAATGATTCTCTTCGAATAGTTTCCATCCCATGACTTTTTATTTTTCTCTGGACCCAGTAGTTTTGTAGAAAAGCAACATTGAACTTTTTATAACTTCTGCAACGATCGCCAATACCTTCATATTGTATTTTTGGCTCAGATTACTCTTATTATTGGTCATTGGTGTGACTGACAAAATAAAGATACCATTTATTCTTCTACGGAAATTACATTATCAATCTTCATAATCGCATTGAAAGCCAAAATAGGCACTTTAATTCAGTGTTGTTGAATTTCTTATATGATACGTCCCAGTCATGTTTTATGACAACTGTCATGATGACAGAAGAGAGAGATTGTCAAACAACGACAGTAAGAAATGTTGGTTTTTGTAACTCCGTAAAATATACATTCATTAAATATATGCAACACCATTTTCAATTACCAGAACCAGCACAGAATCGAGTGGTAGCGATAGGAGTACAGAAATAACGATACAAATACAGTCCACTTCAACAGCAAGGCACTCCAGTACCACAAGATTATACAAGTGTCATCTAGAATACTGCATCTTTCTGTGAATATTATTTCACAATTTTTATTTGAAATTTGAATCGATAAGTATTCCAAGATTCTGCATTCCTCAAACCGTTTGAGCCTCAGTAAAATATCATACTTCCCGACATGATAACTAATTTGTGTCGAAATAGCACTTTTCACATTCATAACCATTTATCGTCAACATTTTCATGAACTAAGCAACTATATAACCCTATTCGTAACTACGCCCCAAGCTTTCAAATAACTTCACATATTTTTTGGTAGTAAATACTAACTTTCCTCCAGATTAATGTTACTTCCTCGAGTTCAGAGGTTCGCGAGTGGTTTGGGTATAGTTTGGGAAGACTTATGGATACTTTACTTTGATAATCCCAAAGGGATAACAAAAACAAAAAGACAGATAGTTTTGAGAAAGGAACTCAATTCTGAATCAAACTGATGAAAATTTTATGAATATTTTGGCAGGTTTTTCAACAAAAAATCATTGTGGAATAGAAAACTGAAATTAGATTTTTTGCTTGGCCGGAAATATTATAGAGTAACGACATTTTGCACCTGACTATATTATTTCAATTGAATTCTAAATCAGTATTCTAGTATAACTTACTATTATTAAGTACATATATACAGGCTGTTTCACAGTGGATAACATATTTGACGTTTCTGGTGAACTAGACAACGGATATTATGGTACCCAAATTTGGTATGGAGTTAGGTGATACTTGAAGGCTTCCCGCACTTAAGGATAATATTTGTTACTTCAATACAGGGTGGTTAAGAAACAGTTTATTTTTTGTTTGAAAAAGTAACTGAAAGTTGATTATTTCAAATGGAACACTTTATGTTTTATCACAAATTTAGAAAGCTGTTGAAATTTGCTTCCTCTCTATGTGATATCATGCTTATACCTAACTAGTCTAGTTTAGGACTCAGGATAATTTTTTTGTGAAAATAGTAGAAAATAGAAGTTCTTACGAATTTGTTTATTATTTTTGAACAGTGTGATAAAATCATCAGCAGAATATGTAGAAAGTTCAACAAAAGGTATCCGAATCTACCGCTAATGAACCACAAAAAATTTATGTGAGCTTAGAACAATTTCAATATGTTTGGGTAAATTAAAAAAAAACATGAATAAACTTGAGAAGTTGTATAATTGATATGAATACTTATGAAAAATGCAAACAATCATGTGGAATATTCTAAAATATGTTCGAATCGCTAGCTGTTCACTTCCAAGCACTTGAAAATGCGGTTGTTGACTACTTTCTCGTCGTGTTTGATCTGATTTCATTGGGATCCAAATCTTCAAATATTTCTAACAATTGATTTCTCGAACGCACGGGTGTTTTTAAAACATAATTCTCCAAAATATTCAGGTAGCTTCTGGATGTAAATGTATATCGCAAACCTCAATTTGTTTTTCATTAACATGCAAAAGACAATGAAAATGATTTTGTCTTGAAATCCGGCTTCATTCATGACCTGAGGATTTTCACTGGACCAATAATGACAATTTTTTCTATTAAAAATTCCATTCAAAAATTCAATTCAACAGTCCAACATTACACGAAATTCCATTCTCTGTTGAGGGGTTTTCGAAGCTTCATTGTTTGACTTTTGGTTAATTTATAATCTGCATTTTACGTCTTCGCAAGATTCTTCGAACCGATGAATATTTTATACCCAAATCTTCTTCAGTATTTCTTATCGACGACTCATAAAATGCGTGAAGATATGCTAAAACAATAATCTGGTTGTCTTCAGAATTTACGGGTCCAGTCAAGTTTCTTGATTCTTTTAAAGTTTATCCAAATGCATTGAAATTGTTCTAAATTCGTATACATTTTTCGAGGTACATTTACGGTAGATTAGGATACCTTTCGTTGAACTTTCTTCATGTTCTGCTGATGATTTTATCACACTCTCCAAAAATAATATCAATAAATTCATAAGAACTCCGTTTGAATAGTTTACTCAACCGTTTCGAAAGTATTTGAAACTTCTGAAGTGATGAAAATGTCAATATTATCAGAAGAATGTCACAACGTTTCTGTTAAATAGTACCAAGGCCTGCTTATTGAATTGCTTATAAGAATACCATTATAAAAGGACATTTTCACAAATGAATGCTCTTAAATCCATCATAGTCATCTTCATCTTCATCAGGTTGGAAATATTTTCCCTTACCCTTTCAACTGAGATTCGTCAGGAGGACAAATGATTCATAACGTTAGGTGTTTTGGTGGCGACATAAAGGTTAATGACCTCTATACCGCTCTGGCCTTGTGTACCCCTTTCTGACTGGGGTATTTGATGAACAAACTGTTCATTTTAACAGAAGTCGTGGGGCCTTCACTCAACCGAGCGATGGTGCCTTCTGAATCGAGTGGGGTCGTCTATAGTGTAATCTACAGCTTCCCTAATTAATGGGTTATCATGAGTTTTTCGAAAACTCTCTGATTCCTCGACTGAATGGACTGCCGTATAGTTAACAGCTTCAAATCTCCGCAGATGGCTTCATTCCGCACGAACCATGGAGCATTCACCAGCATCCTGAGAAGTTTATTTTGCAACCTTTCCAAAATGGAGAGGTTTGACGGGGCAGTTTGTCCCTAAACACCTGGAGCATACATGATGACAGTCTTGAACATCGTGTTGTATAGTAAAATCTTATTTTTAAGATTGAGTTTTGAATTTCTATTGACCAGAGGATAAAGTTTAGCTATCCTCATCTGATATAATCAATGTGATTTGTCCAGGTGAGTCGGCGGTCTACCCAAAGACCTAGGTACTTGACTCGCGTTTGTCATTCGATCTCCCTGCCTGAAATCGTGATCCTTGTGTCTGGAGAAACTTTACGTCTCCCCAAGTCTATCACCTGAGTTTTTTCTGGATTCACTAGAATTTTCTAGTCAAGGTACCACCGTTCGAGGTCGTCCAATGCGCGTTGCATGTAGATGACCGCCAACGCCCGCCCCATGGAAGAAGCAAGTAGAGTCGTATCATCTGTGTAAAGGAAAACCTTCACGTGATCGAACCTCTGAAGGTCGCTCATGTGAAGGCTGTACAGAGTGGAGACAGCACAGCCCCCTGAGGTACTCCAGCTAGATTTCCCTGACGGGAGACGGGGTTCCTTCAACTCGGACCTGAAATGTTCTGCCTTTCAGAAATGACCTAATCCACCGGATCATTCCCCGAGGCAGATCGAAATCAAGCATTTTGTGTAGCAGGCCTTCGTGCCAGGTTCGGTCGAAGGCTTTTGAAATATCCAGGAAGACGAGATGGACTGTCTTCCTGTTGATGATGATTCTGGGGAAACTACGGCATGCTTCCATCTTCGAGGAAAGTATCTTAGAGTGATTGAGCTGGTAATAATGTCTAGCAGGTATCTGATGAAGTTCTCCGGTAGCTGCTTCAACAATTTGTTGTTTATTGAATCAATTCCCGGAGCCTTCTTGTGTTTGGAGGCCCTAATGTACCCCTTCAGTTCTTCCTCTGAAGCTGGACGAATCACGTCGTCATCATTTTCCCTAAGGATGCGCCGAACCCGGTGTACCAGCCGGATATCACGGTCGAAATCATCATCCGGATCAACGTTAAGTCGAAACTGAGTCTCCATTGTAATGCAAAGGCCAACGCCTTCTCGGCGGGGGAGTAACAGATGTCGCGCTGTCCGTGTCACAGCTCGTCATCCCCAGGTTTGAGCGATTCCAAACACTCGCTCCACCTCTCGTTTCTATAGTCAGTGATGGCCTGTTTAACCTGGTTGGCCATCCTGCTGGCTGCAGCCTTGTCTCCAGGGTAGAGAGTCCGCTGATAAACTCGTCTGAGTCGATTTCTCTCCCGGATAAGGTTCTTTATCCTGGGAGAAAACTCATTGAAGCTCCGCAGAGGACAGTCTATCCTGGTTGTGGCTGCGCGGAAAGCGTTGTTCAGACAATTCGAAATCTGCCACTGTCGCTTCGAGACCGTTGCGAGTTTGAAGCGCCTCACGGTCTGTACGTGTCTCCAATAGGTGAGCCTTGAAGGTTTCCCAATCCGTGGATGATCTCATGCGATAATCCTGGGAAGGGGATCATCACCCAGCATCAGGATGACTGGATTATAATCTGAGTCAAGTTCCGACAAAGTGTACACTTCGCAGGACATGGAGACGTTCCTGAGCAATGCGATATCAAGCACGTCAGACCTTAAATCTCCACGGTAGGATGTGGGCTCATCTGGACCCATCAATCGATACTCATGCCTGTCAGCATGCGCATGGAGCGCTCGGCCGTTCGCATTGGTGAGTCTGCTCCACAGATTGTGCTTGGCGTTGAAGTCACCAGCAGCAATTGTTGGGGTATTTGTCGACATCAGCAGTTCATCCAGTGATTCTAGGAGTAAACGATTCCGCGGAGGGTTGTGAACTGAGATTAGTCTATGATGACCTCTTCTCAGTTGAAGTTGTGATAACCCCAACAATAATTTAGAATTTTGAGAAATTATGACAGCTAGAATTATCACAGAACCTCGGTTCAGTAAAAATATTTGCTTCAGTGACAAGTGCACTTTCCATTTGAATTGTTACGCATATAAACAAAACTGTCGTTACTGTAGTGACGAGAACCCACGACTATTTAGAGAAGGGCATAAGCAATACCCAAAAAACATTATTGTTTGGGCTGGTATATTGGAAGATGCAAATATTGGTCCACTATTCAAAGAAGGAAATCTAAATGGCGAAATTATTATGCTACAAATATCTATCAAACCTCGGATAGATCATGAATTGGAAAATCAGAGAGACATATGCGGCAATTTATATTTAGATGCTAAACAATGGTCAGATAATGATTATGCTAATCAATGAATTGGAAGAAGAGCTTCCATTGAATGGCCTCCCAGATCCCCCGACCTATCCACCCCTGATTTCCCCCTGTGGAGCGACCTGAAATCCGTTTTTTTTAAGACGCAACCTGATTGAATGAAAATTAGAAATATATTTAGAGAAAACTGCATCGATTGTTGTTTTATTACTTACTCTTGTTGTAGGCTAATTTCGGTTACTATTCGTTTGTAGTTCTAATTCATCTTCTAGAAAGTTCAAAGAAATAACATTGAAATCTCCTGCTGTAATCAATGGCAACGTATGTAGTTTTCTCCTAATTTTTCAGAGTCTACTCGGCCGTAAATGTTTTCTAGCACCTCTTCCTCTTGACCCTATAGTAATATATGAAACGTAACTATCTCTCTTTCAGTCTCCACTAACTTATACCTTACTCCCAACTTCCATTCGCCTCGCCCGATGACACTTTCCATAAGCGCGCATAAAAAAGTTTTACTTCAAAAATTGTATTATATCAACTTCAAAATACAAATTTGCTCGCATATATTTCATTCCATTCCAACAGTCTATTTCTGAACTGAATTATTCAATGAATTTGCTTGATTTTAACTGTTTACCAGATTTGATACCGTCTTGTTATTGAAGTAAGGAATATACTTCAAATGCAATGTACTCGATTTTCAACAGCGTGTTAGATATGAAGCCTACTTTTCATTCAAATCATCTCAGTAACCCTGAATTCAATTCATATCATGAGATAGTTGTACACACAAAGTTATTCCACGGACCGTTTTCCCATTATAACAAAAAGTTTTACCCATATCAAACCTGTCTGACACCTTTGGGATCTCCGTAATTGGTTTAATTATTCAATATCCTGAATATATAGCGGAAGCTACAAGTAAATTGATCTATAATTCAAACGGAAATCATAGGTGAGAATTCGATGTTCACCACGTCAGAGTTTGGAACTATTCCACCGCATTCATTGAATTAATTTGCACCCGGAAACTACAAAGTTGTGGGTCAAATATCTGACGAAGTAGACTTGGTGAATATTATTTCGATTTCCTATTTTATGTACAAAGAGATGCCACTCAGGTACAATAAGTGATCTGAATTTCTGTTGACTACTGTTCCAAACTTTCTTCCATATACGAACCAATTAAGCTGGTTCATTTCTCTAGAATCTAGATCCCAAAATTGGAATATACAGGCTGCTTTTCAGCTGGTCCCACTATTGCTATCTTGAAAACTACGAGGTTGGTTAAATTCAACGAAAGTTTGCAATTTTGGGAAACTAGGATAATAACATTTCAGATCTGGATTTTCACGGGTTGTTTTTGAAATATTCGCCAAAAACTAAAATTGTCAAATTTGATTCTCAGGCTCTACCGCATCCATTTCGAATGATATAAATAGAAAGAAGGGTGAGGGAACGTTCAATACTATTTTACATCTACTTGCCTAAGAACCAATGCGACTGTATTTCAAGCGGAAATTTACGCTACTGAATTGTGTGCCGAGAGATTGGAAGAATCGAACCTCATACACAAGTTAATGAAAATATTCTCGGACAGTAAAGAGGTGTTGGAAGCTTATGGCTCCTACCAAGCAATGTCTAAATTGGTAGCAAATTTCCAAAAACGACTCTTCTCGATAGGAAGACTCAACAGATTGTCTCTGGTCTGGATTCCTGGCCAGAATCTTGGGAGGCAATGAGGCTGCTGGCAATGACGCTGCAAAGGAGGGTGCTGCAAGCGGCTTCATCGGACCGGAACCTGTCATTGGCATCGCTTTGGGTTTTGCCAAACAAACATCGAACATCTAGATGGCAAGAATATTTATTTACTTCTGGCAGTATCTTCCAGGATTGGCTCACTCCAAGGTGTTTATTCACCCTTCGAAGCTTGATACCAAACAGTTCTTTGAACTACAGTAGAGATGAACTACGATGTCTTACATGCCTTCTTACAGGTCACTGTCATTTGAATCATCATATGCAGAGACACGGACTGTCGGAAAACAGTTTGTGCCGCCTCTGTTTGTGAAATGATGAAACAGCAGAGTATATACTTTGTGCCTGCCCCGCTAGGGAACGTTTCAGGTTTTTAGAATTCAACAGAGCCGTACTCTTACCATCTGACCGGAAAGACCACTCACCATACAAACTAATCGGCTTCGTTGAGAAGCTGGGTTTATTTGGTCGAGTGTTAATAGGTGTAAGCCACAATAAACTCTTGCGGGTTGCAGTGGAGGGTCGAATAGACCCACTCACTTTGGACCCAACCTAACTTAACTATTTCACATTTGTTATAATGTTATATCGCATTTGCAGTGAGACGTTTTCTTCATTAGATTTCATCATCAAATTAATTTTTTTGAAAACGGACCTCTAGTTTTTTTTTCGTCGATTTTTGAAGCCACTGTAATAACAAATACAGTTTTGTACTACAATACATGTGTTTCCTAACGTTTGTCTCTGTAAAAAGATAAAAATCAATATCCAAAGATACATCAACTACATACATCTTTTGAAAATTTTCAAGTAGAGGTGAACATTCGTGGGGTGTTTCATAAACACGGAAGAACTGTTCCAATTTGCAATTGAATAAAAGTTTCCAATTTTGAGAAACTAGGATAATATGTTTTCACATCTAGATTATGAGTGGTTGTTTTCGAAATATTCACCCAAAAATAGAATTGTCGAATTTGATTCTTAGTCTCTTCGGCCTCCGTTTCGAATTGTTTATTGAATAAAACAACTCGTTTTTCATTGCTGCGGGTAATTACAATAATTACTTTTTTTTCTTATTGGTCAATGGGCTATGCTTGACGACGGACAGTAAACAAATCTAAAGAAATGAACTTCAAATGTTCAAGTCCGTCTCGGATATACCTACACAGTAGGTTGAATGGACTGACGCCTATCAGAAAACAACCACTCCACTGGCTAATACCACGAACGGCGTTGGATTATATTCGACAGGCGTCAGTGCAGGAATCTTCACATAAAATTACCTGCATATGCAATTGGCAATACAACTGAAAGAGTCGACCTTCAATTTTGGAACGGGCACACTTGCAGGTATATCCGAGACGGGTTTGAACATTTAAAGTTAATTTCTTTAGATTTGTTTACTGCCTGTCTTCAAGCATAGCCCACTGACTAACGAGAAAGTTTTTCTTCATTATTCAGAGGAATCGGGCAAATTTCGGATATGCAGTTGGTTAGTACCTCGTCCACTAGATGGCGTGACATTTTTGATATTCGAGGAATGAAATACACTGAAAGAATTTCGATTTTCAATTATGGAATATCATTGACTTTAGGTCGATGATGGTCACTATCTTGCACTGACGAGTGGCTAAGGGCCCGAAACCGGTCTGCAAGTGTGCTCGTTCCAAAATTGAAGGTCGACTCTTTCAGTTGTATTGCCAATTGCATATGCAGGAAATTTCCTGTGAAGATTCCTGCACTGACGCCTGTTGGATATAATCCAACGCCATTCGTGGTATTAACCAGTGGAGTAGTTGTTTTCTGATAGGCGTCAGTCCATTCAACCTACTGTGTAGGTATATCCGAGACGGGCTTGAACATTTAAAGTTCATTTCTATATATTTAATTACTTTTTGCTGGTAGAACCTTGAATTTTTTGGTTAAACAAAAACCAAGTTGTTGTCTTCGTTACCAAATTTGTCCATGAATACAGTATGTTTAACATACTGAAAGAATCCATTTTAAAATGGTGTACAAAATCCCAGAGTATCTACAACAAAACAATTAACATCTTGAGAATATCTAACATAATACAATTAATGCCTTGAGAATAAACTAATTACCAAATAATTGAAACAGGAATCATGAAAAATTATCCTCAAAGGAAAGGAAACAGACTTTTTCAAATGATCGTTTTATGAGTCTTCCACATGCTCTCACTATCGCCGCTCTGCATATTTCATCTAGACCAGGATGAAGCTGCACGATTCGGCCTTTTGCCCAACACATTGAAGGAAAATTACTGTTTTTAACCAAAACCATTCGGTCGATTTTGGGAAGTTTTCTATTTCACCCTTCGTTCAAGTTCTTCAATGAACTTTTTTGACCGTCTCTGCCAAAATAGTTGTTGCAACTGTTGAAGCTCTTGGAATCCCTTCAGCCGGTTTTCAAAAATATCAGTAAGAGAAGGATCAGGTAAAGAAACTAGGGACCTTCCGATCGAAAAATGACAAGAACTCAACACTTCAGAAGGATCTGAGGAATGGGGAGTTAGTGGTCGGGAGTTCAGTATTGATTCCACTTGTGTTAATAATGTTGAAAAGTCTTCATTAGTCAATTTTGAATCTCCCGTTACTCTTTTCATATGAAATTCAAATGACTTCACCTCTGCTTTCCATATTCCTTCCAAATGTGGTGAATAAGAAGGAATAAAATTTCAATTGATACCTTCATTCACGAATAATCCATACAGAACTGTTTCATTTGATTGGGGAAATTCTCTCAACCTTTTTAATTCTGAATTTGCCTCAATGAAAGTAGTTCCATTATCAGAGAATACCTTATGTGGTTTACCACGACGTACGTCTGAATGTTGCTATGAATACCTTTGTTGTCATATCTGTGAACAATTTTTAATGAAGTGGAAAAACAGATGTATATAACAACATAACATTTTGAAATCGAACAAGTAGGTTCCAATTTTTCAGTTCTCCTTTTGTTTTCAATATTTTCACTTATTTTTCGAAGCTTTATTCTTGAGCTAACCTATTCAGTGAGATGAATGAATATTCAAGTTCTTCTATAGATAGTTTTCCTTTTTTCTTACAATTGGGATTACAACAATTGTATATAAATCTCGTGGAGTAAGCTAATACCTTTTTCATTTCATTCAAACTAGAAAATATGTGAAGAGGAAAGACTGGATCTTTTTTTGAAACTAATAATGATTGAAATTACATTTCCTTTCCGAGAGATGATTTGATTGTTCTAAAAGCAATTCAGGCTGAAGGTCTTTTTCTTTCGATAGCCAATAAGTTCCGTGAAACCGATCCATAAGTTTCCTGTATTTCAGTCATTCATTTTAAAATATTCCAACAGACCAACAGATTGATTTAGAGGCAAGGTAAATGTTGCTATCGAATGTCCTCTAGATGCATTAGATATGAACAATTATGCAGCAGATAATGTGACTCCTTGTCGTTATAATCTATATGCACTTTCGAATCAAAGTGGGTTTACCTACAGCGGACAATATACATCATTCTGTAGACATCCCTATACTGGCACGTGGCACGAATACAATGATTCACACGTGTCACCAATTCCACCAATATCACTTGTGAGTGGAGATGGATACATCCTCTTTTATGAAAAGGAGGAAAAGAGTTAGCATCTTTGAGCGTTTTGAAAAGTTATTTTTGAACTGTTGATTTCAATGTCAAAATGCATTAATAATAAACAAAATCAATTTGTTAAAATTATACAGCAAATTATTATTGACTTTTCAATTATGAAAACCCAAATAAAATCCTACTTGGGAATTCCAGTCAGCCAGCTAACTTTCCATCTCCCTATTTATCTCATCACCGTTGAATGACTACTCTACTGAACTGATCCACTGTTCAACTCCTCCGCCAACACTTGTCAATTGATTTGTCACTTCTCTTAATTTTCCAAACCAATTTCGAAGGACCATCACTCCGGCTCGAAGGATCATTACGTTGATTGAATAAAGCAACCCTTTTTTTACTGCTGCGGTTCATTACAATAATTGCTCTTCGCTGATACAATCTTAAATTTTTTGGTTCAACAAAAGTCAAGTTGTTGTCTTGTTATCTTCGTTACCAAACTTGTCCATGAATACAATATGTTCAACACGAATGATTTGGAAAAAGGCAAAGGAACCTTCAAGATTTCCTACATTCGTTATAATGTGATGTGAATCAGTTTCCGAAGCGACGTTTCTTTCATTAGATTCCATCATCAAATTTATTTTTTCGAACACGGACCTCTAGTTTCTTTCGTCGATTTTTGTAGCAACTGATGATAAAAAATTCAGTCATGTACTACAGTACATGTTTTTTCCAACGTTTGTCTCCGAAAAAAGAAACCAATATACTAGAACTCAAAAATACATCAGCTACACACATCTTTTGAAAATGTACAAGTAGAGATAAACACTCATGTATTCCAGGGGTTTTGTATATACTTGAAAGAACTATTCAAAAGCCAATTTTCATGAAACATTAATGTTTGTTTCTGATGTTTTTTGGCAAATAAATGTAGCGTAGAGAAAGAGTACTGAAATGGATTTATTTGTTGAGCCATGAACTGACAGTATAACTGTCAAATGCGTAAATAAACATTTGATTTGTGAGAAAAAAATTATGATTTTTTTTCTAATGAGAGAAACAAATTAATGAACTAACTGTCTCAAATGAAATTATTTCCAACAATATTTCACTAATCACAGACTAATTTATTAATAACAACACTTAGCAACTAACGCTTAATTCATTTCCACTATTTGAATTTCTTGTTTAGCCGCTCGATTCACTTTCTGAACTGCCCTCTTGGGTCGGGAAGACGGGCTTACATAATGTAACGGTCTTTTCTAGAAATCAGTATTTGGTTCGGTACTCGACTAGAGTTTTACCGGCGGTTGCGGTAATGTTATGTGTTTGTTCGCTGGTCGGCACATCGGTCAGGGGCGGTTTCAGATTCGTTACAATATGCTTTTTGTTTTCGCGAGATGTTTGAGAAATGCTACTAGATATCTAGCTCCGTATGGAGATATGTACCCTGAGAAAGAAATGTTCAACGCACTGAGAGAAGTTTACAGAATAACGGTTCATTTGAAAAAGGTCGAGTAAGAGTTGAACAGTGACTAAAATTAGCATTTTGGATATGTTCAGAAGATACTCTCAATGATAATGAAAGAATATTTATTCGATTCAGAATTTGTGATACATCGAAAAATTGAAGAATTATCACTGAGAGAGCTTGCACATCATAATGCTTTATCAACTACGTTAATTTGATTTTTTCAAGGAATGAATCAAGACCTCAACAATGATAAAAAAATCCATCATTTGCGTTGGAAGAACTGTGATAGTAAAAAAATATTTCGTAGATGGCCACTCAGACAACATCATCAGGATAATGGAATCTGTAATGAAATTTCATGGTGTGATGATGATAGATTTACAAATAACGGATGATATAACAGAAAAATTTCCTCCCTACATAAAGCCACAAACTTCCGAAAGAGATTTGAGGTACTTTTTGGCTTGATATGCTAGACACTAAGAATATAGGCCACTGCGTTTTCGAAATATTTTTGAGGGGAGAATTATATAATATTCCACACACATCGCAGATATTTTCCTAACACGACCATGCTAGGACAATGGATAATAAATGGCAAGGTATTCTGCCCAACTTTTAGCAATATTAACGAATTGAAAAAACAATGAAGAGGAATTACATTGTTATAACTCCATAAATGATGGAATATATGTGTTTAAGAAACGATAGACGGCAGATTGAACATTCAATGAGAAATCGTGAACGACGTAGATGACTAGGAGTATTTTGACAAACATTTTTTCTGTTTGTTACTTGGTATATTATACATTCTTCCCATATGAAGAGTTAATGTATAGTTTCAAATTCTAGATCTGAAAAATATTGGTTCCAAAATTTTTGCGGTGATTCTAACCGGAAATTGATGAGACACTGGTGTTGCATAATGCTGCAAGTGATATTGAATTCGTTGTGGGGCACGAGAAGTGGTGAATTCATTGGATATATTCATTCTTCAACCTCAGACTGATACAAGTTAATAACCCTCATCGACTATCTGAGTAATAAAATATTAAAACAAAAAATATCATTTTTTGCTCATTACTACGTGACAAGAGACCATCATGAAAAATGAAATTGTATATGTTTTTTTACCACTTTTATTCGTTACTAATGTTTCTGCATAACTGCAGTTTCGTCCTATGAGGATATTTTGAAACAATTACAATGAACTGAAAATGAATCATAATGTTAGCCCTTATATATCTACTATAAGTAACAATAGAGGACCTTAACTCAACTGAGTACCCGAAATTCATCTACCTGTGACAATGTGGATACGCTAATTATAATAAATCGATATGATCCAGTTTACTGATTAGTTTTAAGTTTTAAATCAAATACAATGAAAAATTAGAAACTGCTTATAAATACCGATATAACAATCAGTAAAGACAACATTACTATTTTACACCATTTCATATCATATTTCATTGTCAAATCCAATGAATTGCAATGCTGGTTCATTTGTACATTCAAACGAACTCTTGTTTTTCGAAAGTTTCAGAATTTTGAGAAATCAAATTATGAATTTGTGGGATCTGATATTCACAACCATCTTATATTTATATCATCTACACCTTTACGAAATGTAATTCCTTTCGTTAAGTAGCGGGGTGTATTCATTGTAATAACTCTGTGGAAAGGACAGTTTATTTTTCGTAATATCGAGCCACTCTTGTTCATACAATTTATAAGATATGCGTTCTCCTTTTCTTAGTCCATAAATGAGTAGAAGACATGAGTTTCGTCTCAGTTGTTTAAGCTTTATACCATCAGCATCAATACAATCTCCATAATTTGAAAAAAAAGTTGTGACGGGATAACACTAATACCTCACGAAGTGGGTACCTACATTTTTTATTCGAATAATGTCTAAAATAATTTTTATTTTTCAGATTAATGAAACATAGTCGCCTCATCTGGCAGATGTCAACCCTGAATCGCAAATCATCATTCCTAATTAATCCGAGATTTCAAGTACCTTTTTCAGGTTAAAACTCCTCGTTCCCGTTCATGGTATGGAACCGTATCTTTCGAAATATTCCTCGTACTTTCAGAACCGGAAACGAAAGATATATTTTATCTGCATCAACGTTCAGACAGTGAAATCAAGATCTACTAATCGAATCACAAATATCTTTATTAATGTTTTCCAATGCAATATCGAAATCTTGTGGAGACACAAAATAATATAATTTAATATCATCAGCAGAAACATGTTTTCCACAATGGCATACTCTAGTTTTAAAATTGTTTTTTTTTTGCTTTAAAGACAAGCACCAGGGGCTCTTTTAGGGGGGATATGCATCCCCCCTGAATAACCACAAGTATATTTATCAAACCGGCAAATTGACAGATTTAGCATTAAAAACCTTATAGAGAAAATCTTCCAAACCCTTGACAACAACGAGATTGCGGTTGCTGTATTTCTCGATATTGAAGGAGCATTTGACAATGCACTACCTAAATCTATAGGATCGTCTCTGCGTAGAAAAGGTATAGAATCGACCATAACTGGCTGAATCTATGCCATGCTGGTAAACAGAACTGCAACTACGACTTTTTAAGGCGGGGCCATTAGGTTCAGGGTCACCAGAGGCTGCTCTCAAGGTGGGGTACTATCTCCCCTTCTGTGGTCGCTCCTGATGGATAGTCTGTTTGATGACCTCGACAGAAAAAAAGTAGATCAGTGAGCTTATGCCGATGACCTTGTCATCTTGGCAAGACCTTGCCATCTTAGCAAGGTCTACGTCGGGAAGAATAGCTTGTAATATTATCCAGAGCACGATGGATTTTGTTCACAGTTGGTGCCTGAGGGGGCAGATTTTTGTCAACCTTAGCAAAACTGTGACGAACTCTTTCATCAGGAAGAAAAAATTGGACCATCCAACTCAACTTTCCCTCAATGGTGAAGTCACTCTACTTAGAATGGAGGTGAAATATCTTGACATTGTAGCTATAAATAAAAAACTTACCTGGAATGCTCACTTGAAAAAGTTTTACACATAGCCAGACTGTCCCTATGGTTATGTTGAACGATTTTAGTGGAACTTGGAATGTAGGTCCAAAACAAATCCATTGGATTTATGTGATTATAGTCAGACCAATGACCTCTTATGGTGCAATTGCCTGTTGGCCAAATCCTTTACAGAAAATGGCCCAGGCGAAGCTCTCTGGCTTACAGAGACAGGCTTGTCTGGCCATTAGTGGTGCCATCAGTATCACACCGTCAGCAGCCATGGAGAAATATCCTTCTAGATCTACCGTCTCTCTGGAGACAGACGATAGAGGGACTGCATATTAGACTTCTGCACATTGCTACAAAAAGTGCAACAGACTGTACACTGGAAGTCACAGCATTCACAGCACAGCATAGAAATGACCTCTGACTTCATGCATCCAAGTGTCAACTATGAATTACCTTATAAAGTACTTTTCCCGAGTAACGGGCTCCTCCAGGAAAAGGAAATTTTGAGAGTAGATAGTTGTTGGTTCACAGATGGATCAAAAACACCTTCCGGTTCTGTTGCAAGTGTTTTCAGTCGCAGACCTAGGACAGATATATCAACCTGCATAGGAACCTTTGCGACTGTATTTCAAGGGGAAATTTCCACTATCGAATTGTGTGCGGAGAGATTGAAAGAATCCAACCTCATACACAAGTCAATAAAAATATTCTCGGACGGTCAAGCGGCGTTGGAAGCTCTTGGCTTCTACCGAGCAACGGAATTGGTAGCAAATTGCCAAAAACGACTCTCCCCGATAGGAATACTCAACAGATTTTCTGTGGTCTGGATTCTTGGCCATACTAGCCTGGAAGGCAATCAAGCTGCTGACTCCCTTGTAAAGAAGGGGACTATAGGCAGCTTCATCAGACCAGAACCTGTGATTGATATCGCTTCAGGCTTTGGTAAACAAATATTGAACACCTGGATGGCAAGAAGATTTATGGACTTCTGGCAGAAACTTCCAGATTTGGCTCTCTCCAAGGCGTTCATTCACCCTTCGAAGCTTGTTACCAAACAGTTGTTGACTACAGTAGGGATGAACTACGATGTCTAATAGGCCGTCTTACAGGTCATTGTCATTTGAATCATTATATGCAGAGACTTGAATTGTCAGAAGACAGCGTGTGTCGCCTCTGTTTGGAAAATGATGAAACAGCAGAGCCCCGCTGGGGACCGAGTCAGGTTTTTAGAGTTCGGCAGAGCGGTTCTCTTACCATCTGAATGACTACTCACTATACAAACTGAACGACTCCGTTAAAAAGGTGTGAATAGGTGTAAGCCACAATAAACCCTTGCGGGTTGCGGTGGAGGGTCGTATAGACCCACTCACTTTGGACCTAATCTAACCTAACAGTAAAGCGGTGCCTGTGTGGAAGTAGCTATCCACGTTGGATTTGAATCGTTGGAGATCGAATTCAGTTGTGAAAACGTTCTCAGGAAGTTTATTCTACATACATGCAGTTCTCCAAATGGGAGAGTTTTCAAACAGTGAAGTTTGAGGTGTACTGAGTTGAACCTCAAAACCATGCGAAGCCACAATCCGTCGCGTATTTCTGATATGTACCGCTCTTGGTAGAATCAAATGCGCCAAATCACTTTAACAACTCCTGTGAAAGTATCTATAAAAGAGACAAATCTCCATCCTTTCTTCGATGTTTCAGACTATCAAGATTGCATGTGATGTTCAAGTCTCAAATCAGGCAGATGGCTCTTTTTTTTATGGAATCCAGCAGCTTCAGGTTATACTTAGGGGCGAAGCTCCATACATGAGGACAGTACTCCAAAGGAGGTCTCATCTGAGCTTTATGAAGCTTCAAAAGTTGCTGAGGTGTGTACCAGAAAGGTTGGAAACAGTGTCCCAAGCTTTTGAGAAGCAGTCTTTGCAATTCCAGCGACATGATTGTGCCAAGACATATCGGTGTCCATTTTGACCCCCAACAAACTCATGGAAGCAGAAAGTGGAATTGACTCTCCTGATATTATCATATTCGGTACGGAGACATTTATCGCTTTGGAGAAAACCAATGCCTGTGTTTTGGTGGCATTGAGTAGAACCTGGTTACTTTCACCTCAATTCGAAATCACTTCTAGATCCTCATTAAGATATGCAACCTATTGCTGCTGGTGAAGATGTGCAACTGCAGCCGATGTCTTGGAATACAAATGAAATGACGAGACAAGTGTGCTGTCGTCAGCAAAGACATATAAATGTATTCTTGTTTTTTTTTCAATAAGTCGTTGATATACAATAAAAATAAGGTTGGAGACCAGGGAACGTTCTTTCTGGAAGCTGGAGAGCCATACACAAAAATGGTTCGACAAGCCATAGCATCGAAGTTTGGTCAGCACACTCTCATACCACACACGAACTTTCAAGAGCAACAGCTCTCGACTCTCTATGTTTCTCGATTGCGTTGTTCAAATTATGGGTGACATACGATAGAAGGTCGCCTGTAGATCTTTGTTAGCAAAAGCCATATATTGATAACCTCTCAAGATGTTGAGGCCTTTAAAATATTGGAGGATGTTGTGGTTTACGGCTTTCTCCATGATTTTTGATATCACTGATGGTGAATCAACTGGTCAATATTTATATGGAAGATTTTTCTTGCCCTTTCTCCTAATAGGCTGAACGCGAGCAATTTCCCAACAAAAAGGAAAAACCCCTTCCTTAAAAGACAGGTTTAAAAGTCTGCTAAATACTGGTGCGAGTTCATTGGCGCACTTTTTAAGTATGATGACGGAAACTTCATCAGGTTGATATTCACCTGTTTCAAAATTTTTCCCGACTAGACGTTCGACGGCATTATGGATTCTACTGTGACTTCAGTGAGTAGTGCTTTCCCCAGAAAATCGACTGTGGAGTTCAGCTAATAGATTTGCTTTTTCTATGGCCGTAGTTACAATCAAATCGACCGCTTGTGTCATTGGTGAAATTGTGGATTTTGCAAAGTTTTGATTTGCCAATAGCCGTTGGTATTGCCAAGAAGTTTATCCTTAAATCTCTGATTGTGGAGTTGTTTGCTTCCATTTATTCTAATTTTGCAGCTGTTGCGAGCAATAACAAACCTAGTTCTGTTTTCGACACTGGGATTTCTACGGCACTGCCAGCAGGCTAAATTTCTGGAGTCGATAGTTTTATCGCAAACTTTGTTCGACCAAGGTTTGCCGTTGAAAGTTTTTTTCATTTAAAAAAAATATATGCAATTATGGAAGATCACAATGGAAACCTTACGGTGATTGTAAATTTCTGAATTGGTTGTTAAGTATAGATTCAGAAAACTAGCATAATGTTTGTCACGATCAGGTATTTTTGTTTGCTCATTTATAATCTGAGTAAGTCCTCTGCTTATTGCAAGAGCCTCAGCTTCGCGACCTTTCTCGTCGTCGATATTCGAAAATTTGGGTCATGCGATATTATGGACATTGAAGTCACCGATTATGGAAATTTTGACACTGGAATGATTGATTTACAGAAGTTCAATGGTGTTTGCAAGTAAAGAGAAAAGTGCACTATATTGTGCATCACTTAGTGGTCGATAAACGCAGCATGTGAATTCAATGATCTGTGATATTATTTTGAACCACATAATATCAAAGTTCTGTGGTTCCAGCGTTTTCTCCTGTTGACAGGAGAGTTCGCTTCGGATAAAAAGGGATATTCCAAAGTTATGTCTGAATCGGTAGTGGAAATCATAGCCGTAATATAAAAAATTAACGGAGTTTGTAGAAGCACTGACTATGGTGTCTGTGTGTGCAAGAATATGAGGACTATTTGTTTGCAGATGTTGCACCCCAAGATTAAGGAGCTATTTAGCTAATCGATGTCAATGATCCACTATTTGCAGCATTCATTAGTCACGATTGAAGCACCTATTCACTTTTTAATAGAGAATATCCTTCACCATAAATTAGCATTGGATTCCGTTTCGCTTCTGGAAATATTTTCAGATTTCCTTACGAATTAACTGTGCTACCATAAATATTATCACGGCTGGAGATACTCTTGAAAATGAACTTCATGTTTAGAAAGTAATGTTCTTTAATGGAATCTAGCGGGTGACAGTTTGTTTGCTCGTTGAATTCTCGTTTAATTTCAAGATGTCAGCATTCATTATGCATTCGCGTCGTTTGTACGAGCTCATTTTCACTCACATTTCCGCACAAAAACATAATTCGAAGAGAATAAGAGTACGAACATCTGAAACTCAATAATGGAGGATGATTGATTATTCATGTGATTCTAATCGTTACTTTCAGTATACAGCAACGGTACGAATGGTGACTGTGTCATTTCATGACATTGAAATATCATTCCATCCAATTTACTAGAAGAATTGTGTTGAATATGAACTTTCTGTTGCTTCGCAGAAAAGTTTGAAGTAGTTGACCCCTAATGTAGATGCAAAGGATGTGAGTCGCCGGTGTGTCCCTTTATGATGAAGCATTCAGAGTAAATTTCATGAGTGGTCGAACTTGTCACTACGGGAAAATTTTATAGTAAAAAAATCGTTATATATATGAAACGCCGAGTTTATAATGAAGAGGAGATTCTGCTCAAAAATAGTGGTCTGGTAATTCTTGTTCAATCCTGATCGACAGAATTCTCAGAAAAAATTCTAAAAAAAGCTGAAAGTAATCGAGAGATTGATAAATTAATGTATGTAGCCGTCACTACGTAGCAGATTAGGTTAGGTTGGATCCAAACTGAGTGGGTCTATTTGACTTTCCACCGCAACTCGCAAGGGTTTATTATGGCTCACACCTATTCACACTCGACCAAATAAACCCAGCTTCTTAACGAAACCGATTAGTTTGTATGGTGAGTAGTCTTTCGGTTCAGATAGTAAGAGTAGGGCTCTGCCGAACTCTTAAAAACCTGATTTGGTACCCAGCGGGGTAGGCACATAGTATGTGCTGTGCTGTTCCATCATTTTCCAAACAAAGGCGTCACACACTGTCTTCCCACAATCCGAGTCTCTGCATATGATAATTCAAATGACAGTGACCTGTAAGAAGGCCTGTTAGACGTCGTAGTTCATTCCTACTGTAGTCCAACAACTGTTTGGACTACGAAGGATAAATAAACGCCTTGGAGTGAACCAATCCTGAAAGATTCTACCAGAAGTCCATACATATTTCTATCTTTTCATTCAGTTGTTCAATTTTTGTTTGGCAAAGCCTAAAGCGATACCAATAACAGGTTCTGGTCCAACGAAACTACTTACAGCACCCTCCTTTGCAAGAGAGTCAGCAGCATCATTGCCTTCTAGGCCAGTATGGCCAGGAATCCAGACCAGAGACAATCTGTTAAGTCTTCCTATCGAGGAGGGTCGTTCTTGGCAATTTGCTACCAATTTTGAGGTTGCTCGGTAGGAGCCAAGAGTTTCCAACTCCACTTGACTGCCCGAGAATATTTTTATTGGCTTGTGTATGAGGTTGGATTCTCCCAATCTCTCCGTACATAATTTAAGAGTGTGAATTTCCGCTTGTAATACAGTGGCATAGGTTCCTATGCAGGTTGATATCTTTGTCTTGGGTCTGCGACTGAAAACACCTGCCCCAGAACCGGAAGATGTTTGTGATCCATCTGTGAAACCATGTGTGAATCAAAAACTATCTGCTCTTTAAATTTCCTTCATTCGGTAGATCCAGTCCTCTCTTCTCGAAAACAGTATTTTATAAGGCAATTCGTAGTTGAAAGTTGGAGGCATACAGTCAGAGGCCATTTCCAGAATGGTATGACTTCCAATGTCAAGCAACAGTCTATTGCACACTGTATTAAATTGATTCGTGAAATTGGCAATGTGCACAAGTCTATATGAATTTCATCTAGTCACTCTCTCCAGGAAAATGTGAAGAAGAGGTAGATCTAGAAGGATCTCCATGGCCGCTGACGATGTGGTACTGATGGCACCACTGATGGCCAGACAAGCCGCCTACGTGGTAGGAGATCACTATTAAACTTCTATATTTTTCACCACTTGGATTTGTAACTAACGTTTCATCCTACAAGGACATTTTCAAACGAATACAATGAACTCCCATAGGACGAAACTGCAGTAAGGTTAGTAACAAATACAAGTAGTAAAAAAATAGAAAGTTCCAATTTTCCATTTTTCATAAGAGATTGATGAACTCAAAGAGTTACCCAGACAGTTTTTGCTTGGATATTGATTATCCAGATCATAGGTCAATGTCTTCTCTACGAGTTAATTTCCTAACGTCAGAATTAATTCCTACAAAAACTAAATTATTATCAGAAAATGAATGTTGAACTCATTGAACATTATTGAAGTAGAGTGGCTTTTGAAAATATGCTGAAACAAATATGGCGTTCAAAATCTGTGTTATTCAATTACCACCTCAATATACGAAACCTGGGCTCCTCCTGAATTGCGCTTAGAGCGCGAAACCAATTTACGTTCGTGCAACATTTTGTACTGGTACCCTTCACGACTTGTAGCCTTTTCGGGGTATACACTTTGCAAGGCTTCTGAATACTGTTGATGTTCGTCACATCAGTATTAAAAACTGGTGGGAAATTATGCTTCAACATGAGTGTCTCAAAATTCACCATCACACCAATTTTCGTAAATTTTACGGTTTATTTTCAAGTCACTCTTTGGCTTCCAGCATCTCGTTAGATCTTACTAAAATTTACAAAAGCTAATCTCTTACTTTCCTTCAATGAATTGAAATACATTTTTCGGATCCGGTGAATTTTCCTCTTGGATTAACATTGACAGATATTGAGGAAACGTCAGGCGTCAAAAACGTCAATAATCCTCTGCTAGAAACCGTCAATGGAGGTATCTTGTTACCATCATACAACCACCAACAGGAGCCAACCGCACATTTGTGGTTTCAGTTGTTGGTGGCTCCGTACATTTGTATTTCTATCTTTTGGTAACCAAGTGTTGCCCATCCTTACACTTGGCTGCACCATACTGATGATGGGCCAAAAGCCCGAAACACGTGTCTATGGTTTGCCACTTTCATGAGTGCTATGTCCGATATTAACTTCTGTTTATATATATATATATATATATATATATATATATATATATATATATATATATATATATATATATATATATATATATATATATATATACACTTTCACCGGCTATAACCGATGAAAGTGGCGATCCCATCAGCAGTCCCTCATCTTGCGTAAAGAATTCGTCCTTCAGTTGGAAGTAGCAGTTTCGTACACACCATCCTAGTAATTCCATGATTACTTGTATCGGTAAGTTTGTTCTATCTTTCAGGTCCCCATCTTCGGATAGCTTCTTCTGTATGATTTGAAGTGATTCTTCGACAGGAACGTTGATGTAGAGACTTTCCATGTCGAAATTGATCAGTAGGTGCAGCACTGATTGGTGCAGTAGGGTCTTTTACGATCTAGGTGTATTTTTCTTTCTGAAGCATCTCTTCGATCTTCTGTTCATCCATCACATCAGTAGCGTTTCCCTTAACTGTAAGTGAGATCTTGATAGTACATCACGTAAGGCTACGTAGGGCTACGTAGGCCTACGTTCAGGGCTATTGTTTAATAAAATTGTTATTTTCGGTTAATTTTTTAAATTTCTTTCAGTTATTTCAAATCAATTTATATTATATTAGACAATGGAGTCCGAACTTATGAAATACATATATGAGTCTATTATGAAATTCTTATGTAAATTCAAAGGTTTCAGCTTACCTATTCAAATTAAATTATCTTGTGCTCCTGTATCCATTTTAAATTTTACATAAGTTTCATTATTGAGTCAAACAGTCACACATATCAAGAGCTATCATTGTTTTTAGGACTGTTTCCAATACCATAAACGAAAACATAGTCATCTTCGCCAGCATCCGATACCAAATTCATTAAAAAAAAAAGAAGATGACCAGGAGGTGAAAACGACAGTCGACAGCAGTTATTTTCTGCTGATGATGCTCAATACTCTCGAGATATAGAATTTTGTTTTTGGTGTGGTGTTCCATCAGATTCATTCCATACCAGATGTTTCAATTCTATCAATGAATCATCAACAACTGAAAGTACTCAGATGCAAATTGATGTAATTGAAGCCTGTATCAACTAATTATCTGATTGTTGAATCACCTGTGAATCTGTCCATCTGATTTCTATTCAGGAACGAAATCAATCCAACAAAAAATTCACATCTGAGTGTATAATTTATAAAATACATATTTCGTTAATCATCCTCAAGCGTTTTTCTGTGTTTTTGCATCTCAGCGAAACCCGGCCTCTATTTAAAAATTGTTGAAGTTACAAATCAGTTTTCACATTCTATAATACTTATAATACGTGTATAGGAGCACGTTTGGATTTTTATGAATCCAAACGTCTCTCCTCATCTAAATATATTCCACTGCACTTCTTTCAACATACATAAATGAGCAGAGATAAGAGGAATTTCCAGACGTTTGAAAGTATCATAAAATACCCCAAATTCCTTCAACGAAACATAAAGTTGAACGAGAAGTGCATTCAGCTCAAACTCATCTCACAATATTTTATTCCGACCTATTAACTTTGTGAGTTTTCGAACTTCACGTAGTTTGTTTTGAACTCCGGAATATCCTATTGACAAATTTCATGCAGAAACTTCAGTAACTCTCGAAGTAGAATCGGAGGAGAAGTTTTAATAATGCAGATTCGCATTTCGGGAACTCAATTCAGCGATATTCCTCCATGATTGAATTTCAAAGAAAGATGGATGTGAAATTATACTTTTCATCAGATTTCACCAGTTTCATTTATCCTCAAATGAGACGATTTTTGGATATCAAAATGCCACCTTTCATATATTCTGAATGGGGTCAGCGATAGCAGTCTACACTGCGATCAACTAATACGGTAGATAGTAGTCAGTCCATAACAATTGAAATTAATATAATTTCTTGTGAACTCTAAAATGTTCACGTTCATGTTCACAACAGAAGAACAGATACAAATTTTAAAGTGGTATATTTGTGATCACTCGATTCGTGATTCCATTTTTCATTTTATATTATTTGCGAAACAATCTGAACACGAAGGAACATCTTTGCCAATTTTGAGCAGTCTATAAATGAATCATAATCAGAATGCTGACACCTATTCGAAGTCCATATTGTTTATTTTGATCATTTTCATTCATGTCACGGTTAGGTTACAAATAAACGTCAACTAGTACTCTTTTTCTTTTGTTCAGTCATATACTTCATTTTCATAGTGTAGTGTAAAGTGAGAGTAAGAGTGAGACTTCTGGTCATGTCACACTTAGAATGGGTGGGCTTTGTGTATTTGCCTGGAGGGACAAATGTAACAGGTGGTAGAATTGCTTGAACCTGTGGAAATCATCCATAAGAATGAATCCCATCTTTTGAGGCATTTATACATTTCAATTTGAAAATGGATTAAATAGAATTGCAAATTTCAACTAATTGTAGAGCCATCATATCATTTTTCACAAAAGATTTTTTGGTATTATATTTCTGTCAGGCACGATCATAGAATTCTAAAATCTTAGAATCGTAAAATTGAAAAATGCATGAGAACCAATGAAAGTATAAGAACCATATATAGCATAAAACAGGAATAAATTGAATTAATTGGGCACAGCGAGAGATAGAGAGAGATCGTCTTGAACGTGTCTGGCTACACTGTAAAATATAGGTCAGAGGTGGCTACTGCTGGAGGAATCTTTCGAAGGAGTGTAAAACAACAGCTTTGAGTTCTCTTGATGGTTTCTGGAAATAGGATTTTGATCAGAAGTCGTGAGATTTAATGTATTGATCCCTAGGGTAAGACCCTGTACTTAGTTATATTCCCTATTGAGGGTATTGTTGGAAAGAGGAGAAAATTTCAGAACATTGGCACTCTGATTTATTCATACCGTGATCATTCATTTTCAATACTGACTTAGTGTTTTTGTTGTTGTTGATTCACTCATTTCGAAGTTGGTGTAGCAAACCCCGATCAAAACTCTCAAGTAAACGGTATTCCTTGTTTTATTGGTATACTTGGAGTGTCTCGTACTCCAGTGTAGCTAAGTTGGTTTACAGTGACAGGGGTTGAAAAGGGGTACACTATTATTACAAACTTCTGTACATGTCATTCGAACAAGAACTTTCGATTTGGTAACCTTTTTCAGCACTTTTGATTGAATTTCTATGCAGAATCAAAAACCGACCTGAGCCCTTGCCTCTGCAAAGCAGGAGTTAGTCACTCCAACTGGGCAAATGTACCACTTTTTTGCTCAAGATCCAGAAAGGTATTGTGCAATCTGTGAATGTGTTTTTTTCGGAAAATGTTAAAGTCGAGTTTATCATTGTTTTTGGATATTGTCAAATCTAAAAAATTTATCTACGGTGAATTTGATCTTATCGTGTAGACTATTGAGAAATTTCAAGTAATGAGATATTTGTCTAGTTGAACCATCAAAGCCTACTAATATGTCAAGTTAGTATCAATTATGCTGGTAGAATCTCCGAGAATATTAAAAATTATCTCTCAAAATTCAATTTACAAACATCCTACACATCCAACGGAAATTTAGGAAACATATTATTCAATACCAAACCTAAATTAGAGAAAGTCAAGAGATCTGATATATATCGAATAGAATGTGGTGAATGCCCCGCCATATATACAGGCCAAACTGGGAGAAATTTTGATACAAGGTACCACGAACATGTCATTTCGGATAAAAAATCATTATTGTACAAACATCTTCAAAATTCGAAACATAAAATAGATAAAGATGATTTAAAGATCCTACACATATGCGAAAAAGGGAAAATGATGAATCTGTTGGAATCTATGGAAATAAACGGGTCAAAGAAGAATCTCAAATCTATTGTCCTCAACGAACAACTTGATTTAAATAATAGTCCTCTCCTGAACCTATAATCCAGATCCCAAAACCTACATTATATTGAAAGCTTTGTTATGTTCATGAATTTTACAGGTATATGAAACGCAGGTACCTGGTATCAGGTATATCAGGTATATCAAATTATTTATGATAGAATAAGCAACATAGGTATAGATTACTCAGATTTAAATGTAATCAGTTAGTTTTGAAAATGGTGTAATAACCGAAACTGGTCAACAATAAAGAAATATAGTGGAAAATAGACAAAAGTGTGTTTTTGTAGTGTATCCTCAAAGACAAAGTACACTCATCAGAAAACATAACGTCTTCTAATTGGATGATATTGTTATCCAACATGTCCATTATTTGCTCACAAAAATAAGTTCCATGAGCTCCTGAGTAGGTATCATTTTTAGGGATGCATTTTATTTTCTTTCAATATGTTTATTATTGATGAATGGCTAACATTGAATGTAGTGGATGCCTGTTTACTCGATGTATGTGCGTTTTCCTCAAACTTAAGCATCACATCTGATTTGAGTTCATCACTCAATGCATTGGCATCTGCTTTTTTTAACCTGATCCACATGACCAAGCTTGCGAAACAGGCTAATTGTTCCTTGAGATATGGGCGGTAAATTGGGAAATTTCTCGTGAAATAGGCGAGCTACTTCCTATTGGGTTCGGGATCTATCTCCGTAACCAATCATTTGTAAAACTGTTATTTCGTGAATTTTCGTCAATCTAACCATTTGTCAGACTTGAAGTTGACGAACTTCACACTTAAATTAGAATACTGACAACTAATGCTGTAACAAACAAAACAAAGGGACAAGGCGTTTTAAACTAACGTTGCCACTTGAATTATTTACAGTTTCTTATAGGATACTATCTAAAAAGAACGTTGCTATGGTTTTTACATACTTTTCATTATCAATACCTCAACATCAAATTCATTTTGAATATATTGCAATAAGTTTTGAGGGTATTTTATCGAATTTCGATGACCATATGATTTAAATTCATTTTATCCTAATTGTTACAACAAACTTAAAAGCAATAACATTTTTGAATAGAGAATGAAGAGACTTCTCAAACGATATATCACAAGCCTATACTTCCCTTTCAAAAAATTGGGGGTTGTACCTGTCATTCGCGGGGGTTGAAGGTAGGAGTAGTATTTTTCCATTGAAGTATGCCAAATTATAATTTAAATTTGACGTGTTTCGTGATTTTGTTAGAATATGTACGGTAACCGAAAAAATGTATTTATTCCACACAGTATGTGTCGCCATTGAAACCAATGAACCTTGTAAGAGTCAACAAATTGCTCATCAAACCAACATAAGTGGCAAAAATGTTCGGAATATTTGGGAAAGGAATGGTTACAGCTATTGCATAGTTCAAAAAACTCAGAATTTTTTTCTGGCAACCACATTAGACGAATAGAATTTTGTTAAATCACGCTAGAAAAAAATGAAAATAGATAATTTTCAAAAAATATATTATTTAGAAACGAGTTATCATCTTCTCCACGTTGGAAACATAATCATTATTCTATAAAGGTTTCGGGAAAATTAACATCTATGTATTCCTGTGCGTACTCAGAACCCACAAATACTCAATATTGGGACAAGAATGTTAGAAGACTATATTTCAGCTACTTCATTCATTAATGGTAACCTAAATACTGTCAAATCATATCTACTATAGAATGAATTCTTTCCTACAGTGCATCTACTTCCTATTGATTTTGGTGAAATTTGGGTTCAACAGCATGGCTGTTAGATTCACATTGCATGACTAGTGACACAATTCCCCCTGAATACGTTTCCTGGTCGATTAGTATCTACACGTAGTACAATCAAGTGGCCTTCCATACCATCAGATATATATTTTTTCATTTGGATCTATCTGAAATAATGTGCCTATTGGCATACATTCCGAAAAGGTACAAATATTGATGAATTGACCGGGAAAATTATCCAAATTTGTGCTAGCAATACGGCAGATGGACTCAGAGACACCAGATCACGTCTGTATCAGACAGTTGGATATCATTTGGAGAAAATTTTCAGTTCAATTTTTAATTAAATGGGGTATATTCTTAAGAGAGAATAATTTTTGAAAAAGAACGGTTTTGGCTTCCTGAAATGGAACATTTGATTTTTCAGCTGCTGGAAAACCCGGAAAAACCTGCAGCACCACATCATCTGAAGATCTTGATCTGCCAATGTCCTGTCTCATGAAACAAAATGTAAATATATTTTCGGGCATATGCATTAGCATACGATTCATGTTTTATACAGTATATGAAAATATAATGCAAATCCTATAAGGACCATCGTTTTCATTGTGTTTCAGGAAAATGCAGAGTGAAAACAATTTTCAGAAAAGTTCTGAAGCTATTTGACAGTTTTCCAAATGTTTTTCTTCATAAAGAAGACGTGATATTTGAGCTGGTGTTGATCAGATATCGTATAGAAAACAATTTACTTGATTTTGATAGGCCATGATGACCTGGGATTATTCCAATATGAGATACAACTGAAGATTATGATTATTTCACCTTATCTAACTTCTAAATGCGGAAAATAAAAGGAAACAGGTGATTGATGACCAAAACATCAAAACTTTATTTAATTATCAGCAAATAATGACATTTCATGTGTCTGCCAGTAAAGTGTCATGACAAGCATGGCCAAGGTACTACAGAGATTTCCAAGTGGAAGGGGGGTACATTTCCCTGCAATCTCCGAACTATTATTTATTTTTCAAAAGTTGTCTTTTGTTAGTTCAGTTTCGAATTCAGGTAGTCTGGTTTTATATATTTGGGAATTGTGTACAGTTGCATAGAAAAGTGGAACACTTAATTTCAGCAGTGTAAACATTATTTGCTTGAATTTATAACTGTCATATTCCTTTTATGCCTCTTTGACGTTTTTAAAAATCCAAAGACAATTTCCAAATATCAGATTGCCAAAACACAATTTACTGTACTTAAATAATAACGTTTGCATTTCTAAGCATTATATATCCAAAGCATTCTATATCCAAAATATGGCAGTCCTTGGAATGTCATTGGATTGCTGTCAGAGATTAATGTTTTTGATAGCAAACATATTTCAATGTATTGAACGTTGATGAAATGTCATTATGTGACTACGTGTTTTACCTAGTGTTCAGCACAAAAACAGGTTTCGGTTTAGTTTCAGTTTCGGCGGCAAACCTGCCGAAACTACAACCGAAACCAAAACTGAAGATGCATCCCCTGAAGATGTTAACACCACATCTACACAGCCAGATATCAAAGTAGATAAGATCAAGCCGCAAGAACCGGCTAAAAACGACGTCTTCCAGAGGAGTTTCCTCCTCTGCCTTCAAAGTCCGCTGCTCCGACTGTTGCTGAAAACACCGGCACAAAACCAAAAAGAGTAGCTAAAAAGACTAAGCTACGTAGTGAAGCTAGACACAGCGCTTTTGAGTCGGAGCTATCGACCACAGAATCCTCCGTAGAAGGAGATCGCGGAATGTCAGTCGACGAGTTCGATAATAAATCCGAAAATTCGTTTTGAACTATACAGGGTGGCCCAAGACAGCCACCACCAGAAAATCATGATCTTAATCAGGTTGGAAATTCCAACGATTTGGGAAACATCTCCCATCCCCCTTCGCGTTCTGAAGCGCCCCAAAGCGCCAAGAAAACACGCGTTTCCCCGATTGTCGTTCGTCAGAAGGACAAGTGGGTTCAATTTAGCAAATTAGCTACCTTTCATAAGGTAAACTATTCAAAAGCGGTGAACCTGGCAGACGGCATCAAAGTTCAACCTTCGACGATCGAGGACTATAGAAATATGTCCAAACTCCTGGTGAGGGAAAAAATCCCTCATTATACGTACACCCTACCTGAAGACAGGCAACTCAGAGCCGTCTTCAGAGGAGTCCCAGAAAACCTGGAGACCGCGGACATCGAGGATGCCTTGGTGGAGAAGGGTTTTCAACCAACATCAGTCTCTAGAATGATGCGTGGAAACCGCCCGCTTCCTTTGGTTTTGGTTCAAGTGAGCCAAAATCAGAAGAATATTTATGACGAACGGGAACTCCTTAATGCTAAAATTAAGGTCGAGCCCCAACACCAGAGGACACTGGTCGGACAGTGTCATCGATGTCAGCGGTTTGGACATAGCCAGAGGAACTGCTTGGCCATCCCCATCTGTGTCAAGTGCGCCGGCAGACACCTTTCAGATGAATGCAAAAAACCTAGGGCAGAACCTCCTAAGTGCAATAACTGCAAGGGGGTGCATACTGCGAACTACCGAGGTTGTCCTGAGTTCCCCAAGGTTCGCAGGAGGACCAAGGTGGCAGCAAATGCCCCCCAAAAGGCATTCACACCTGGGAGGCGTCCTGCCGGAGCATCTGGCACGCGCCCGGGGATGAGTTATGCAGGAGCGGCTAAGAGCGGTAACACCTCCGATAAGCCGACTACAACATCAAATGGTCCTAGTTCGTCGAAGGTTACTGACATCTGCTCCGCTCTGGACCAGATGAAAAAAATTTTCATCCAGTTCCCCGTACTCGAGAAGATGTTTACGGTGAACACCAGCGTGATAACTGAAACCTGTTAATGGTTAGACAACTAACATTGCCTAGCTCTCTTAAGGTTGTATTTTGGAATGCCAATAACATCTCAAACAAAAAACTTGATTTTGAAAATTTCCTAATAGCGCAGAACATCGATGTCGCACTTGTGCAGGAAATGAGCTTTTTTGGTATCCCAAACTACCGTTTTTACCATAGAGAACGAGTTGGACGTGCTGGAGGAGGAGTTGACATTTTTGTCAAACGTAATATTCCTCACGTACAATTCGGCATTGACTCGGATCAGTTACACGGCACGGAAGCCGTGGGCGATGAACTCCAACTGAGAAGAGGTCGTCTTAGACTAATCTCAGTTTACAACCCTCCGCGGAATCGTCTACTCCCAGAATCACTGGATGAACTGCTGTTGTTGACAGATACCTCCACAATTGCTGCTGCTGACTTCAACGCCAAGCACAATCTGTGGAGCAGAATCACCAATGCGAACGGCCGAGCGCTCCATGCGCATGCTGACAGGCATGAGTATCGAGTGATGGGTCCAGGTGAGCCTACGTTCTACCATGGGGATAACAGACCTGACGTGCTTGATATCGCACTACTCAGGAATGTCTCCATGTCCTGCGAAGTGTACACTTTGTCGGAATTAGACTCAGATCATAATTCAGTCATCCTGATGCTGAGGGATGATCCCCCTCCTCAGGAATATCGCATGAGATCATCCACGGATTGGAAAGCCTTCAAGGCTCATCTAGTGGAGACACCTATAGACCGCGAGGCGCTTCAAACTCGCAACGGTCTCGACGCGGCAGTGGCAGATTTTGAACTGTCTGTGAACAACGTTTTCCGCGCAGCCACAACTAGGACAGAGTGTCCTCTGCGAAACTATAATGAGTTTCCTCCCAGGATAAAGAATCTTATCCGGAAGAGGAACCGACTCAGACGAGTTTATCAGCGGACCCTCTATCCTGGGGATGGCCAACCAAGTTAAACAGGCCATCACTGACTATAGAAACGAAAGGTGGAGTGAGTGTTTGGAATCTCTTGAATCTGGGGATGATGAGCTATGGCGAGTCACCCGCAGGCTCCAGAAGAGGAAAACTGCTCCCTCCCCTCTTCATGGACAGCGCGGTATCTGCTACTCCCCCGCCGAGAAGGCGTTGGCCTTTGCAGATACAATGGAAAATCAGTTCCAACTTAACGTTGATCCGGATGATGATATTGACCGTGATATCCGGCTGGAACAGCGAGTTCAGCGTATCCTCAGGGAGAATGATGACGATGTGATCTGTCCAGCTTCGGAGGAAGACCTGAGGGGGTACATTAGAGCCTCCAAACTCAAGAAGGCTCCGGGA
Source organism: Leptinotarsa decemlineata (assembly GCF_025532065.1). Taxonomy (NCBI): domain Eukaryota; kingdom Metazoa; phylum Arthropoda; class Insecta; order Coleoptera; family Chrysomelidae; genus Leptinotarsa; species Leptinotarsa decemlineata. The sequence continues at coordinate 14,418,987 of NW_027412544.1, forward strand.
ATTGATTCAATCAACAATAGGTTGTTGAAGCAGCTCCCGGAGAACTTTATCAGATATTTGTTGGACATCATAAACAGCTCAATCGCCCTCAGATATTCCCCCCGAAGATGGAAGCATGCCGTAGTTGTCATGATTCCGAAACCCGCTGTTTCCCCAGAATCATCGTCCAATTAGTTTGCTTTGCTCAACGGCTAAGCTGGCTGAACGTGTTGTGCTATAAAGGCTAACTGAAGAAGTTGAAAACCGAAATGTTCTGCCTGATGAACAATTCGGTTTCAGGAGGGCACATTCCACCGAGCTGAAGGTCTTGAGACTGGTCGGAAATTTCATCTCAGAGCTCAGAGCTAAATAACAGGAAGACAGTCCATCTTGTCCTCCTGGACATGTCAAAAGCCTTCGACCGAGTATGACACGAAGGCTTATTACACAAAATGCTCGATTTCGACCTGCCTCGGGGCCTGATCCGGTGGATTAGGTCCTTTCTGAAGGGCAGATCATTTCAGGTCCGAGTTGAAGGAACCCTGTCTCCCGTCAGGGAAATCCAAGCTGGAGTGCCTCAAGGAGCTGTGCTGTCTTCACTATTGTACAGCCTTTACGTGAGCGACCTTCCGAGGTTCGATCACGTGAAGGTTTCCCTATACGCCGATGATACGGCTCTCCTCGCTTCTTCCATGGGACGGGGGTTGGCGGTCGTCTACATGCAACGCGCATTGGACGATCTCGAACGCTGGTACCTGGAATGAAAGGTTCGAGTGAATCCACAAAAAACTCAGGCGATAAATTTGGGGAGGAGTCAGAGAGTTTTCGAGTCAGCGGAAACTCATGATAACCCATTAGTTAGGGAAGCTGTAGATTACACTGTAGACGACCCCACTCGATTCAGAAGGCTCCGTTGCTCGATTGAGTGAAGGCCTCACGACGTCTGTTAAAATGAACAGTTTCTTCATCAATACCCCAGTCAGGAAGGGGTACACAAGGCCAGAGCGGCATAGATGTCATTGACCTTTATGCCGTCACCAAAACACTCTAAGTTATGAACCACTCGTCCTCCTGACGAGAGACAGTTGGAAGGGTACGGGAAAAGATTTTCAACCTGAATAAAATCAAGATGGATTTCGTCTTCATTCAGATACTTTTCAGATAGAGAACACGTTAGATCGATATTTGGAAAGACTTCTATTTTGCGATATTTGACTGGCGATTGAGAGATATTCCTTGGCGAGCATTTGAAAGCGATTTACTACAGTGGATTATTGGATATTCTTCTGGGATAATTCAAAGGATTCATTGATATTTGTTAGTTCTTTTTAGAGCTGAAAGAATTCGTTGGTTTTATAGTTCTTTTTAGAACTAAAGGAATTCGTTAATAATTTTTTCCGATTTTTAGGTGACTTTTGTCAAAAAATTCGTTTATTTTCTCTGGATATTTTCAGACCCAAATAGAGAAAAACTTCTACGATTTTTAGGTGGTTTTGATAAATGAATTCGTAGGCTCTGGTTCTTTTCAGAACTATTTAGAGACACTTGAGGATTGGACCAGGAACTCGATTAAACTTAGTTCCGGAGTACGAGGAAAGTCAATTGGACTTAGATCCGGACATCGAGGTTTTTTCTTGGAGGATTTTTCTGATTGCGTAGGATCTTCAAAAGAATTCGATCTCTGGTCCTTCTCAGGACTAAATAGAGATAATTTCGAGTAAGGATTTACAGGAGGATTTTTTCCAGAAGTCGTTTCAGAGGTTTCCTTCGTGTACCGTCGCAGTGTTGAACTTTACTGGAGCAGACTTGGAGTAGCGGTGTCCCTGGGTCAAGTGGACTCAGATCAGGGCGGATTGCTGACCGGATTTTTTTTTTCAGCGTTGCGGTTCCTTGCGGCACGCCAGGGGAAGCAGTCCAAAATCCTACAAAGGAAAAGTAGGTCTCCACTGAAGTTGCCCACTCTCAGGTACTAAGGCTAACCTAGCGGTGATAACTGGCCTGGTATATAGAGATTAAAGCGGGGGAGTCAAGCCATCATTAGACTAGCCTCTGGGCTGTCGACTCAACGTTACCGTTGGGACCCTCCAGGACTACGAAACCTCTTATTCACATTTCCTGCGGACGGCCCTCATCCTAGGGTGTGGTTCAACAGTTAGGTTCCGTGATCCTTTATTATTAGCTCAGTTCACTCCGTAGATCTTGGTTAGGGAATTAATTACGCGATCCAAGAGTGAACTTAAAGTCTTAGCTTTCCGTGAATCATCCCTTCTGCCTATCTCCAAGTCAGAGTCATTGTAGGGATTTTTAAACACGAAAATGCAGACTAGGGCACAACAAGCGCGAGCGCAACTTGCAATGGATACGACAGTGCAGAATCGCGTGGTCAAACGTTTCGAACAACTCAATCCTAAGTCAGACAATTTTAGTCGCCCTTGTGCGACTTCGACAGAACGACGAGAAATCCCTATAGAATCTGTGTTCGCGGGACACAGTATTCCAAGAACTCTAGCTGAGACATCTAGTCTGAGGATGTCTCATGCTATCCGAAACCCTTCTGTCAACGAGGACACTAGTACCTCTTCCGTGATCGCAGAGCGACAAAACCTTGGCACTTCCGGCTCCACTGCAAGTCGATTACTTAGTGAAAGCGAAATTTCTCAAAGGACTCAGTCCTCAAATCGTGATAAACTTTCGCGTAGTCAAGTTTTATTGAATCGAATTGGGGAATTTAAAACTCCGGAGAACCAGCGGAATAGCATTTTCCTGGAGGAAAATGTAGCCAGGGAACATCAGGAGATGTTTTCCGAGAAGCTTCCCAATAAGGGAAAAACTTTGAAAGCTCAAAGCGCGCCCCAGTTAGGGCTACGCGATATGTTGAATGCAACAAGAAAACCCGCTATACCGAGATCGGTGGCGATGGGAGAGATGACAGATGGAATCCCTCCAAAGACAATTCTGTCTGAGAATTTAAATATTTTCAGACAACGAGAGGTGTTAGCCACTTGTGTGGAAACTCCTAAAGTCAACATGTACAGGGTGTACAGTCATCCTGTACCACTTGCCAAATTGGACACAACAAGACCATTGTCGACATCATCAAAGAGTTCGTGCAGGAGCAGCCAGCACACTCGAGACGTAGGACGTAGACGTAGACGAAATACGGAGTATTTCGGGAATGAAGAGGAATCGCCGGCGGGCGTAAAACGCGGAAAGGAGACTTCCCGAAACACAGGGTGTTTCGGAAGTGAAGAGGAGGACATCTTCAGGGACGAGTATCTGGGAGATGGGTACTCCGACGCGGGGTGTGTCATCGACGGGTCGCCGGCGGGCGTTAAACGTACAAACGGACACGACGGACAGGTCGTCCGACGCCAGGCGTCGCGACGCCCCCAGGTCCAAACCCTTAGCGGTTCCTGGGAGGGAGAAGCTCGGCGCACACGAGCGCCCTGCATCTCTCAGAATGGAGCAACTGAGGGCCTAGAGGAAGTGCTAGGGGGAGGTGGAATGCCAGGGGGGCATCCTGAAGGCAGCAGGGCCTTGGGGATGCCTTCATGGCGGGTGAAGTTGCTCAAGCAAATAAGAACCTACAACGAGCTAGTCCGTGGATCGAACCAACCTCCCGTAGAGCTCAGGCAGAAGCTAAGTCCCGAAATCCCTGGGACTCAGGTCTGGGAGGCCTGCCGGCCGTCTCGACGAGGCGTAGGGGTGCTGATGTGGACAGTGGAGTCGGTGTCACCGGACACGCCTCCGCATACACGGAAGCACGTGGGTTGTGGGAAAGCGATATCCAGCGTACCCGGCTGGATAATGAGCGCCACCACAAACCCAAAGACCCCCCATACGTTTTTGGAGGACACCACCGATAGGTCGTGTACTGTATTGCTCTCACATCACTGAATATTTCACAGTTTATATTCCCTGAAAAATTGTTTCTTCATGATGGTCAGACACTTAAAGTGAGGCCCCCTTGTCGATTACGCAGCTATCAATAATACAAACAAGTAAGTCCTATATTTCGTAGTTTTAGTTAGCCGGATTCAAAATTGGGTGTGGTACCTAAGGGTCATAATCCTATATCAAAAGTTGTATGGTTGGAGAACTTTAGATCCAGTGATCTTTCGCTGTAGTATGAACCCACAACAGACACTAATGAGTGGACTCTCAACAGCAGATCTGTATAATTTACTTCTCAAAGCCAACGAAAAGCAAACAGAAGATCTAAAGGCTGAAATCCAGAAAAAATGCTAAATCGTTTACGACTGAAGTGAAACAGTTATCTTTGAAAGTAGAGAAGTTGACATTGAACACTTTGTATTTGGAAAGGAGAACAAGAAAAAATAACATCTTAGTCTTTGGATTGAGAGCCAGTAGAAAATGAGTTATAAAAAACTTTTGAGATACTGAATACTGCACTTGATACCAACATAAAAGAAGAAGATCTCAATAATTTGTATAGACTAGGGACACAGTGACTCCCCTATCGTCATTGAGTTCATATCCTTCTTGAAGAAATCCACTGAAGCTGAAGCTGAAGCAACTGTAATCTAAAGGTATAGTCATTGTTAACGATCCGTGTTTAGAAGACCGACAGAATAAAAAGCTGTTAAAAACTCATTTGAAAAACGCAAGATCCCAAAACTTGGAAGCCATTATTAAGGGGTCGAAACTGATTGTCAACAATCAAGAATATAGCAAGTCCACTACAAAAAACTCTGAGAAGGTGATAAGAAATCGACGATATTGATTTTCGATTTATGATACAGATTTATTTAAATGGCAATTAGCATTAAATCTTAATTTTAAACAATAAATAATTTTTCACATTTCATTCAACTTTATTTTCAATTTGTTTTGGTTTTTAAATTAGACATGTACGGAACAGATATACATATATCAAGAAGTTGCCATATGAATAGTTTCAAAAATAAAATGGTAATTGGGTATATAAATATCAGATCTCTGAATACGGGGTTTGATGAATTTGTTCATTATGTGGCTGAGTATTGTAACGAATTAAAGAATTAACTGTCTTGAACAAATTTATTCTATAACAATACTTCACTATCACAACTAATTTAAATGCACCTCTTAGCAACTAACGCTTAATTTCTCTTCACTGTTTGTTAATCGCTCGATTCGCTTTCTGAATACAGACTCCCTCTATGGACGGAAAGCAGGGCTTATATACCGGTAACGATCATTCTAGATTTATCTATAGGTCTCTGTAAGTACTCGCCTATTCTTTTCGCGGATGTTCGCGATGAGTCATGTGTTTGCTGGCTGAGATAACGGTCAGAACCGGCTTCAGATTCGTCACATTGCCCCCTTCTTAAAGAAATTTCGCCCCTAAATGTCATCCTTGGCGTGTGTCGATACCTGCGGGACTCCCCATATCTGCACTGTGGAGTTTGATGAAAATAACACTCCATAGTCTTCATGCTTGGTCGTGGAAGATGGTTACCGCACACCAAAATCTTGATGCCGCTGAATCTGAAGATCAGTTTCAACACGCTACTCACAATTCTCCAGTCCAGCCTGTCGAGCCCAGAGGCCAATTTCGGGATTGTCAAGTCCACGAGATTCTGGTCGAGCATCGTGACCTTCAGTCTAGTAAGACTCCTCCAGATATCTTCATAGGACGGTTTGTCTCAAGAATGCTTTTTGGTCACCAAGTATAAAATGTTTCTCTGACCCTTCTTCAACTGTAGCACTCCTCCGACTTCAGGATGCTGTTCTCGTAAAGTTTGGAGCCGACCAAATTTCTTGTTGAATACCAGAGCGATACCCTTAGACATTTGAAGATCCTCTGCCACGCAAAGAGCTAGTGCGTAATCAACTGGAAACTTGAAAAGGTCTCGTGGCTCTTCTCGAGTTACCCCATGTAAGACCTTCTGTCCGTTCGAGTATAAAGACATGAATTACTGGAACGTCATTTCATCCTCTGGTGATCTGAGGGCGCGAACTTGGTCGTGATTTCCAGCATAAGGAGCCAATCTATTGAAATGGACGACCCTAGGCTTTTCTCGAGGTGGCTTATGGATTCGGTGGACGAGGTCAATAATCTTTTTCATGATTTTGTACGGACCTTCCCACGAGTTTGTGATTGTACAGCCAAACTAGGTCATCGATTTCGAATCCTCCAGCATTCGCCTTGATGTCATAGGCCTTCTTCATCCTATCGCTGGCACTCCAGTTATTCAGACGGACTCGTTCATGGATGTCGTCCATTCTCTGCCGAAGCTTGCTGACATAGTCTTTCCCTGCAGTGTCCCGCGGCGTCCCAAATTTCAGGTCGCAAGGAAGTCGCAGCTCTCGGCCCATTATAATACTGGCAGGGGTTTGTCCGGTTTACTCGTGCACTGCCGAACGATAAGCCAACAGGAACAGGTGGAGGTATTGGTCCCAGTCTCTTTGATGGCCAGAGACTACCTTGGACAAGTGGCGGTTTATGGTCTTATCCATTCGTTCCACCATTTCATCGGACTGTGGATGTAAGGCTGTGGTTCTGGTCTTTCAAATATCCAACAGTTTACATATTTCTTGGAACAGGTTGGACTCAAACTTTCTGCCATGGTCCGAATGCATCTCCAATGGGACACCCAATCGACATATCCATTCCTTTACCAGGACGTCAGCGACGGTAAAGGTTTCCTGGTTGGGCAGGACATAGGCTTCTGCCCACTTGCTGAAGTAGTCTATGGCTACTAGGATTGAAGGGGTTATATTTTTAGGAGTGACTAATTTTTTTTTTGGAAAGAAAGTTTTTGGCTTTCTACTACTCCTTCTGATACAAAAAAAGGGATGAGAGAATCTTCCAAAGAAAGGAAAGAAGTAATCAATTTGAAACTCTATACATGGATGTGTAGATCATGCAAAGAAGTAACTGTCAGATACAAACTGAAAGAAAGTCCTCCTGAAACAGCTACTTCCATATAAACATTGAATTACACGAAAGAAAATAATTCTTTCGAAACAAATACTTCTATATGAACACTGAATTATACAGAAGATACTTTTCTCTATTCAGTTTGTATTTCAAACATTTGTTGTGGAATAAGAATCAGATATCATTCACATGAGTTCTACTTTGAATGAATGGTAATAAATTGTACTCACACAGAACACTGTCACCCTCACTGGTATACACCGATGTTTCGCCTTAAGACACTTGCCCTAAGGCTCTTCAGTACCAAATTGGAGAACATTATAGAAAATACACACACTTCATTCATGAATTACGATTTTGAATGTCACGGAATAAGCTTGATCTGCTTATGTCATCGATGACATCGTAATGACATTCATTCACCTATTTGATTTATTTCCAGCCAAGAGGAATCTTATTTGAATTGAAGGGGTTATATTTTTAGGAGTGATTAATTCTTTGGGAAAGAAAGTTTTTGACTTTCTACTACTCCATCTGATACAAAAAAAAGGGATGAGAGAATCTTCCAAAGAAAGGAAGGAAGTAATCAATTATTTTCTTTCGTGTAATTCAATGTTCATATGAAAGTAGCTGTTTCAGGAGGACTTTCTTTCAGTTTGTATCTGAAAGTTACTTCTCTGCATGATCTACACATCCATGTATAGAGTTTCAAATTGATTACTTCCTTCCTTTCTTTGGAAGATTGTCTCATCCCTTTTTTGTATCAGATGGAGTAGTAGAAAGCTACTAGGATGTATTTGTTCCCATGGTCGGACTCTGGGAACGGGTCGGCAATGTCGATGGCGATTCTCTCAAAAGGACTATCCTAGGTCCGTTTCTGGCAACGCATACAGCACACTTTCTGCATCATTCCTTGACGTCGGCTTGACAAATAACCCAGTAAAACCGTTGTCTTACTTTCTGGAGGGTCTTCGTTACTCCTAGATGTCCTCCCGTGACTCCATCATGGATTTCTTTGGGCACCTCCCGTCTTCTGTTCCTGGGTATCACTGTTTGGCGCCTTTCTTCTTCACCGTCTTCAGACTCCAACACCCGCTTCAGAACCTCGTTTTCCAAGGTAAGGGAGTTCCATTGTGCCCAGCAGGACTTAACCGCTGGCGAATAACCTGCTACCTCCTGCTAAGATGGTCTTCGATTACTTTTCTTCCATTCGATGACTAAAACAAGATCTGGGTATTTCTCTTAGTCTTCCTCGATCTTATTATCCTCCCAGTTATCGTCTACAGCTCTAGTTCTACAAATAGCTGCTTCTTTCTCTTCTGCTTAACGGCAATGTGAGCAGTCATTGGGGCATGGTCTCCGTGATAGGGCATCTGCGTTTTTATGGCTAGTCCCAGCTCGATGTTCTATTTCGAAGTCAAATTCTTGTAGTCTCTAAATCCAGCGCGCTACTTGTCATTCGGAGTTTTTGAACTGCAGAAGCCATCTGAGAGCTGCATGGTCCGTTCTCAACAGAAATCTTCTCCCATACACGTATTTGTAGAAATGTTCTACACGTTTGACAACGGCCAACAGCTCTCGCCTGGTGACACAGTTATTGCGCTCTGGTTTACTGCGCGTTTTGCTGAAGTAGCCAATAACTTTCTCCTGTCCATTCTGGATCTGAGAAAGGAATGCACCAAGTTCCACGTTGCTGTCGTCGAGATACACTAGACACGTCTTTCATGAGAGTCCCTTGAGAACCGTCTTCATCAATCTCTCGTCGTCGTCGCTGTAATGCTCCAGGTCGCTGGAACATTACAGAGCTCGAATGGCATAACCGTGAAGTGACACAATCCTAAGCCGATGGTGAAAGCTGTCTTTTCTCGATCTTCTGGGCCAATTCAACTTGCCAATATCCACTCTTCAAATACAAAGTCGAGAAAATCGTGCCGGCTAGCGTGTCTAAGGTGTCGTCGATTCTTGGAAGAGGGTAGCTTTCTTTCTTGCCGAGTCGTCCTTCTTCTCCATTAATATGACTGGGGAAGACCACGGGCTGTCAGAAGGTTCGATGACTCCTCCTCTTTCCATTTCGCTGACTATCTTGTCTGCCTCTTCTTTTTGGCCAGAGGGAGTCTTCTAGCTGATTGCCGGATTGGTCGGGCATTCCCAGTGTCGATTCTATGCTGAACCACATTCGTTCGGCTGCCTTTTCCTTCTCCAATGTCGAAGATTTTCTAGTACTTCTTGACTAACTCCCTCAGTTTCGATCGATGAGTTGGTGGTATGTCCTTGGAGGAAATGCCAATCAACTTCTCCAACTCTTTAGGCAAGTTGTTGGCTTGGCTAACAGAACTGCGTACACTCCGTATCATAAAGGAAATGGACGAATAGTGCCCCAGCATTGTTCCTTCCTTCAAGATCACGGGAAAGTAGTTGACATTCATGACCCTAACCGGTATAACTTTATCAACACGCAACAGGATCTTCCCCAGTGCGATTTCTCGTCCAATTTTTTCATATTGTATCTTGGGCTCGAACATTACCACTTTGTCGCTGCTGGCACTTCCGTCCAAGCGAACCTCCAGGATGGTTTCAGCCCTTTCAGGTACGCACACGTCTTCAGCCAACAGGACCCTGATCGTCTCTTCGCTTCTTCTTTGAAGCACCAGCTCTTCTCCGCCAACACGTAGGACGCCGTCTTGAAAATTCAGCTCAAACCCTCTGGAATTCATTATGTCCATTCCAATGATCGCGTCGTCCTCTATGTCCGCCACCAATGCACGATGTTTCAATTTAGTGCTACCCAACACCAATTTTAATTGGTAGTTCTCCAAGTACAGTGGCTGGCTCCCTGTAGCGGTACGTAGCTTCCAGCTTGACGGTTCAATTCTTGCCGGTGTGTTGACAAAGTTTGGCCCAAGAATGGGTCTCATCGCACTTGTATCTAGCAGCATGGTGCAAGGCTTGTTGTTGATGAGGCCGTCTACGAAAACACGTACGTGTTGAACCCCTCAGGTATTGAACTCCTCAGTTTCCGACTTAAGCCCACTCGACCTGAGAAAAGCAAACGTCAGGTGCTTTGATGAGCCAAGGTCTCCAATTTTATTGAAGAAAACCCCATGCATTGACTTATCCTTGTGTTTCCGCAGAAGTAAGGTGATCTCCGCGGTTTTTATCTGAGCTTTTTGCTGAACGGGGTCCAACTCGATGACAGAGTTGTGATCACCTCATTCAGGGTCGAAAACTATACCAAGTTCATCAGCTGCTCGGGCAGCTGCCCTAAAGAGAAATGCTTCAATTCCTGCTCTCTCATGGTCACGGACCATTCCGAGAAGGGGATCCGAACTCCTGACAACGTTACAGGCTGTATCCTGTATATTATCATTATTATTATTATTTTCTATTTTTTCACCGTAGTGTGCGCTGGTCAGGCCCTATCCCCCGAAGCCCCGATACATTCGGGAGGGCGCGCCAGCTTCATCAACCAATGACCACTCCCCACACCGTTGGTTAAATGATAGAATAAGATAGATAGATAGATAGAAATATAGATAAAGATAAGATAAAATAGATAGAAAGATAGATAGTAAGTGTGATAGAAAACACTTGCATTCTTATTCTTCATTGCAATTGAATTAACTGCAGATTCAATGATGGTAATAAGAGATTCCTACAGTTATGTAAGAATGTCACATGCTCTATTCGGTGATATCTATATAAAACCTATCCTGCACTGATGAGGGGTAGAACCCTGAAACCGGTATAACTCGTTTCGGAGAACGAAATATGAATCATCCAAAATGCTGTCTTCATGGAAAAAATGTACTTGCTGAATTGATGCGACTCAGTTCAGTAGCTGCTGTACTCACCATTATTTGTTTCCTCTGAATCAGACCATATATTTGGAATCGTGCTGAATTCATGTTATGTACTTACTTTAATTCATATTTCATATATATATATATATATATATATATATATATATATATATATATATATATAGACAATGGCAGTTATGAAGTTATGATTATAAACCGAAGCATATACTTCATCTCCTCAATTTTTCATATTTCATTTTTAGAACGAAATAATAATTTTCTGTTTGACAGCATACGATTTTTTCCGAGAATGAGTTATTGTTTTCATCCTGTATTTTTTCAAAACAGCGGGTGGAGACGAGGTGGTCCTGGTCCTAATAGAATTTCAAAATATAAAATATGAATAGTGAACAGATACTGATATTTTGATGAAACACAATTTTTTGGACGAGTTGCAACCTTTGTATATTCATGAATTCTCATTTCAGATAATTATTGATTATTCGAGAAATCGATGAAATACTATACTTCAAACCCCTATACAATTCAAACCGTGGCATTCGCGAGGTAGGCACTGTGAAACTTTTTGATCAAAAATGACTCATCTACATAATGTCAGAAAATTTAAAAAATTCGCAGAAGATATTAGAAATCATTTCAAAATCGTTCCGAAATATCCCTTCTCCATATTTTTGGACCATCGCCGCAACTTTATTTGAAATCAGATTGATGAGCACAGATGTTGACACATTTGTTTATATATCAGCTACATAGTTTCAAAAAATCAGCTGAATATGTTGGTGAAAGCTGATTATACAAAGGGATACATTTTTCCGAAATTGAAAATATATTTTTGATGGCCCCATATCTTCCCAATAATGAAAACTGGATGGTTTATTCAAAATATGATCATCGTTTCATGTACTGCAAGTAACATCAATTACATATAGGAAAACGAATATTTTTCCAAAAAAAGTTTGATACAAATTACTAAAAGCAAAGTTTAATCCTCTGTATACCCGTCGAACTTGATTCTAGAAACTTTTGTCAATTTAACTTGATGCACATATTGTGAACTATTTCATCATAGAAGTTGAGATCGATACGATAAAAATTAAATTCCGGATTTTTAGAAAAATCTTCAAAATATCAATCTTTGACCACCTGTAGAATTTAAACCACGGCATGGGCTACATTATATTGAAATTCCAGCGATTTTTGTCGAAACCAGTTTTTCATAAGATTAGTGCGGGGTCCTTTCTGAATGCTATTGAGAATCTGAAAAAAAGGTGGCAAAGGTTCCATTACGAACATCCAATTGTATTTTTTTATGAATCGCCGTATTGAAATTTGCGGAAACTTCCACGAGAAAATTTTTCGCAAATTTCTACCCGAAATTATTTATGTGAATCGGAAAATGGAAGTAAAGATGAACCATGTTAGATACAAATAGATACTAGTTTTAGAGTCAGGAATTAGTTTCTCCGTTTCCTGAAGAAGCCAACTTTATTGGTGAAACGAGCGACAAGATGAGTATTGCATTTTTGGTGATTAGGAAAACTGCTTGTTTTGAAACGCTTGTTCTCATCACAAACCTTGTTTCCATTAGAAAATCTTTCAAGGGAACCTAAAAACTTCATTTGCAAAAATTTATATTGAGGAGTATTAAAAACACAGCGGTACCTGAAAAAAATTAGTAAACGAAATTGGAAGAAATGGAACCCATCATTGAACCGAGGTATTTACTCAAAAAAGAAGTTGAGAAGTTAGCAGTACGTCAATTCATATCAATCTCCTTTCTGGAAATTCTTTCAGTTGCCTTATTTTTTAACAAAAAATTTGACAATGATATTATGTGGAATGGAAGTTGTCAGTGTGAATGCAAAGCATTGGAATGAACATAAATCAAAAGAATCGTGATGTTTCTCACTTCCAGCCTGACAGCTGAGGATTCAGTTCGATTCCATTTCATATTTTCCAGTGACACAGTTTCCAAACAAACTGAAATATACTGAATGAGTGTTATACACATATCAAGATAGACATAAAGTCAGAATATTCATTCAATATAAGGTAAATGCAGATGAAAATAAATATAAAATGGTGTTTTTTCTATGTGAATTCTTGAATGTCAAATAATGTTTTTTCATTTAGCATAGATCGCATTCACCTTCAAACTATTAACATCTCAAGATTGATATGGTGTATATTATAATGACTGCTAAAAACTGAAAAAACAAGTAAATGACATATCAGATACATAATTTGGTTGATAACCATATTGTAATTGAGAAAATATTTTCAGCAGAGATGAGTTTTTTTGGAAAATAAGATTTTACTACGTCAGCAACCAAAAAATGTGAGAAACGTCCAAAAGAAGGAAGAAAAAAAAATTGAACTCCTTTCAACAAAATATGGAGATCATACACAAAATCTTCTTTCGAATTCGATCTGGCTATTCGAAATCATTACTTTGAATGAATTTTGTATTTTACGAGAGGAAAAAGCCTTTTTGAAACTTCTACTCACGAATGAACTTCAAACCACCCGAAATAAAATGGATCTTTCAGAATGATTTTTCCCATACGCACATTGATGCACAGGAAAATAACTTTTCTCAATTCATTTTTGTATAATTCAATGTGCATGATCTACATAGTTTGATCTTTCTATTGGATTTTTTTTATATCTTTTGGTTGAAAATTAAAAAATAGAAAGTCACAAAGTTTTTTCCCTGAAAAAGACCATTGTTTTTCAATAAAAATTTCAATACATTTCCAAATTCATTCTTCAATAATCATTTATTGAACTCATCTGAAGTTGGTGAAGGGTGGGTTTCCGAATAAAGATATTTTTTTGTTGTTTGTATTCGTATAGATGTTATTGTATATTTTTTCAGTAAATTCCTTACATTCGAAAGCTTTCTGGTCGAGTTTTTTTACATAAATAATGATGTAGTTTACTCGTATTTTGATAAAGGAACTTTCAATATGATGTTTTGTCAAAGTTGATAATAATTGTTTGTTTATGTTTGTTTGTTCAAAATATTTCTTTTATTTTCATTAACCAGCTATCGCACCCCTACGAACGAAAACCCTCAGTCGAAACTTGTGCGAGCTAAGGACTAACAAGTTCTTACCTTTCAACGTGTGATTCCTAACACGGGTTAGACGATAGTAAGTGAAAATCAAGCGTTCAGCCTGGGGCTTGAACCATCGACTCACACATCGGCCAATTGACTGAGTGAACAAAGCACCCACGTCGAACCGCCCGGCTACCGACCGAATCATATATTTCAATGTCAGAAACCAAGAATATAGTAACTCATGGTAACCATTTGTTCTAGGCCTAATTAACTGAGCTGTATTAACAGAAAAAAAAGAAACAAAAATACGAATGTTCGTTGTGTTGGGGCTATCTTCTTGTCGAACTCATTGAGTATTGTCTGAAGTATTCCTATTGTTGAATCGTATTGTTGCTGTAATCGGAAATTGCTGTCACGGATGATGCTAGTCATTTTGGAACGCTTCAATAATATTGAGTATCGTATACCACTGAATTGTAGTCTAATCGATTCTTCAATATCAGTAATGAGAGAGACAGAACAGTATTTGGAAAAACAAGGTGATGGTGGCTGTGTTGGCACGAAACGTTCATTCGAAGATTTATTGTTACATCGTTATAGTACATTTTGAATGCCATAAAACTTGTTTCATTCATTTCTCCACATATTCTGAAATAACAATTCTATTCGAAAAAAAAAAAAATAGAAATTTCATTTTCGGTTGTCTTTGTATGACTCGAGATGATCGAATGTTCCTGTAAATTTTCTTTGATCAATGTACTGTTCTTCATGCTAGTTTACCTATTTTTCCATTCAATCTGTTCTGTTTAAATCTGTTTTTTAAATATGTTTTTCCGTTAATCAGCTATCGCCCTCATACGAACGACAACTCTCAGAAGTTGAGAAACTTGTGTGAGCTAAGGATTAATGAGGTCTTACCTTTCAACGTCTGATTCCGGTTGCAGAATCATCCCAGCTTCAACCAAGTAAATTATCTAGAGAAAAATATCTGGTCGAGGCAGAATCGAACCCACGGTCCTTCGATCGTGAGTCGGGCGCACTACCATCGCGGCCAATTCCACAATAGTCTTCATATGCTTTTTATCATCACATCACATGATTAAAAACGGTCTATATAGTTTTTAGTGAATAGAATTTTCATACAAAATAGGGATTTCACGAAAAATGTTACTTTTGTTTTATTCGTAACTGAAATATCCATATCTTGGTACTATCTCGACAAAGACAAAGTAGAACGTTGTTGGTGTCTATCTTCTATGAAAGTTTATGTGAATTAAAAAACAATAAATGATACTGTCAAATATGGAAAATAATCATGAAATAATTCAAATTCACTTAAGCGAATACATAAATTGAAAGATGTTCCAACCTAAACTTCAATATTCTAAAACAAAAACACTCAGTATTCAGAATTCCATCTTTTAATATTCCAAGTTCATAGACATCGAAATTGATATGATAACAGGATATAGACATATAAAACAATCTCCAAATACGCTAACTTTGCACAGATTGCATACTGAGCATTTTACGTTATTACAGTTGGAATCACATGTTGAAAAGTAAGACCTCGTTAGTCCTTAGCTCGCACAAGTTTCTCAACTTCTAAGAGTTGTCGTTCGTATGGGGGCGACAGCTGTATAACGGAAAAACAGATTTTGAACAGATTTTTTAAACAGTGACCGGATCAAAGTTGCAATGTCAGCGTATAAATATTCATAAATATTGAGGTATGTCAGGATCATAGACTGACAGTATTGAGAATATAGCACATTCCCTTTTCTTTTTGGTGATTTATTTTATTCTTTATTAACATTTTAGTGTAAGTTTATTCCTGAAGTATTTTACCCATTCCATCACAATAAACATTTAATTAAGGTTTAAAATGAGTTCTTTCATTATTTGGATGAATGATGAATGGGTGAAACAGCGAAAAAAATACTATCGCCAAGCGAGTACTAACTTGCGACACGGAAAGTATTGAAGTGGAACTAATATGCACATTCTTGTTAAGATAATCCACGGCGAAAGTTATGAAAAATAATTCAAGAAAAACTTCCCTTGAAATTTCAATTTTTTGGCCAAATTGATTTCCTTAACTCAGTCTCAATAAAACAAATAGCACTTGTACATTAAAACGTTGTAAGTACGTTCTTGCTAAAAAATGTCAAACTTCATTGCGGACAACAGTAAAACCACAAACATCTAACTAACATGTAATCTATCTGTCTAATCACAGCTAACTAAGGGCAACTCGTGATCCTGTTGTGATGTTCCAGTATCTATATGGCTACAGAGGATGTTAATAATTCGGTTCTAAACTACAAAGCAGGCGAGCTTCAGTTGCAGCCGCTCGTTTTTGTGAATTCATCAAAGTTCAAGTCCTGTTAAATACAGGCCATTATGAGCTGGCAAAACTCGCGTTATTGTACGATACCGAAATGGAAAACAGTTCATTGGAGTATGCTGTGAAGCGGATCAAAAAATTGAAATGAGTTGTCTTTCTCGCGATGAGGAATTATATCGCTAAATGAATGCTTTTGTAATTATTTCAACTCCGTTATTATGAAGTCTATTTTATCATTACGGGACTTCGTGATGATGAGAGGGGTTTGTTTATTTCAGCAAAATGAGTATGAACGATTACTCAGATTCACGATTCAAACCGTAGAATTCCAGATGAACAAGAAGTGAAAATACTATGAAAATTTATTAGCACACGGGTAGAAATGGTCCAGATAAACTGTTAATTCAAAATCAATTACTAACAGACTTCTACACAATGGAAAATAAATGTGTTTTTTGTGTGATTTTTTTGGCAGGAATGTTTTTGAACAGAAAAAATGAATTTTATAATCAAGGGTTCTATTTCGGAAACTCTTAATTCATTCGGTTAAAATGTGCAAGATTGAATTATTGCTGAGCAAGTGAGTGTATGATAATTTGATAAACTTCTCTCATAAATTATTATATAAGTACGAACACATCTGCTGAAAAGCAACATTTTCAATATCAAGGTATTGCAGGCATTTTGATAGATCAAGCTTGGCATCATTTTTAGAGAAAGCAAACGATAATATTTATTCAAATTTTCCTTCAGAATCCAAATTTTAAGAAAATATTGGCACTGATTCATGTTCATTCCATTCGGTTACATAGGTCTAGTGCATTCAGTTGCTGTAAAACTGTGTTAACAAGCCTAGTCTTCAACTGTCTTCGTGAAATATTTTGTTGAAAATACACAGGCCAATGATGAAAAAACTTTTTACTTAAAACACCTGATTATTCTGTTTTTTCAGGGTGCTAAATTCAAATATGACACTCATTAAGCCGCATCACCTACCATTTTTTCACATTTGCACATCAATATATTGAATGTTTTGATTCATTACAGAATTCAACAAATAAAATTGTGAAATGATTTGTGCTGTAGAAGAGTCGGCAGCATTGCTGAAACACATTTACTGTCCAGAAAAAGGGAAATTACATTGTTCTGTTCACAGCTGATGTTTTGTTTACTGTCAACCTAACCTTGCTTTTTGTTTTCCAGTACATGTTCTCATTAAAATGTCTAATTGCGGTTGTAAGAACTCTGCTGACAGTTTTTGTTATATTTGTGGTGAGTTTGTTATTAAAAAACATCAAAGAATCATTACAGACTTTGTGAAAAAGGTTTGTTTCTCATATTTTGGAATTGAACTTGGTGATCAGGATAGATCTTGGGCCCCGCATAAGGTATGTTATGTTTGTGTTGAAGATCTTAGAAAATGGTCAGAAAAGGAGAGAAAGTCTTCAATTACGCTGTTCCTATGGTATGGAGGGAACCTAGAAACCACACTGATGATTGTTACTTTTGTAGTATTGATATTACTGGCTATAACTCGAATAACAAGAAGGTAATAAGCTTCCCTAACCTAATTTCCGCCATCCGACCAGTAGGGCACGATGTAGATTTGCCGGTCCCAGAACCACCAGATGATTTGAATTCTGTTCAAACTGAAATGTTTTATGATGTACTGTCAGATATAGATGAGCAAGACGATGGAGAGTTTCAAATATAGAGCCTAAACTGTTTACTCAGATTGAGCTTAATGACTTAGATAGGGATCTTGAGTTGACAAAAAAAAGCTGAATTGCTTGGTTCTAGACTGAAAGAAAAAAAACTTGTTGGCAGTTGGGATTAGCATATATATGTATAGGAAGAGGAAGCAGCAGTTTTCAAGAAGGTGATTTAGTGTACTGCTCAGACATTTCAGGTCTAATCAAAGAGTTTGGTGTTGATTACAAAAAAGAGGCTGGAGGCTGTTTATTGATTCTTTCAAAAGTAGTTTGAGAGCTATTTTATTATAGCATAGTAACACTTGTGCATCTATACCTGTTGGCCATTCTGTACATATGAATGAGACCTATGAAAACCTAGAAATAGTGTTGAATAAAATTGACTATTCGGCTCATGGTTGGATGATATGTGGTGACTTGAAAGTAACATGCATGCCTCTTGGTCAGCAAGGCGATTTTACCAAATTTCCATGTTTTTTGTGTGAATGCGACAGTAGAGCAAGGGATCAAGATATGCAGAAAGAACTGGCCAGTGAGGGAGTCTTTAAAACCTGGCGAGAAGAACATTATCCGCAAAAACCTTGTAGACCCTAGAAATATTCTCTTACCACCTCTACATATAAAGTTAGGCCTCATGAAACAGTTTGTAAAGGCATTTCCTAAAGATGGACCTTGTTTCAAGTATTTCTATCAGAAATTTACAAACCTTTCAGAGGCTGAACTTAAAGAAGGCGTCTTTGTAGGATCCGACATTTGAAAAATGATGTTCAACGTAAACTATGAAACTACAATGACCATACATGAGAAAGAAGTATGGGTATCTGTCAAGCAAGTTATTACAAAATTCTTAGGAAATGCAAAATATCCAGAATATCGTACCGTAGATAACATATTGAAGAATTTTAAGAAACTAGGATGTTTGATGAGCCTGAAAGTCCACTTCTTGACCTCATCTTGATTATTTCCCGAAAAATTTGGGAGATGTTAGTGAGGAGCGTGGTGAGCATTTTCACCAAGATATTAAATTGATGGAAAAACGTTACCAGGGGCGCTGGAACATCAACATGATGGAAGAGTACTGTTGGTCACTTCACCGTGAAGCTCAACAAGCGACTCATCGTAGGAAAAGCTATACAAAAAACTTCAAAGAAAAGAGGAAAAGGAAGTATAAAGCAATTCCATCGGACTAGTGAAACCTACATTACAACACTGTATCATTATTTCAAGTAACCTACTGTTAATAAAAACCATGATAGTGAATTAACATAGTGTTTCAAAAATTTTACCATATATCGTACAGATTTTAAGTTATATAAAAAAAGTCAATTTATCAAAAACTATGGGCGATACAAAAAAATAAAGACCAGATTTCGATTTAGCACACAAAAATTTATAAAAATCAGTAAATGTATTAAAGTGAACAAAGTGTTCAAAAACATATTTTTGTGGGCCTGTGATATTTATTGCACATGCGGAATAACGTAGCATCGTACCTTCCACAAAAATTCTCTCATTTTTGACGCAAGACACTCATTTGATTGATATTACCATATATGTCATAACCTTAGTTTATTTTCATGAAAATATCCATTCCATATTGAAATTATTTTTGATTTTGAAACGTTATCGAATGACTTGGGAATATTTCTTGATTCAGAGTATATTGTATGCAATATTTAACAAATATTTACCTATGTTGAATGTACTATTATTTCAAAACACAAAGTTCAAAAGGTCATGTACTGAATTTTTTTTGCACCCTTATGAATGTATCGAGGCTCCGAGATGAAGGTCCTACCAGCCTTACCTTCGGGGAAATAACCACAATAATAATGCAAAATTTCCGTATCGTTTAAATTCGGCAACTTGTGGTTGCATTCCGAGGAATGGTTTGAAAACGTCGAATAATTTTTACCTAGTCTGGTAAAAATTATTCGACGTCTGGTTGGATGAAAAAACAACATGCCAGGTTATCTAATATTCTTTTCCATGCTGAAGATGAAGTGGACAAGATGTAGTTTATGAGCGTTTATGTGAGACAATGTGCACTTGCACTATGCAAGCAAAGGTTGAAAACTCAATTATTTGGAATCCTTGGAAATTCATAAGAATAAGTATTGCGGAATCCACCTGCTAAATGATCGAATCGATCTTGTTTACTTACTGGTTTTCAAATTAGCGTACCCACATTGTCGCAGGTAAACAGAATTCAGGTACTCAATTAAGTTAAGCACTTGTGTTATCACCTACACTGGTTTTAGACATTGAAGGGCTAATATTATCAATTAATTTTCAGTATTAGTTTGAAAATGTCTTTATAGAACGAAACTGCAGTAACAACATTAGTTACACATAATGGTGCTAAAAAACATAAAGAGTTTCATTTCTCTTTCTTCATTACATGAAAAGGTTACGGAAAAAAGGTAAACACTTTATGGTTCACGCGAAATGATGACATTCGCAATAATTTAAAGCAGTCAGCTGAGGAATCGCCGAGAGTTGAAGGTGTGAAAATGAAGGATGACTTGTTGGTTGGGGAAGCTGTAGACTACTTTATAGACGAAACGTCACGGTTCAGAAAGCCCCATTACTTTGCTGAGGGAAGGTCTCCACGTTCTCCGTTAACAGATGGAAAAGGTGCTCACGGTCACGACACCATAGAGGTGAGAAGTTTTTATGCCTTTGAACATCACAAGTGAATTATATTTCACTTGTCTTCCTGACGAACAAACCGTTGATACAACAACACAAACCAACAAGGGTGTTAATCTCTCGTCTCTCTTAACGAGAAGACTCTAGCAAAAGAAGACTGACTGAAGGAGAAAATTTAAATAGGAAGACTTCAATCTGGTCTATGGTTTATCTGAATATTATTAGATTTGAACGTTCGGATTTAAAAAATTAATGAAATATTGAAAACACTAAAGAATCAGGACAAACATATTGGCATGAGTCAATTGAAAAAATGATGTTATCAAAAAATTGACCAAAAATTAACAATGAAATTGAAAAATATAACAATGCTAATTTGTGAAAAAAACAAATAATGTCCTGAAAGAAAACAAATTAAAAATCTGTTCTTTCGTTAACCAGCTGTTGCCCTTCTACAAACGACAACCCCTCAAAAATTCAAACTTGTGGGAGCCAGAGGTTAACAAGGTCTCATCTTTCAACGTGTGATTCCTAACACAGAGCAATACAATAAATGTCAATAATATACAAACAATGAGCATGAAGTAATGAAGATGGATGATCAAAAAAGCATGAATGGAAAATAAGAGAAAGCAAGCTTCCCTACGAATTTTTGATAGTATCTATTATCGTCTTCTGTTAATATTTTTGTAGGTACAATATTTATGCTGATCCCGTTTAGCAGAAACGATCCTTTTATTTGGTTATCAGGATCAAGCAAAGCTGTTATCCTTCTTTGGTCGAAAAAAAAATCATCAGTTTATTTGTGTCATGACGATGGCAATGCAACTGAAAAGGTAACCAATTACTAATCACGTTAAAACGCGATATCCCGCAGATGTATTCCAAACAAAGATTTTATGAACCCAGAAATTCTTGAGGAGAATGGTTTGAAGTTTAAGATGCAGAAGGAATCTCAATAAAATGTTAACCAATCTAGGGTGAACACAGTAAAGAAATAATACTTTTTCACGGTGTCCGCTTTATACAATCATTTCAAAGTTACTCTGGTATGGGTGTCACGAATCTCGAAACAAATAAAAGGTGAGGAAGATTTTTATCTTCGTTTTTGCGGAGAAAACTTCCACCTTCTATTTATTCGATTTAACGCTCCCATGAGATTTCATCAGTGACAAGAATTGAGTCCACAAATTTACATCAGAACAGTGTAGGCTATCGTGGTTTTTATGACCGTTTGTTGCGATGTGCAAGGTGAAAATATTCTTAGTGCGTTTGTACTTTTAACGGGACAGAATGTTGACGGTTCTTGTACCTGCAGATCACGGCTAATAAACCCGGAAACACTGAACATTCTATATCGAAACTAATTATATATTATCAAAAATAACATACGAAAGAAATGTTTCGTTCAATGGCGGTACAAAACGAAGTTGAATAAGTGTTTTCAACAATTGTTTTCTTGCCAACGTTTCAAATTTTATTCAATTCTTCTTCAGGGCTCTGTAACAATGAATTTTCATGAACATACCTCCCACAAAACTTCTAATATGTTTATTATCTTTTCAATTTCACAGGAAATAATGAGTTCCTTATTAAATTACTCACCAAAAAGTAGTTTCTTTGTGTTATTAATATTACAGAAATATCAGACACATATTAAATAACATATTGAATACTTAGTAATACGTATTAGTATGTATATACTACATATTCAAAAACATTGCAACAACCAAATTTCCGAGACAATACCAACAAAAGAACGACATGATACAAACGAATGGCTGATTTTTAATCGATGACAGAGAGAAAAAGAAATACAAAAAGATATGCAGTTTCGAGCCATCGACATCTTTTCTAGTGACATATGCAGTTTCGAGCCATCGACATCTTTTCTAGTGTTAACACTATCTCATTTGAGGATATGCATCATTTCGATCAAAGGTCTTTCAGATAAATATGGTTGAGCATCCAGATTAGTTGGATGATAAAAATAAAGAATGTGGACATTTTCTTCACCATGTTCAACGAGGGTTGTGAGGGTTTTTTATATTCAGTTTCTAAGATTCCCTCATGTGTTTTGAAACTCGTGTTTCGAGATATCGTCCGGTTTGACCAACATACTGTTTGTGATAACTTCTACAGTTTAGTTTGTACACTATATTGGATTGTATTTATTGTAGTGTTTTTGTTTTTTGTTTCGAAAAAAAATGCTTTCAAACTGTGTTTTCATTTGAAAAGGTCACTCTAATCTGTTCGGTACTGAGTAGCATTCCAAGTTTATCAGATGAATTTTTTACAAATGGGATTTTGTGATATTTGGGTTTCACCCCTATGTTTTGGGAAGAGGAACTTCTTTTTTCAATTAATTTTCTTATGAGGGCTCTAGGAAAATTATTTTTTACTAGGTAGTTCTCAATTGATTGAAGATTGGAATTGTAAATGGCAATTGTTTTCGATTTCAAATTTCTTATAATGTTGATTCTACTGTGAAAGTGATGTTTCGAAAAATAGTTCAAAAAAAAGTTTATTCATGATACTACTTTACCTTTAAAATTCGGTTTGCATCTTTGATTATTTCAGTACCTAGAAATGCTTGCGAATTGTTTTGTTTCATTTCAATAGTAAATTTCAGTTCAGGATGAAAACTGTGAAAAGTATCCAATATTTGAATTTGTTGATTTTTTGAAATAGAAATAACAATAACGTCAACATATCTTTTGAAAAAACGCAATGAAAATCACAACTTTTTTATGCATATATTTTGTAGTTCTGTCATGGCCAAGTCTACACAAATAGGCGACATACAATTACCCATTCCCAACCCGAGAATTTTAATGTGAAAAGATATATTGTAACAAAAATAATTTGAGTCTATACAGAACTGGCTAATTGAGTTTATCACAATGATTGGATTCCTTCACAAGAGAGAAAACTTTGAAACCAACTTGTTCGATGTACAAGGAGAGAAGAAAATGCACAAAGTCCCAATCAATTCATTATTTCCCGTTTTTTAGTATTTCATCTGAAAAGACTATCTCCAACAAAAATATCTAGAAGCAAGTTGAATGTTGACAGTGACTTTTTTTCAGAAGGATTAGATGAGACCAATTATGCAGCAGACAATGTGGCTCATTGTCGTTATAATCTATATGCACTTTCGAATCACAGTGGGACTACATACAACGAAAATAGCACAGCATTTTGTAGAGACCCACACTGTGCTATGTGGCACAAATACAACGATTCACACGTGTCCCCAATTTCACCATAATAGCTTGTGAGTGGGGAGGCATATGTCCTCTTTTATGAACAGGATGAAAGGAAGTCGCACCTTTAAGGTGATTATTTTTGTCAGATTTTGATTTTTTCGATTTTTTTTGAGGTAATATAGTTGTTTTTGCGAGTAAAATCTAACTGATGTGCATAGAACATCAACAATTTTCATTTTGGTTATTCTTTCTAAGATTGTAAAAATCTGATTGAAATATTCAATTCTATTCGATATAATAATGAAAAATATTTGTCATCTTACCTTTTCTCCACTATCCGATGGTAGATAAAATGTTAGGACCGTTAAAAACGATATTCCCATGCAAGGGATGATGATATTCACAGTATAAAAAAGGGTTTTTCTTCGCATCGTGATGTTAAATGTAATATCCAGATATGGTTCATCACAGCAAGTGTAGAACTTTTCGTTCCTGAAACAAATATAAAATCTATGTATTTTCTTACTCCCTATCTCACTGAATATTCAATCTCATTCATTAATGAAAATCATTTCGTTTGAAAAAATCCAAACTTCTTTCCTTTCATTTCATCATAATATAATGGGAATAGAAAATTTTTCGAAGAGGACTGTCATCCACTTGAATGAAGTAAAATGAGAGGGTGAATTATATTTGAATTCGTTGTAATACAAATATCACTTTCAGTGAAAGTGTGTGGCATCAAATTATTCGTAAGAAAATGATCTCTCATAAAAAGACGACGAGCCATTTCCTTTACATTTGAAAAAATCAAGTTACCTGGAAAAATTAATATTTGGGACTGAAATAATTCTTAAAACGACTGTGAATTCATAAGCCTCAAAGTCGTAGTTTTCCTATGTTTCTTGATCAAGAATGAAACGATTCACACGATCCATGTTATTCTAGATGAAAAAATGGAATGAAAATGATTTTATTAGTCAAATATTGGCAAGTGGAATATTGTTAAATTAAGAATGTCATTCTGGATCGAAATAAGTAAAAATATATAAAAATCGAAAGTTTTGGTCATGTCCGGTTAAACCGCAAGTACCGCAAAGCAAGTAAATATGTCCAAAATGTGAATTGAACTGTAATACATAACCTCTAAATTTATTTTTTCTATCTCCAATAATAAAAAAGTTATAGGGGTGAGCCATCTTAGAGAATCACCCGGTATATTGTAGAACAAACATGTTATCATAATTCTGATCGAACTTCCTTGAGGTGAGTCGTTTACTCCATCAATCATGAGTGTTTTCCTCACAATTCACACATATTTTTAATGCAAAATCTATATTTCAAATAACATAAATAATAATTAGTTCAATAAAAACCTTATTCTGTTACTATGACGGTATACATACGATTATCTATTTTTATTTTACAATGCATCATAATACTAAAAAAATATGTTTTAACGCTCCTGTTGTAGAATTTATTGAATATTTTAGACTGTTCTGTCCATCCTTCCGCTTTTCTGACTGTCTCAATATCTATGCCGATGCGCGCATCCGCATGTCGAGTTGAATTACTTCCAAAAAATTATTAAATTTTCTCTAGAATAGTTCTCATCCATCTACTTACGGTTTTTGATGGAGCATTGTAATACGGTTTTTTATGTATTTCACTACCTTGACTGGTGGTTCTAAATGACATGGTTATTTGTAAATATTGTAAAAGTGTCGATCCAACACAGAGTTCAGGCTGCTCTTCGAAAAATAAAAAAATTATAAGAGGTTGTTCTCTATTCAGTGTGCTAGTTTTTAGAATTCTAGATAATAATATTTCAATTTCTTCTCCCTCAATATAACTCAACTAGCAATTTCGTATTTTATAATAGTTGCGGAAACGTTTCGAAGAAACAAATTATAAAGCTGCATTTCTCCCAGAAATGTTTTCAATATGTTTATAAAACTGCATTTTGGCAGTTACTATAAACTTTGTCTAACGCTCTTAAAAAGTAAGTAGATGTTTTGTAAAGACTTCCCTTACGGCACTTTTGCAACATATTTAAGCGATACTTATAAAATAATCAGAAAACAATTTATAAGAGTTTTTTAGGAGTTCCAAGTAGGCGTTTTAAAATATAATACAGCCGAAAACGATAACAATAAAATAAAACTGTGTTAAAAATGTTTTCTTGAAGACGCAAGAAGTAGTTTTGTATTGGACACTAGGAAAATATAATAGATATGTCACCAACTGAAAACTAACAAATAGAAAGGTTGAAGTCATTTTAAAATTTCACTTCTGCACTCATAAAACTGTTAAAGACATTGTTTATGTTTCGAAAATTGATATTTTTACTGCAAATGAAATTTTATTGACAAATATATAGCCTATTATTAGCAAAATTTAAGCGCGCCATTCATTTATAAATGTTTTCGGTAATATTATTAATTATACAAAAATTCACTCTGTCGACGTATTAATTTTCTAGTCGCAAACTTGACTCACTTCATTCTGAATAATATAATGTTATAATATTTATGTACTTTTTAGCTGTAAATATCACTATATGTGCGGTATTTCATATTTTCAACTCATCTAATTTCAGTATCCCGGATCGCTATTATTACAAATGGCGTCGTTCTATAAAATGAATTGGTATCAGTAGCAAGCATTTCAACATATTTTAGCTACTATGTTAACCCTATAAAACTGTTAAGAAACACTTAGTTCTGGGAGTGATGGTATTGCGGCAGAGTCGGACTACTTTTAAAGCTGTAGGTTTCTACAAAAGTGCTAGTATGAATAAAAGATTTCTCACATAAAGTTTGGATAAATATTATCTGTCTTTGATGTTTTGCCTAAAAAGTTTCTTTCATCGATTATAAAGGCTAAACGACGGGTTTTAACCATTATCATAACCTTTTCGTGATTTTCGCAAGGAAAAATTGAAGCACTAGGTTAGGTGGGATAATTTAAAGTGTTTTTTACTATTTCCGATACACAGGTCGACTCAAAAAGCTTCCAGAAAGTTTTTTTATGGAACACCAAGTCATTTCTTCGTCTGTTTGAAGCACCTTGAACCGAATCTAAAACTATTATATACCCCTCAATAAATGTTCGAAATGGCTGTCATTAAGTTATTATTTATTTTTATTTATATATTCGGAATACAAACAGGAAAATCCGCTACAGTATTCACACAATGGAGTTATTATCAAATTGAAAGTATAAATCAATACACTAATATATGCGTATCATAGTTTCTAAAATTAGGGATGAATTAGAATTGAATACAGTAACAATAGAAACTGATTATTAGTTATTGACAAAATGTATCAATTGATTATAATTTATAAAAATGAGTTTTCAATATTTTTTTGGCCGTAAGCTACGATGTATTAAAAATATGGAAGTATTTTGCAAGAGTGTTACCTCATATTACTGGAGTTTTCTCCCAACACCAAACCGTTCTAGACCCACTATTAAGATTTCCGACCGTATATTTTTTAATAGATAGATTTTATGAAATAACTGAAACAAAACCAAACTAACCCAAACCAACCATTATCCCTTCTTTCACTAAACAAAAAATACGTCAGTTGATCAACATCCCAACATCAAAGTCATTCACACTATCGATTACCTATGGATACGAACACTGTCACGAATTAATTATAGAAAGCGGGTAGCGAACCTATACAACTGAATTTAAACGTGAAAGCATACGCTCAAATCACAAAATTATCGGAAACCTAGATACTCCCAAATGAATTAAATTCCGTGAATCACCTTGTATGGTTTAGCTACTAAAACTGAACTCCCATCCAACCCTAACAACTCAATTTTATATGAAATATTTTTTCGAAACACAACTAAGCATTCCGTTATTTTGATGGTTTTTTTACACAGAATACTAAGAATACGGCCGGCCCTATTAATATTTGTTTGCCTTTCTGCTCCGCTGTGGCTCTGGTGTCGGTACACACAACTATTGTGATTGTTTATAAGTTAGTTGGCAACATTTTTGCTAATAAATGACACTTTGGTTTACTTATATTCATCACATATTACCTTTTTAATGATAAATATTCGTTGTCTAATGCTAAATACATGTTATATTAGACATAACCTATATGAACGAGGATTAAATATTGTTGATATTTAATTTGTCGTGCGTTTAGTGGAAATGACGGGTAAGTTTTTGATGTCAGAATTTATCTTTTAATTAGCTTCAATAATTGACCAGATATTTGATAATTCAGGCCTATATATTCAGTTAATATTTTTGTCTTTTTGAAGCTGGATTTGACTCATTTCATCTAAGTTTTAGGTATATATGTTCACCATAGTTCCGTCGTCATAGGTAAATAATAACCAACCCTCATGGTCAAAAATTGATGCTGATAAGCTAATATGAAACCACAATTCTATGCCCGAAGCCAGTTGGTTAATAATGATGAATAAACTAAAACAAAGTCATTTGATGAAGAACTGTTAGAACGAATGCTGAAGAATGACGATACAGAACAAGAAAAAATTATCAATTCTATGCAACCCAAAAAGCAAGCAGGGTTATTTTCATCCAAACAATTTGTCACAAAAAGTGTGAAAAAGCCAGAGTTATGTATCTTTTATGGGACACCGTCTATATGACAGTAGTTATTAGTTATTCGAGGAGTTACTTCTGAATACTGTCTGTGAAGCATACCTTGCTGTACCTGAATTTGTCATCATTTAAAGAGTTGTAACACGAAACTGTTTCACTCAGAACAAAATATTCAGGTTTCCTAAATAGATAACTAAAAACTGAAACTTGAAAGTGCAAACCCTTTGTATTTTAAAGTCTTCGAAATTGTGAATAATAAAGTTGAGTTACTAAACCCAATGCCTTGAAAATATTGAATTTACTTATGGGGTACCTATATTCAATAAAAATCAAATATTTAGAAGTTGCTGAAGAACTAATTTCCACCACGACATCGATGGTGTCCCACTTGAATAACTAAACAAAAATATTCTTACAAAATACAACTAAAATTTTGAAGAATTTTCCAAAGCTGTGATTAGGAATCGATGTCAGCTGGTTGTTCTTAAATGCTGCATTTTATTCTTGGTGGCAGCAAATATATATTAGCAAAAGCAATTCGATTTTATAACAGTTCTGTTAGTGTTATGAATCTGTAGTAAATATACCATACTATAAAATAGTTGGGAAATTATCATTGAAGTGACAATGTGGTAATGAAAATGAAATTGTGTCTGAAAGCATTTCAATAAAATAATTTCATTAAAGCTACAGGAAACAATCATAAAATAAGCTTGAAATAGTTTTATAACTATCATAAAAATCTCGCAGAAAAGTGTTATAAAACTGCTATATAAAAATTCACTTTTATAGGAAAATAAGTTTTATAAGTTAGTTGTAGAAACGTTTCTGTAATAATTTCCTGACTATTTTATAATGGTTTTTTAATTTTATTTCATAAACGTTTCTATGACACCGATCATCTAATACAATCAATTAGCATTTTGGAAGTAATTATAAAATACTAATAAAATAAAACTGTTGCAACACCATGGAATTATAAAACAACTTTGCTGGTTGGGAAATGTCTGATCTTTTGGATTTTGTTTGAGTTTGAACTCTCGCAGTTGCAGCCATTTTCATGAGCATAAGAGGCAAAACATTTATTTTTTGCCCCGATTTCAAAAAACCGCTTTTGGAAAATCTCAAACTTTTCTCCTCTCCTTCAGAAATAATTGGAGAGCTAGTGCTGAGCGATGGGTACTCAAAACTGTAGAAGATGCTCCCTTACTGAGTTTAGTTTGCAAAAATTCGAAGACTTGCTCAATAGACGATGGTTCGAATTCATCAGTTTCACCATTCTGCAAATGATGAGTTATATTTTCTTTGAGAATTCTCACATCATTTAATCATTGAGATACTTGGTTTAGGAAAGTCTTTGATGTGTGAACGATCTTCGTATAATTTCCCTTCAGCCAGACTGAAATTCTTGTGCATATGATGCCTTTTCCTGAAAGGATGCAAAATATATAATATCTGAAACAAGCAATTTGAGAAAAAACGGATAACATGGTTAAAACAACCAGAATGGAACAACCATTATTACATTTTATTTAACGCCTGAGAAAGCTCTTGTATAGCGAAATACGTGTCGCGGTTTTTTGTAGAACTCTTTATAGTGAAAATGATACAATGAAGTCTAATAATTAGTTTTCATAATTACTTCCCCTAACTTGTTCAAAACACGTGATACCATAGAGAACGGAGAAAATGCATAGCCATAGGTGTTTGACCATTATACTGTGGAAGTAGCTACAGTAATTGTTCCACGATATGCATGTTTTACATTTGCTCTTGAAAATTGTTGCGAATAGGTCAAATTTTCTGGTTATTTGTTCGTATACATGATTATTTAATGAAAACTCTGTATCAATAGCTGAAAATCTTGAATCTTCATCTGCTAAAAATTATCTTTAGTGTTAATGTATGGCGCAAACATAATAATTTTTTATTTTTCACACCATTTCCATCAGGTACCTACCTATTAAAAGTTATAGAATTCAAATATTCGTATTTGGTTCATACATACACATTCCATGAAAGTGTTTGGAAAAGGGTTCGGTGGTATTCACTGGTAATGAACACACGATATACAAGTTGTCAAATAAAACGTTTCTGTACAACAATAAAATACAACAGCTTATTTCTCATTTGCATACAACAAAAAAAGCCTCGAATATTATCTATCTTGATTTAAATACATTTTAACCCTGTTTCGTTTAAATAAGATTCATTGGCTGCTTCAAATTCAACAGGAAAATGCCCACTCTCAACCATCTCTTACATCTTAAGAAATTAATTTCACAAACAAACACAGTGTGTACAAGGATTGATAAACAAGTGGTAGATGCGCTAGAAATTTTATTCACAAATTTATCACAGACAACGCTGAATAAATATATTGTACTTGAAGCAAAGCTGTTATTACGTTCTGTGAATTTTATTCCTGAGTGGAAATAATTCATCGTGTGTGATCAGAAAAAATGATGGTTTGATTTTGAATACTTCTGTAATTTTGCACAAAGCCTAATTCTTCATCCTGAACAACTTCTCTGGGTAAATCATTGATGTATATGAATACACATGTTCAAAAATTGAAAGCAGTCCCAATATTCATTTTTCATCAAACATAACTTGACCTCACCATCTTGAAATCAAATTTTAAAAAAATCAGTTCGTCACACGTCTTATGAAATCAATCCTCAGACACACTGTATACACAAACAGACATATTCAGACATTGCAGAGATGAAGGCATCGAGATATGGCGAACTCTAAATCACGCCCGAAATTGGAAAGGATTGAAACTTTGACGCGTTACTTGATGAAAATCAATAACACTATCCATAATAATAATATTGTTCACGATGTTGTAAACATTCTATAATTAATTATCATCATGGATAGATTGAAATTGTAGTGAAAATATGACAAGTGTCAACAAATTTGCTCAAAAGAAGAATACGAGTCTAATCCGAGATGTTCAATCTGTATATTTCAATCACTATATTTTCAGAAACTGTCTCACTAATTGTTTCTTCTTCATTAATTTTCTCATGAAAATCGTATAATTATAAACTGAATTGAGATGGGATTAACAAATATGTCAAAAACTCTCCAGGTAGATTCCAATGAAGTTAAGTGATGGAATTGGCCGATACTTGATGAAAATCCACAACTAACGTATTTGAAAATCACTTTATTGTGAGATTTTCACTAAACAATTTAACAAAAACGCAACACGTGTTTCGCCATACAGTGGCTTCCTCGGGCGTTTTTACTAACTATATTCTACATATTCAATGCTGAATATAACTAATTTCACAATTTGAAGTACCTATACTTCAAGTACCTGATTTTTATTTCAGTTTGTAATGAATGAAATTACCTGAGCACGTGTCCCAGTTTCTACATTTGAAAAAATATTTAGTAACGGGGAGTTATTCAATTCTAATTGATCATTCAGTAAATTACCCGAATCTATTGACTTCCAAACATTCAGTTTCAATCTCGTTTCTTCTAAATGTAACACGTCGTATTTATGATTGAACTCACGTCCTTCTGCTAAAAGGTGGTTTGCAAATGTGGAATTTTTCTTTTTATTTACAATACTACTTCTATGCTCTTTGAATAAGGATCAAATATTCATATAAATTGAAATCTAACACACAGTACTGGGTGAATGCGAAGTAAAAATCAGAACAATGGAATATTTACACTTTCATGGTAAGATATTATATGGTAACGATGGTGTCTGTATTTCCTAGACAAAAAAAATAATAAATCATCATAACATCCCGATCGAATCACGTGTTTTTAATATTTGTTTCCATTCATATTTCGAGTTTGCTTGATTTAATGCGTTTTTTCAAGATAGTAAAAGTTGGTTTCGTCATGGTGAAACTGGAAGTTCGGATTCAGTGCCTTCAGCCAGGTGACGCCCATTGAATAATCCTATACAGTTCTCAGTCAAATTTACACTCAAATTCCTACGGCCTCTTTACTCACAAAGACGAAGAGATGCAGGAGCTGCACGTTTTAATCCTATAGAGAGGAATGAACGTTGCAGTGTGAATCATTGAAAATGACTTTTGAATTATTTCATGAAGATACACAAGCAGATCATCAGAGTTGCTTGTTGTAGGTACTTGTAATATTAGGGTCTACAAATAGGAGAGTCTCCCATTTTTATAAAAGTAAACAGCTTAGTGTGACCTGAAATGAAAATTAATCAATGAGTCAGGTGTCAAATATGAAAACCAAGAAGAATGGAATATGAATGAAATATAATAATCAAGATAAAGGATGAAACATTCAAGAAACCTGACTATGGATGCTGACAATCAAAACGTCATATAATCACTTGATTTGAAAATTCTTTTTTTTTTCTTTTCAACCATACATTTAGAAACAACGAAAATAAAATTGAAATGGAATCAAATGATCAAGATAAAGAATTTTGAATAATGAAAATAAAAAAAGTAAAAGAAAAAGAATAAAGAAAAGAAATGATCTCAAACCAATTTACTGCATAACGTTCCGATTATTAGCATTCACACTTTTCTATCTTATTTTTTTCTGCATTTTTTATCATTCATCCTGATTTCATATTTGTTGGTTGTATATTTTGACATGTCACTCAATGTGAACATATTCTTTGAATCTTTCATAACAAGTCACAATAGTTTGTTTGCTTTGCATTATTACATTTTTGAATATTCATGCTCATTGCTTATTCAGTTTTGTTTTTTTTTAAACAACACGTTAGATTATTTTGGTCAGGTAATTTCAAGCATTTTCAATGATTTCAACATTTCATTGATTTTCTCTACTCTCGTTCTTCATAGATTTGAAATCTGTTTTTCTTCAGAAAATAATAGTCCAAATTGGTAACATTCTCATTGAAGTTTGTTGAAGTTTTGACAACCAGATACGCAAATAACATTCGAATGAGTCATATAATAGAGCACTAAGTTACTCAGTGCAGAAATATGGATATTGTTGAGAATGACCCATAATGTGGGTCCCATAAAAATATTTCTGTGTAGTAGTTAATCAACTATTTGATTCGATAAACGATTTGCTTAAATGATCATGGAATATGGATTTGAACTAACACTATATTTCTGATCAAGTTGCTCTTTCTTCTGAAAATTTTCAGGAAGAGAGAAAAATAATGAAAAAACACTTGAGAATGTATATCGATCCCTATATGTTGGAGACTCAGATATTTTGAATATTTTAGATAGTTTCAGAAATACGTTTGCGTAACGAATATGTTTTCTTTGTCTTCCTCAATTCAAACCTATATTTTAACCTGTATTTTTGTCACAAAATCATCCGTACTAAAAATGAAAAAAGAGATAGAGGAGACCTGATAACTCGCCTTTATATAATCAACCCACATCAATTGAGATTATCTGAAATGAGGGTAGACATTTTATGCTTCCTCTTGAGTTTCTTCAGAATGATTTTGCTGACAGAAAAAGAGAGGCAGTTCAACGAAGCTGATGAAATGAATAATAAGGCCACAATAGAAGAGAGTGATACATTTTTAATTTTCAGAAAATATTTTCCGGCGATACGATGTTCATTTGCAGTATCAACCATTTGATAGGTGAGTAATTTCAAGTAGTTTCGAAAAGTTTAATTTCACGATTATAGTCTATTTCAAAAGAGTGTAGAGTAATAAAATCTCATTAAGTATACAAAAGCGATACAGGGTGATCCGTCAATAAATTCTGTCACTTCCCTAGTCCGCATTGCAAAATTATGTCGTTTCATAAAGAGCAGGTAGGTATCACCCTGTTTTAAGGGATTTGTCCATTGTTATCGACGGATAAATACTGAGCCAGAGGCGCGCTAGTGGGATAATTGCCAAAAGAATATGCATTCATAAAAATTATATTAAAGGAAATAAAAATTCAATACAGCAGAACAGTGTTATTAAAAAAATATAAAATGTAACAATAAAATATATAGGAACCGAAATCGGGAAATACTCACAAACACACACGAACGAACTTTACGTATTGAAACACTTGTGGGGACTTTAAATCAATTTATTCACAAAAACGACAAGAACTTTACTGGATACGTTATTACAATTTGACACTTGAACAATACTAAAACTGTGAACTTCCCTTAACGTTTAACAACACTCTATTTATACCCTAATTGAATGTTCTAGAGATTACTAGGTACAATTTTCGAGAACCTTCCGAGAAAATAATTATTCAGACTACCCTTAATTCTAAACCCTAACCTAAGCAAAAGTGTCACTGTCACTGATACACTGGTCTCTGTCCAGATTGCTTATCCCGCTACAGTATATTTACAATTCAATTAAATTATTCTACATCAGTATAGTCTTCATCCGAAGAACTGTCATCATCCCCTGGTGTTATAATTATAGGGTCAACCACCTGATCGACCAAGTTGTCCAGTTCCCACATTTTATCTTCCTCTTTTAAAACATGCTGGATTGCTTTTTGTCAGTTTTCTGATGTGATTTCCATAATGGCTTGATCAAACAATACCTTGACATCTTTCATTTTAAATGTGGTATTGTGCCTTGCAACATTTCCTTTAACTTGTGCCCATATAAGTTCTATAGGATTTAATTCGCAATGATATGGCGGTAGGCGCAGCACAGTTACTTTATACTTTTCTGCTACATCTTCTACGGCATATTTCATGAAGCGAGATTTATGTTGTTTTACTATGGCTAGTAGTTCCTTCTTTACTGAATTCGTCTCAAACTGAATACCTTTATTTGACAGCCAGTTAATAATTTCTTGCTTTCTCCAAGCTGAAGTTGGTACCTTCTCTAAGCGCCTTGAATGGTAGCTTGCATTATCCATAACCACGACCGAATCAGCTGAAAGAAATTTTAACATTTCCCCGAAGTAGTCTTCGAAGACATCCGAATTCATGTCCTCATGATAATCTCCCGTCCGGCACGACTCAAAGCTTAACAAACCTTCTTTTAAAAATCCGTCTTCGCTTCCAATGTGAGCAATTATAAGCCTCTTCCCTTTTCCCGAAGGCACTTTAATACCCGTCGAAAGGCCTTCTATGAAAGCTTGGCGAGAACTTGTTATATTTTTATCTTGCCACATTTTTTTGACTATATAACCTTCGTTTATCCACGTCTCATCAAGATAAAAAATTTTCTTTTGCTCTCTGCGGTACTGCTTTATAGTTGTCAAATATTTTCGTCTCCAGCAAACAATTTCATCACTTTCCAGTAATAGTGCCTTTCGATTGTGCTTTTCCCAGACAAAATTCATACTTTTTGAAGTTTTCCATAAAAGTTTTCTGGATATCAAAGGAATATCATTATCTTGGCTTATCTCGATAAATATTTCTTCAAGAGTGGGTATTTCCTTTTTAAAATGAAACGAATGAACTTTTCTTCGAATGTCACATTTGGTGTCTTCATCTAAGATTTTTATTGGTCTTCCTGATTTTCTCTTGCATGGACTTACCTGGCCTGATATCTTTCTTTCTCGCAATAATTTAAAAATCGTGGACTGTCCAATTCCAGTCATTCGGGCACATCGCTCAACACTTTCTTGCACAGACAAACTAGGGTGATCGTGTTTTATGCAATCATATACATTTAAAATTATAACTTTTTCGCAAACAGATAGCGGAGAATTTTTTACACTTCTTTTCTTTGGAGTAAATGTCCCTATTTTATAACTTTTTCACTATTTCTATATCACAATTTCACTGTACGTTTAATTGGTGTAGTAACAATTACTATTATAACTCGAATGTTTAAGACACCATTACAATATATTTAAACCCTTTTTCTTAATTACCTGGGTTTAATAGGTATTGCATGATTGGTGGGCAGGGTCAAAAAGGGATTATTATAATGACATGGCACCTCGGAACTAAGTGTTAACCCTTTTTTGAGAAATCATGCTCAAGTATATGAACCCAAATTGCATATTAAATAAGTTTACAAGAACCACTAAAATTAATCTTAATCTTTTTTTAAGAAATTTTACTTACCTAAATACATGTAGGTACTTAGTTTTAGACCAAATTACTTCCCAAAAATGGCCTTTTATTATTATCTATGTCTGTAATTTTTAATTTACTTTAATTATTAAGTTTAATAATCCTAAGATTTGCCTACGCCCATGGACGACAACGAAATTCAGGCAAATTTTATGACACTTCATGATTTATTACTCTACACTCTTTTGAAATAGACTATAATGACTCCCATTCGGTTACTCAGTAAAATTATCGATAGGCAGTAAAATACAACAATGCGTTTTATTTTTGACAAAATAATTCAGTCCGTAATTAGCTTCAAGCAGTTCGAGATAGTTGATACGCATTTGTCTTTCCTCCGTGGTCCAGAACCCGTTTGTGATTTCCGATTTTCAAAATGCACCCCATCCCGTTAATTATTAATCTGAATAAATTTCTAGTGCATAACACGTGATTTTGAAAAAGTGCAGCTCAGAATTAATTATTTGTAAAATTAAACAGTCAATTTCTGGTTTTAACGATTACATTAGTAAGAAGATAGACATGCCAGACGAGTCGAATATGAACCCTAAGAACTGACATTTCCTGAATGGTATCAAGCGACTCGCCTCGAGAATGATATATCATCATTTCTCAGAAAAGTTTTTTTTATTTGATATTATTGAAGCTTTCTTCCAATGTTTTTACCAAGAAGAGTGAGTCATCAAGATGAATAACTGCGGTTATATTGTTCAACCTCAGTTTCTGAATCACAGGCTCCATCATTTTTGGTGAATGAGTAAGGAGCAGGATTCAAAAAAAGCATAAAAAACAAAATTTTAATATCTGTTTGTTGAATATGCATCTCTGTTATTTTCGATGTGTTTCGGATATCGGGATCAAAAAATTATCTCTTTGAATCTATTGTTGCCATGAATGAATAAATGTAAAGCAAATTCTTCACTAGTTATGGTCGTCTTATTTGAAATGTGGTGGAAAACTGAATTTCTCTCTTTATCTTACCACGCCTTTACCTTACCACGTTTTTTTGTTTAGTGAAACTTCTTGATTTGAAACAATTGTTTGTTTTGGTATTTCTGATGATGGAATTTTTTAACCTACGATACAATTCAGAATGAAATTGCTTTCCGTTACTTTTTCCCATTTTCAATGAAAAAATTGCAGGCGTCCCACAAAATGTCCCACCTGAGTGACTAATTCTTTTCGATATCGATGAGCCGTTTCCTTCTTTATTCTAAGTTTGCAATGTGGAGTGTGGTTGTAGTCTCTCGAATTTGCTTGGAATTCTGGCGTCTGGAGTTCAAATTATTACATTATTTTGGCTTGAAATTTTTTATTTCTCTGCTCATTTAATCGATTTTGTCTACCGATTTGATGTTTCCGTGAAAATAATTTCCAAGTAATGACTTTCCAGTTTATACGTCTTCAATTACTTTCATTGTCTAGGATATTAAAAGATATATGACGGAGCGCCTGTGCATACTTGCAGAATCTATGGCGTTTGCTAAGAGTTTGGAACGTCACACAACTGGTTTTACTTCACCTGTTTGGTAAGTATTTCTTCCATTACGCAAAGTCCTCCACCCAGTGTATTTTAAATTTCAGACAAGCAAGGGTCCGACTTTTTTTATTTTTTCGACAATAATGCGCCGACTCCGGCGATATTTTCTGGGGCTTGAAGAAGGTCAAAATTGGAAGAAACTTTATATTTTTCAAACAGTTCCTTCGCATTTTCTTCTTCCCCTCTTCTATTGAACCTACAAACTACTAATAATTTCCTCGAAGTTTCGCTCAAAAAAGATTCAGTTCCTAACAAAATGGTTATTGTTGTTGGAAAACTAGCTTGATTTGACATAGGAATTTGTTCGTACTTCTACCTGTATTCCTGAACTGCCTTCACCCTGTATTCCCTTATCAGGAGTGGATCGATGGGACTCTCAGATTCTCTTGAAATTCAATATTGGTGTATATAAATATGTCCTTGAATTTTTTCTGTAAGTAATGAACATGATGTTTCAATTAATTTTCTCCGAGTCGAGAAAATCAACATGAAGTCCAACATTTTGAGTATCGTACACCTTGTTTTTTCAACAAAAAAGTTCAATTGCAAAAATCTGATCGTATAGTCGGCTGATTTATTCGTGTGCAACTTATCATTTGAAAATTATAGTATTTCGCCTGTATCAGAATATACATAATATTCTGTGTCACATAAAGTGTATATAAGTATACGAACATCTTCCCACATGATCCACATAATGATCCACATGAACTGTCACTACTGTCTCGAGCCTTCAATAATTTCCTGATGATTTGTTTTCGTTTAGGTTTCTTCATCGTTTTAGGCATTTCACACATGTGAACACTAAAGCACAACGAAGAATAATGAACTTGTGATGTACTGTTTGGAACCTTTTGTGTAGTAATAAATATTATTGCAGTTTTATCTTAACACCAAACCGCTATTTCATGTGTTTCGATCATCAAGTGATCACCTTCAAGAGTTTAATCTTCCTCTTGTCGTGTCTAGGTGTCGTGTCAAAGTGCTGAAAATAATGGATTGGTGTTGGTATAAAACTCCAGTAGTATTCATTCGAAGAATAATGAGTCAAGCCACTCAGGATAAGTCGAGATACGAACGGGCGAGACATCTACTATGGCGAAACTTATCTTGTATAATGTTGTGGATACGATCGTGGGACAAGAATATGCTACAATTGGAGAACAAACATGTGAAATATAATTCAGTATATCAAATACAAAACTGTCATTTGAGTTATCGTAATACATTTGTCATCTGACATGTGCATATTTTAGATTCGCTCATAAAAGCTTTCGCTTAAAGTGCCAAACGGAATATTCAATTTGTATTTTTCATGATTGATTCACCTATCATTCTCCATTCAGAGTGGAAAATTGATAATTCCAAAATTGAAAGGTAAATTGAAACTCGAATTTTCGCATAGGGGAAAACGAGTGTATCTAAACATGACTGTTATGACGGTAATTGAGTCAGTGATTTATGATACTTCAATATATAAACACGAATTGGAACCATTTCCAGTAACGATCGCCAAATTACATATTTCGATTTCAATTCAAATAATTGAGAATAGAAAACAATGAATTTCTACAAAATTTTGTTTGAATATTCCATTGAATATGGTTTCAAATTTTCAACACATATATTTTTCTGTCTTCGTAGAAAATGAAGGCCACAAGTTAATTCGCAGCCAAGATTAGTATTTCTTGTCAGAATTCACAACCGTCCCGTCTTGGCTTTGCACGAGTAGCAGACCACTTTCTTACATCAGCTGGTAACTGATAATAATGATGAATGATGTTCACAATTATCAATTCTAGTTTCGGAATAGGTGAATAGTTCTGTACCTGAAGACAACACAAAACTAAAAAGCAACCTGAACCTTCGAAGTGGTTCACTACGAAAAACAAAACCAGCACAATAATAATTGTTTTCCATCAGGCTTGTCTCCCACCGTTTTGTAAGAAAGCTTGAATTTATTTCCTTGTGCAATGAAAAGTATTAATTGTACTTGAAATTGTATAATGTAAAGGGTAATTACAAAAGGTATAGAATAGTAATAAAAGTAGTTCATTTGAAAGAGGCTAATATCGAATCTGTCTAAATAGCCTTCCGATTACCACATAAACTGGATCAATTTTTTCATCTACCGACTATCGCGTCAGAAAGACTTTGCAATGCATGCCTCAGAGAAATATGATTCAGTAGTATTTCATACTTATTTTGATACAAAAGAATTTGTTTTCAGTTTTTCGGAGGCAGTCTTCTTCAGACCGTCTATTGACAATAATGATTACTACTTATTGACAATAATGATTACTACTTTTGTTTGATTATTCCCGTGAATATATAGGTATCGACAGAGACTTATTTTTCTTGGAAAATAAGTTATGGTACAGTTTATATTTTCAAAATCAAAAAAGGTATGGTAAGCTATTCTTAAAAGCAATGCAAATTTCAGCGAAAACTTTTCTGCAGACCTTTGAAAGAAACAATATGTATGTTTGAAGGTGGTTGACAATGTTTCGTGGTGTATTTCATTAGTTCGGACTTCCATTGTCTAATATAATATAAATTGATATGAAATACCTGAAAGAAAATATTAAAAAGATTACCCAATAATAACAATTTTATTAAACAAAACACTGAAATTACAAAGAAATAAAATACAAGCAACAAACAAAAAAATAAAAAATTGAAATAAAATAAAAAATTAATCACTCCTTGAAATATAACCCCTTCAATTCAAAAATTAAAAGATTCCAAACCGAGTTATGTCACGACGTTTCGATTGTTAGTATCCACAATCGTCTTCGTGTGATAACTGGACTTATTCCTGCACGTCGTCTTCAATTCCTTCAGGTTGGAGCCCAGCTCCCTTACCCTTTTAGCTGATTTTTGTCGAAGAAGAACAAATAATAGGTTCATGACTGAGGGGATATTGACGGTATGAAGTCCTCAGACATTAGTACCACCCTTCACGGGGTACCCCTACCTGGCTGGGGTGGGATGGATGAAAAATGAAAAATCTATTTGTCCTTTAACGGGGGACATGAAGGCCTCATTCGACAGAGTGTCGGGGCCTTCTATATCGGGAGGGGTTGTCTACAGCATACTCTATAGCTTGCCTAACTGACGGATTTTCGTGAGTTTCCGCGCTATCATAAACTCGCCGATTCCTCGACTGAATGGACTGCCGAATGCAAGGCTGCTGCAAATCTCTGCTTCATTCCGCACGAACCAAGGAGCATTCACAATCATCCTCATTAGCTTTATTTTGCAAAACTTTCAGAATGGAGATATTATACTTCGCAGCTTGTCCCCAGACGTCTGAAGCATACATGATGACAGGCTTGAACATCGTATTGTAGATGGTAATCTTGTTCTTCAAACTCTTTTTAGATTTTCTGTTGATCAGAGGGTACAGAATTGCTATCCCACTCTCGATCTTTATCTTAACGTACATAATGTGCGGGTTCCAAATGAGCCTATGATCTATTAGAAGGCCGAGATACTTTACCCACGCTTGCCAGTCAATCTCCCTTCCAGAGATTCTCACTTTTCTGGACGGAGAAGATAGCTATCCTCCCATGGTTATCACCTGAGCCTTGTTCGGGTTCACTTGGATCTTCGAATCGAGGTACCAGCGCTCGAAGTCGTCCAATGCACGTTGCATATAGACGACGCCGAGCTCTTGACCCATGGAAGACGAGAGGAGAGCCGTGTCATCGGCGTATCGGGATATCTTCATACGTTCGGGCCTCGAAAGGTCACTGGTGTAAAGTGAATACAACGTCGGAGAAAGCACGGCACCCTGTGGCACTCCAGCGAGGATCTCTGTGTTGTCAGACAGAGAGCCCTCTACTCTAACCTGAAATGTTCTGTCTTTCAAGAAAGACCCAATCCACCGGATCAGGCCCCGAGGCAGGTCGAACGCGATTAATTTGTGAAAAAGGCCTTCGTGCCATACACGGTCGAAGGCCTTCGAGATGTCTAACAGTACAATGTGCACTTTTTCATTATTATTCAACTCCTGGATGGTGTTTTCGACCAGCCTTAGAGCCTCTAACTCAGTGGAGTGTTCTCTCCTGAAGCCAAATTGTTCATCAGGCAGAACATTTTGGTCCACAACTTCTTCGTTGAGCCTTTGGAGAACAACTCTTTCAGCCAGCTTAGCCACTGACGAGAGTAGACCGATCGGGCG
Organism: Leptinotarsa decemlineata; assembly: GCF_025532065.1. Taxonomy (NCBI): domain Eukaryota; kingdom Metazoa; phylum Arthropoda; class Insecta; order Coleoptera; family Chrysomelidae; genus Leptinotarsa; species Leptinotarsa decemlineata. Next base: position 14,460,996 of record NW_027412544.1, read on the forward strand.
ACAGTACTGTAGGAACAGCGGCTTCTGACCCTGTTTTGGGATCATGACGACGATCGCATGCATCCATCTTCTGAGGAAGTGTCTGAGGGTCAGCGAACTGTTTATAATATGCAAAAGGCGTTTGACGCAGTTGCTGGACTTATTCCTCCGAGATCTGACTATTTATAGATCATTCGAGTGCTTTCACCTATCCCCTCTTCCCTCTATCCGCTTCAGTGGTTTAAGCGGGAGATGATCGTTTGGCGGTCGTTTTTCGCTTGATTAGAGGTTTCCATGTGTTACGTATCTCTACGCTAGCTTGACTGAATGCGTTTTTGGACAACTTATACACGTCTTCTTTGAATTTTCTCCCAAACCAGTGTTCCTCTTTGTGGATGATTTCAGCTTGAGCCCACCGATGTATGATTCTCTGCACTAGCAGGGTATGTAATTCTTGGAATCGCAGTCTGCGTTTGTTGACCTGGTTTATGTGAGACTACTACGGATAGTGTTCCCAGATCTGAAGCAGGTCCTGATGTTATACTTGAACCCAATCCCTCTTATCCTTTCCGATAATCCTGTAATATAGGGAGGTACAAGTACTGTCCTCTCCACCAATACGTCTAAGAAAGGTAATTTGTTGTGGACTTCCTTCTCCATTGTGAAAGTGAAGAAAGGACTAACGTTGCTTCAGGAAAGTGTCTAGTACTGCATATTATGAAGGTGTCGTCTACGTATCTCAACCAGACTTGTGGCTTCTTGTAGGCTTCTTCAATGGTCAGAGTTCCAAACCACTCCATATATATATATATATATATATATATATATATATATATATATATATATATAAAAAATAAATAGATAAGTACTCTTTGATCATTCCCATATTGATTTCAATTTAAGAGCCACCGGTATACAGCTGTTTCAGCCTATTGGGCATCGTCAGTACCGGGCAGGCGGTCCTCGATTGAAGACAAAATGAGAAAAAACCAAGAAAGTACTTGATAAAAATAGCTGCGTAAACGCAAGCGAAACATAAGTGGAACCACCTATTGGTATGACACCCAAGTCAACTTGCCAAGTTTTTATGTCAGTGTTGGTGGTTTGACCAATCAACCGACAACTGCGGTAGCAGAAATTTGGGAAGCTAACCTGAAATGCCATCGGAAAACGAATCCACATGTTTCTAGAAATGATATGAAATCTAGAAAGGTTAATGCAGTCAAGCTGCTGGAAAATAATTCCATGAAAATCAAAAAAATAAATAGATAAGTACTCTTTGATCATTCCCATATTGATTTCAATTTAAGAGCCACCGGTATACAGCTGTTTCAGCCTATTGGGCATCGTCAGTACCGGGCAGGCGGTCCTCGATTGAAGACAAAATGAGAATAAACCAAGAAAGTACTTGATAAAAATAGCTGCGTAAACGCAAGCGAAACATAAGTGGAACCACCTATTGGTGTGACACCCAAGTCAACTTGCCAAGTTTTGGGTGTCACACCAATAGGTGGTTCCACTTATGTTTCGCTTGCGTTTACGCAGCTATTTTTATCAAGTACTTTCTTGGTTTTTTCTCATTTTGTCTTCAATCGAGGACCGCCTGCCCGGTACTGACGATGCCCAATAGGCTGAAACAGCTGTATACCGGTGGCTCTTAAATTGAAATCAATATGGGAATGATCAAAGAGTACTTATCTATTCATTTTTTGATTTTCATGGAATCATTTTCCAGCAGCTTGACTGCATTAACCTTTCTAGATTTCATATCATTTCTAGAAACATGTGGATTCGTTTTCCGATGGCATTACAGGTTAGCTTCCCAAATTTCTGCTACCGCAGTTGTCGGTTGATTGGTCAAACCACCAACACTGACATAAAAACTTGGCAAGTTGACTTGGGTGTCACACCAATAGGTGGTTCCACTTATGTTTCGCTTGCGTTTACGCAGCTATTTTTATCAAGTACTTTCTTGGTTTTTTCTCATTTTGTCTTCAATCGAGGACCGCCTGCCCGGTACTGACGATGCCCAATAGGCTGAAACAGCTGTATACCGGTGGCTCTTAAATTGAAATCAATATGGGAATGATCAAAGAGTACTTATCTATTTATTTTTTGATTTTCATGGAATTATTTTCCAGCAGCTTGACTGCATTAACCTTTCTAGATTATATATATATATATATATATATATATATATATATATATATATATATATATTGGCTATAAGCGGTGAAAGTGGCGATCCCTTTGGATCACCCGAAGATGATTGTGAATACTAACAATCGAAACATCGTGACGTAACTTGGTTTGGAATCTTTCAATTCTTATTTTTCATTTTTTGTAAATAATATTTTTTAATTTTTTTTTTCAGTTTTTATCAATATTTCAATCTTTCATCTTTTTTGGTTGTTGCTTGTATGTTATTTCTTTGTAATTTCAGTTTTTGTTTAGTAAAATTGTTATTTTTGATTAATCTTTTAAATTTTTTTTTCAGGGATTTGAAATCAATTTATTTTATATTAGACAATGGAAGTCCGAACTGATGGAATGAACAATATGTAGTTGTTATATCCGAAAGGATTATGGACACTTCCTATCTTCGCACGGATAACATCATATTTCAACCAATATATGAAAAATTTGAACGACTCATAAACAAAAACTTTTCTCTTCAATTACTATTAATATTGGTGAAAACGGTATGATAATGATAGTTTTTGAGTTTATCGCCCTCGGACAGATCGACATACGCGGCAGAGAATTTTGTTTTATTATACGTTGTTTCAAAAGTTCTGTCCATTCGAATGTTATGTATTTTTGTAGATTCATATCTCGATAAATATTTTTTCTAATATGTCCTGCTGAAATAGTCCGAAAAATCAACAATTGATAGTGTTAATGAACGCACTCTCTTCGACGTGGACAAAATTTATGAATATACCAAATCATTGATGTACTTTTCAAAAGTTTATATTAGTCAGTGATTTATCTTTGTTTATATTTAACATTATGGTAGATTTATACACCCAAAAACCAGTTAGATGCATTGATTTCTGCTTTTGTCATCGACTCCTAACGAAAATGTTGATTCGTTACGCTTTTGACCAGCACCAGTCAGAAGTGAACATGAAATGAATGTACTGGCATATCCTGAAATGAATCAACCTTTTTCAGTTCGAATTAACTCAGGATTAGTGAGACAGATAAAAAAATACCATCTTTGCCGAATTCAATTGTTGTACGGTTTACAGTTCAAAGATGTTTGTTTAGAGTTATGGTGGAGTTATGAAAGCAGGTCCCATGACATGACAGCGAGAGTCAAGTGAAGTATAGGACTGTTAAAGGTGCCATTTGAAAAAAAAGAATTTTCTCACGATGATTTCAAATATGATCCCAGAAGATCATTCCAACTTCTTTATTCATTTTTATAGTTTCACAAATAACAGAGCTAACGCTTGTTAACTAAATTCTCTGATACCCTATATATTACACAGTACGGCGATGGAACAATCGCAAATGCTTTCGCCCAATTTTAGATTTCAAACTCACAAAAGTATTTTTGTTATTTCAACTTGCCCAATATACCTTCTACAAAATTGAGATAAGTGCTTAGGCTAATTATCAAAGATATATTTCATCGAAAAACAAAAATTTCAAAGCACTTACTATAATTTCATCAGTTCGGACTTCCATTGTCTAATATAATAATAATAAAAACTTTATTCACAACGTTCACAATGTATTAGAGTACAATTAAAACAAAATATGTGAACAAAGTGGTTTGGCAATAAGAGCAGAGCTCTTGTTTCGCAAGAAGTTATAAAGAATATGTAAGTACATAAATATTTCTATGAAAATAAATATGGCCTTCATGGAGTAAAAACTACGGAACATTTTATTAAATTTTGTGAATTTCAACACGAGCTGAAGAATTAAAAAAATATTAACAAGAAATGAAAATTAAAAATATAAAATGAAAAGATTTCAAACCGAATTAATTCACGACGTCTTCAGGTGATTAATGGAGTTATTACTTCTAGATCTGACTATTTATAGGTCATTCGACTGTTTTCATCTATCCCCTATCACCCGAAGACGATTGTGGATACTAACAATCGAAACATCGTGAAGTAATTTGGTTTGGAATCTTTTAATTTTAAATTTTCAATTTTTATTTCTTGTTAATAATTTTTTAATTTCTCAGCTCGTGGTAATGTTTCAATTTTTGTTATTGTTGATTGTATGTTATTTCATTGTAATTTCAGTTTTTTGCCTGATAGAATTGTTTTTTCACCTAATCTTTTCAATTTTTCACAGATTCTTTCAGTGATTTCAAATCAATTTATATCATATAAGCCGGTGGAAGTCCAAACCGATGAAATGCACCACAAAACATTGTCAACCACCTTCAAACAAACACTAACTATAATATTTTTTTTTATTTCAATTCTATCATGAGAATATAATAGATACCTACCTCACAGCAGGTACTTCAAGAATATCCCATTCGACTGACTTGTAGAATTCTGAGAGATCTACTCCTTCATCCACAACATTGCTCCCAGCCTTCTCATCCATGTGCCTCAAGTCCACCTAAACATTGAATACATACATGAAATACCTGTGAAATACTTTTCTTCCAAAGCACATCTAGATACCACTACAGTTATCGGCTATATACATGTAATGCAGTCAAACATTCAAATATGTACAAGGTAGTAAACGGAAGGTGTAAGAGTTTTTCGGGTATTTCATGGAATATGTGAGATATGCAGAATATGCAAGCTGGCATCGTTTCAATGAGTGTGGACACATTCCATGAAAGTGTTTGGAAAAGGGTTCGGTGGTATTCACTGGTAATGAACACACGATATACAAGTTGTCAAATAAAACGTTTCTGTACAACAATAAAATACAACAGCTTATTTCTCATTTGCATACAACAAAAAAAGCCTCGAATATTATCTATCTTGATTTAGATACATTTTAACCCTGTTTCGTTTAAGTAAGATTCATTGGCTGCTTCAAATTCAACAGGAAAATGCCCACTCTCAACCATCTCTTACATCTTGAGAAATTAATTTCACAAACAAACACAGTGTGTACAAGGATTGATAAACAAGTAGTAGATGTGCTAGAAATTTTATTCACAAATTTATCACAGACAACGCTGAATAAATATATTGTACTTGAAGCAAAGCTGTTATTACGTTCTGTGAATTTTATTCCTGAGTGGAAATAATTCATCGTGTGTGATCAGAAAAAATGATGGTTTGATTTTGAATACTTCTGTAATTTTGCACAAAGCCTAATTCTTCATCCTGAACAACTTCTCTGGGTAAATCATTGATGTATATGAATAAAACTGATGCATTACCTGGAAAGAAAATAGTTTTCGCCCCACCGTCAAGGCCGACTTGTTCAAAAATTGAAAGCAGTACCAATATTCATTTTTCACCAAACATAACTTGACCTCACCATCTTGAAATCAAATTTAAAAAAAATCAGTTCGTCACACGTCTTATGAAATCAATCCTCAGACACACTGTATACACAAACAGACATATTCAGACATTGCAGATATGAAGGCATCGAGATATGGCGAACTCTAAATCACGCCCGAAATTGGAAAGGATTGAAACTCTGACGCGTTACTTGATGAAAATCAATAACACTATCCATAATAATAATAATGTTCACGATGTTGTAAACATTCTATAATTATCATCATGGATAGATTGAAATTGTAGTGAAAATATGACAAGTGTCAACACATTTGCTCAAAAGAAGAATACGAGTATAATCCGAGATGTTCAATCTGTATATTTCAATCACTGAGTATATTTTCAGAAACTGTCTCACGAATTGTTTCTTCTTCATTAATTTTCTCATGAAAATCGTATAATTATAAACTGAATTGAGATGTGATTAACAAATATATAAAAAACTCTCCAGGTAGATTCCAATGAAGTTATGTGATGGAATTGGCCGATACTTGATGAAAATCCACAATTAACGTATTTAAAAATCACTTTATTGTGAGATTTTCACTAAACAATTTAACAAAAACGCAACACGTGGTTTGCCATACAGTGGCTTCCTCGGGCGTTTTTACTAACTATATTCTACATATTCAATGCTGAATACAACTAATTTCACAATTTGAAGTACCTATACTTCGAGTACCTGATTTTGATTTCAGTTTGTAATGAATGAAATTACCTGAGCACGTGTCCCAGTTTCCACATTTGAAAAAATATTTAGTAACGGGGAGTTATTCAATTCTAATTGATCATTCAGTAAATTACCCGAATCTATTGACTTCCAAACATTGAGTTTCAATCTCGTCTCTTCTAAATGTAACACGTCGTATTTATGATTGAACTCACGTCCTTCTGCTAAAAGGTGGTTTGCAAATGTGGAATTTTTCTTTTTATTTACAATACTACTTCTATGCTCTTTGAATAAGGATCAAATATTCATATAAATTGAAATCTAACAAACAGTACTGGGTGAATGTGAAGTAAAAATCAGAACAATGGAATATTTACACTTTCATGGTAAGATATTATATGGTAACGATGGTGCCTGTATTTCCTAGACAAAAAAAATAATAATTTACCATAACAGCCCGATCCAATCACGTGTTTTTTATATTTGTTTCCATTCATATTTCGAGTTTGCTTGATTTAATGCATTTTTTTAAAATAGTAAAAGTTGGTTTCGTCATGGTGAAGCTGGAAGTTCTGATTCAGTGCCTTCAGCCAGGTGACGCCCATTAAATAATCCTATACAGTTCTCAGTCAAATTTAAACTCAAATTCCAACGGCCTCTTTACTCACAAAGACGAAGAGATGCAGGAGCTGCACGTTTTAATCCTATAGAGAGGAATGAACGTTGCAGTGTGAATCATTGAAAATGACTTGTGAATTATTTCATGAAGATACACAAGCAGATCATCAGAGTTGCTTGTTGTAGGTACTTGTAATATTTGGGTCTACAAATAGGAGAGTCTCCCATTTTTATAAAAGTAAACAGCTCAGTGTGACCTGAAATGAAAATTAATCAATTAGTCAGGTGTCAAATATGAAAACCAAGAAGAATGGAATATAAATGAAATATAATAATCAAGATAAAGGATGAAACATTCAAGAAACCTGACTATGGATGCTGACAATCAAAACGTCATATAATCACTTGATTTGAAAATTCTTTTTTTTTTCTTTTCAACCATACATATAGAAACAACGAAAATAAAATTGAAATGGAATCAAATGATCAAGATAAAAAATTCTGAAAAATGAAAATAAAAAAAGTAAAAGAAAAAGAATAAAGAAAAGAAATGATCTCAAACCAATTTACTGCATAACGTTCCGATTATTAGCATTCACACTTTTCTATCTTATTTTTTTCTGCATTTTTTACCATTCATCCTGATTTCATATTTGTTGGTTGTATATTTTGATATGTCACTCAATGTGAATATATTCTTTGAATCTTTCATAACAAGTCACAATAATTTGTTTGCTTTGCATTATTACATTTTTGAATATTCATGCTCATTGCTTATTCAGTTTTGTTTTTTTTTAAAAAACACATTAGATTATTTTGGTCAGGTAATTTCAAGCATTTTCAATGATTTCAACATTTCATTGATTTTCTCTCCTCTCGTTCTTCATAGATTTGAAATCTGTTTTTCTTCAGAAAATAAAAGTCCAAATTGGTAACATTCTCATTGAAGTTTGTTGAAGTTTTGACAACAAGATACGCAAATAACATTCTAATGAGTCATATAATAGAGCACTAAGTTACTCAGTGCAGAAATATGGATATTGTTGAGAATGACCCATAATGTGGGTTCCATAAAAATATTTCTGTGTAGTAGTTAATCAACTATTTGATTCGATAAACAATTTGCTTAAATGATCATGGAATATGTATTTGAACTAACACTATATTTCTGATCAAGTTGCTCTTTCTTCTGAAAATTTTCAGGAAGAGAGAAAAAGAATGAAAAAACACTTGAGAATGTATATCGATCCCTATATGTTGGAGAGTCAGATATTTTGAATATTTTAGATAGTTTCAGAAATACGTTTGCGTAACGAATATGTTTTCTTTGTCTTCCTCAATTCAAACCTATATTTTAACCTGTATTTTTGTCACAAAATCATCCGTACTAAAAATAAAAAAAGAGATAGAGGAGACCTGATAACTCGCCTTTATATAATCAACCCACATCAATTGAGATTATCTGAAATGAGGGTAGACATTTTATGCGTCCTCTTGAGTTTCTTCAGAATGATTTTGCTGACAGAAAAAGAGGGGCAGTTCAACGAAACTGATGAATAATAAGGCCACAATAGAAGAGAGTGATACATTTTTAATTTTCAGAAAATATTTTCCGGCGATACGATGTTCATTTGCAGTATCAACCATTTGATAGGTGAGTTTAATTTCACGATTAACCTAAATACGTATCGTGATGTAGATATGACGTATTCAAAAACATGCAGGCCGTTTTTTTCTATTGCAATCTCGGCAACAGTATATCCTACAAGAACGATTATATAAATGAAACAAAAATTGCCTTCATAGGGATGCAGGATAATAATATCCTCATATCAACAAAATCACCAACCGTTTCTGAGATGTTTGCAAAAAACTGAAAATGACATTTTTTTTTTCGCTCTACCGCCGCCATTTTCAATAATATCAAAAATTACACGGAATCTTCTTGCTTTATTTCATGTCTTTCATAATTTCTTTCACCCTAATTTTCCATGCGACGTTTCGTCCATTGAAAACATACTGAAAACCCTAATTTCTGTCAATCATTAATTTGTTCAAGTAGTGAACAGGAAATTGAAAACATATTACATGAAATGGAAATATCTAGATAAACGAAAAAGAGAAAAAAAATTCTGATTATAAACATCATTTACAGTTGTCTTCGGGTGACATTTGACCTATTTCTCATACTTTCAACTTCTCATAGGTTACTTGGACTCTTCCACCTCCCCATTCACTTGGTTCTGGTTCAGTGCAAAAAAGACCGTTTGTTCGCCTGGTTAGAGGTTTCTATATGTTTCGTATCCCCATTCCAACCTGGTTAAATGTTAGTCTGTAAATAAATTTTATTTCGAAATGTTTTTTTCTGTGGGTGAATTCAGCAAAATGTTACGTCGATGAATTCAAACAAACTGCGCTACCTCCGATTCAGTGACTTATCTTCGGAGGGTATTTTTCTTGTGCTGTCAGATGCAGACTTTCAACAAACTCCTGATGTCACAAATATTGGATTCACCGCACCCATATGATATCTGGTGGATGCAATTCCCAAATCGTATTTGGTGGATTGATTCTAGTGTGGCTGTTATGGATGCTGTTCCTAGATCTGGAGCAGATTTGAATGTTGTACATGACCCATTGTTTCTTTCTCTTTCAACAGGTCCTTTGACATAAGGAACGCTTAGCACTGACTGTGTCGGTTTATCTCACTTGCGGGAATCTAGTTGTCGTCTAACCAGAGTCTGTTCCACCAGCGTTCTGGAGAAATCATTCTACTGAAGATTTTTTCTGATGTAACCTTGTTCTTCATCAAGACTTTCCAACGTGTGGACCTGCTTGAATACACGATCACTCAGGGTCTTCATAATTTCTCTCTTTGTATTCTGGTGGTAATTTTACTCACGATTTAGATATTGTCCCGTTTGAGTTGGTGTTCGACGTATATATATTCACTTGTTTTTGTATATCTTTTCGAGTGTTCGATCCAAAATCTGAAATTCATTGTGGACTTCCTGCAACAATGTAGTACATGGTTCTGTACTAGAAAAGAATCGTCAACGTATTGGGCTTCTTATAGGCTTTTTCAAAAGTCACCATTTCCAACCCCTCAAAGTATATTTCCGCTAAAACCAATGAAAGTGGCGATCCTGGTGTCAATCCCTCATCTTACATAAGGAAGTCTTTCCTCAATTGTAAATAATAGTTCCAGGCACAGCGTCCTAGTGAGTCCATGACTTCTCTGATTCCATGATACCATCAAAACGGAGTATTCGGAGTAATTTCGCTGGAACACACGCATGCTAAAACTGTCGCCCCACCACGTGTTCATTATTTTTCAACGGAAATTCATATTACCATTTACAATCACCGTTACTTCGAATCTACAATCATTTGATCACTTCACATCACCGACCACATTGCCACCACGAGGCTTTCGAAAACCTGTGAGAAAAAATTGATTTATCAATATCTAAAGAGAATCCAGAGAGATGCTGTTGACCTTCTCCATTTATGTAACTAGATTCCCTTCACGTTTTGACAAATATGTTATATCGTGAGTAGGACGATCTCAACGGGTTCAGATTACAAAGATAACGACTTCCAAGACTTTGAGTCAGCAGAGTCAGCAGAACGTGATACTTTTGTTATTCCCATCGTCTCCTGCTGACACCGCTGTCTACACATTATAAATGGACCCTGCGAGGTCGAATCATTGTCAGTATCTATTAAGAGTTGGTCAGAACTAATTTAGAATTCGTGTAGTATCAACTTAGATTCTGTTCCATTTTTCATTGTAGTTTTTGTAACGATATTTTTGTTGTTATTCAAAGAAAGTCTGTGATTGAAAATAAAGTGTTTTTTAAAAAGTCGTATTCAAAAGAGTGAATATAACAATTGGCGCAGTCGTTGTAGGATCTGACAACGTTGCTAGAACAAGGAAACCCTAACTAGTAGCGGCGGATTCTAATCCCTCAACAGAGAAAGAACCAACAACCCCTGAGGAGTCATCACTCGAGGAAGCAGCGGAAGGAACACCTGGTGAAGCCCCTGGCTGGACGACTTCGAGAACACGACGAATCGGAATGAAGATTGTAATACTGTAAGTCGATATTGAATTGTCTCGATTTATTTTGCAATCTATTTACCATCACTTCAATTCTTTTCAAAATCAATAATCATACTGATTGAATATTGCAAATAGTAAATAAGTACTGTTCGATCATTCAAATTTTGACACCAAAAATTTGTTAAGATAAATCAAAATGCCTCAAAACCAACCAGAACCAGAAGCAATCGAACCATACAAGTTATCAGAAATATTTTCAATAGTGCCTGAATTCGAAGGTGATCAAATATTTTTGAACACTTTCTTAAATGCTTGTGATTGTGCATATCGCATGTCAACAGCAGACCAACGCGATCTATTAGTGATTCACATCAAAAACAAACTCAAAGGTAGAGCAGCACAATTGATAAGTTCAAGGAATCCTGGAACTTATCCCGAAATCAAACATTTACTAAATTTATATTTTGGAGACTCTAGAGATCTAACATCATTGATTCACGATCTCCAGCGTATCAAACAACTTCCAAATGAAACCCCTTTAATATTTTTCAATCGCCTTCAAGTCCACAATGCCAAAATGCACGCATGTGTACAAAAATCCGTCCTTTCTGCGGAACAAAAACACGCGCAATCCGCACTAATAGAAACAATGGCATTAAACACGCTTTTAACCGGACTAGAACCGCGAATAGGTCAAGTAATTCGTGCCTCCAATCCGGCAGATCTACTTGAAGCCCATGTTAGAATTAGGAGAGAAATGCAACTATCCTATTTCGAACATCAAAAAATGAAAGACCAAACCAAACACGTCCTCAACAAACAATCAGACGAAACCCCCAACCAACATACCAAAGAACCTGTCACACTTGTGGTCAGATAGGTCACATTTCCACAGAATGTCGAATGAGACAACAAAGACCCCAAAATAATTATCAATATTCCAACCAAAGGTTTGCGAGACCGAACCCTCAACCCAACCAAAATTTTTCGAGTCAAACAAACCCTCAACCCAATCAGAATTTTCCAAGACCAAACTTTCAAACAAATTCTCAGCCAAACAGGTCCCAGACTAATCAAAACCAAACTCGACCTCAATCTCAAAACCAATTCAGACCACCCGTAATTCAAAGAAATCCGAATTACCCTGTCAATTTTAACCAAAACCAAAGAGCTCATTTCATAACATACGAATCTCAAGATTATCATACAGGTGATAATCAAGACTATCATACAGCTGATAGCTATAACTATCAATACAACGATTATTACCCCACCGATATTGACTACGATTACTATACCCCTAGTGATCAAGATTACCAATACAACCAAATTCAAACACCTGAAGATCCTTCAATATACCAGGATTTTCTTTCACTTCCGAATACGAACCACCCACCTATTCAACCCCAAACAACCAACAACCAATCGACCGACCCCATATCAGAAGTCCAATCCCAAATTCAGTCCCTGAATATACAAGACTTCAACCCGAACGCGAACTTCCCGGAACAAATTTTCATGTAAGCCCTATGCTTTCTATGAATTCGAAGAATCTGTACTACATCAAAGACTCTTCCAATACTTTTAAAATCCTCATCGATACAGGTGCAGGAATATCCATTTTCAAACCCAAAACATGCGAAAAATACCCCCTTAGATTCCCTGAAAACGTCACTCTACAAGGTATCACTGACCAGAAAATTGTCGTGAATGAATCCACTCTAATAAATTCCACACAAAACGATCCACACAAAGTCTTTATCTACGACTTAGACATCGACTTTGACGGTTTACTCGGATCTGACTTTCTCGAACATTACAATTGTATAATCGACCTGAAAAATAAACAACTTATAACAAACTTTAAAACGGTCCCTTTGTTCAAAGTTTCAGATATAAATGACCATATACTCACTGAAAAACCGAACTAAATTCAAATAGAATCCCGAATGGAGAAAATATTCAAATTACATTGCAACCTCAAGAACACTGAAGCTATACTGCTAGCTGAAGAAAGAGAAAAAGTAAGAATTCCCAACGCCATAGTCAAAATTGATGAAAACGGTATGTTCTACACTACTATCGTGAATACAAACGCGATCCCAAAACAAATTGATTTTTCTGAAATAAAACTCGAACCCCTTCCAACACATGAAACAATTTTGAATATTAATGAATCGTTTTCCCAAAACCAACCCCGTATTGACCGTATCCAAGAAATCAAAGCGCAACTAAGAACCGAACATTTGAACGAAGAGGAACATCAATCAATAACTGATTTATGCCTCCAATTCGAAGATATCTTTTATTTAGAAGGAGATAATCTCACTTTTACCAACGAAATAAAGCATACCATTGATACCAAGGATGCTAGACCCGTCTTTACGAAATCCTACAGGTACCCACAGGTACACAAGGAGGAAGTAAAAACACAAATATCAAAAATGCTAAATCAAGCCATTATTCAGCCATCAATATCCCCATGGTCATCTCCAGTTTGGGTTGTAACCAAAAAGATGGATGCCTCCGGTAAACAGAAATGGAGAGTTGTCATCGATTACCGAAAACTCAACGAGCTAACGGTTGACGACAAATACCCATTACCCAACATCTCTGACCTCCTAGACCAGCTTGGTAAATGCGAATATTTCACCACGCTTGATCTCGCCTCCGGATTTCATCAAATTGAAATTGAACCCAAAGATATTCCCAAAACGGCTTTCTCCGTAGACAATGGTCACTACGAATTTGTTCGTATGCCATTTGGCTTAAAGAATGCTCCAAGCACGTTCCAGAGAGTTATGGATAATGTTCTTCTAGGTATACAAAACGAAAGATCTCTCGTATACATGGATGACATCATCGTATATTCTCCTACCATCCATGAGCACATAGCAAGGTTGACCGAAGTATTTAAAAGACTTCGAAAAGCGAACCTGAAAATCCAACCGGATAAGTGCAAATTCTTGAGAAAAGAAGTCGCCTATCTTGGACATGTCATTACCCAAAACGGAGTCAAACCCAATCCAACGAAAATTGAATGTATCCAAAATTTCCCCGAACCAAAAACCCAAAAAGAAATAAAATCATTTCTAGGTTTAGCTGGATACTATCGACGATTCATTCGTAATTTCGCCAAAATTTCAAAACCATTGACCAAATTACTTCAAAAAGATATCCCCTTCAACTTTGACGCAGAATGCAGACAAGCATTCAAACAACTTAAAAATTCACTCATAACGAGCCCCATTCTCATTTACCCTAATTTTGAGGAACCATTTTTGCTCACCACTGACGCCAGTGCGTTTGCAATTGGTGCCATTTTATCACAAGGTCCCATTGGCAAAGATCTCCCAATAGCATATGCGTCTAGAACACTTTGTAACGCAGAATCGAAGTACTCTACAATAGAAAGAGAACTTCTTGCCATCGTTTGGGCAGTAAAGCATTTTCGCCCATATCTTTTCGGACGAAAATTCCGACTAATTACTGATCATAGACCCCTCACCTGGCTTTTTTCAATAAAAGACCCTGGTAGTAGGCTGGCACGCTGGCGACTCAAACTCGAAGAGTATGATTACCAGATAGAATATAAACCCGACAAAATCAACAAAAATGCAGATGCACTATCCAGAATCAAAGTTAACTACTCCAAAGAATGCGCGAATTTCCAACACAAAATTTCCATACACGCATCTAACGAGAACGAAACCGAAGTAAAAGCGGACCCCGAAATAAGTGATAACCCTGACGAAAACATCCCTGAAGAGAGAAATAACCCTGAAGGAAACGACACCCCTGAAAACGAAATACCCGTAGAAACCATTCAAGAAGAATTTAATACATTTGTTAATTTATATAAATCAAAATCTCTAATCGATTATTCCAAAATAGAGTTCGATAATTCTCAACTTCTTGACAAACATCATAAAAACATTGTTAGTTTCTTTTGGCAAAACAAACTAGAACCGTTACATTATGAAATCATCGAAGACCTCTTCGAAGAACATCCAGAGTTTTACAATGATAGAATCAACATACTTTCTAGCAAATCAGTAAAAGATCGTAAATACTACATCATACCTCTTCCTTTTGATCCTGAATCTGTCATAGAACACATGTTCTATATTATTTATAAATCCCAAAATGAATTCGATCTTAGAAAAACTTTTTCAATCGAAAACAACCTAGAACTACCCATACTAGAAATATTTTCATTTATTTTTGCCGACAAGGAAATCAAATTGAAAGTCTGTCAAAACTTAATGACAACTCCTGACCCCGATCAAATTCCCATAATGATTGATCAATGTCATTCAGGAAAAACAAATTTACCCCGTGGCATTAATGAAACCATCAGAAGAGTAAAACAGAAATACAACTGGCAAGGTCTCATTAAAGACGTCGAAAATTTCGTAAAAAAAAATGCGAAATTTGTCAAAAAGTCAAAATTTGCCGAAAAAAACCTTAGTACACCTCTCGTCATAACTGAAACCCCAAAAACCTCTCTTGAACGTATCAATGTAGACATTTTCGAAATTCCCACAAAATACTACGCTTTGACAATAAGAGACGAATTGACTAAATTCACACAAGCATACGCCATAGAAGACAAATCCTCGAAATCAGTCGTGAATACCCTTCTTCTTTACTTCCAACACTACGGTACACCACTTAGGATACATTGCGACTACGGTCGAGAATTTACAAGTCAACTTATGAAAGACTTATGCTTTTTGTATGACATTAAACTAACATATTCGAGTGTAAATCACCCACAATCGAACGGATCAATCGAAAGATTCCATGCCACATTTGCTGAAATGATTCGTGCCCATAAAGCCGAAAATCCCGACGAACACCCCATGAACGTTTTACCATATGTAGTTATTTGCTATAATAATACGAGAAACAAAACAACAGGTTTCACACCGTACGAATTAATATTCGGACATACAGCGAGTCGATCCCCAGAAACGCTCTATAACCAAAAAGACCTAATTTCAAAATATGTTAGAGATCTTAGTAACCGTATGACGTATTTCTATAAATTGGCCAGAGCAAAAACCGAAAGACAAAAAGAAAAGTCCAAAATCAGATTTGATAGGACAGTTTCCGAAAACGTCCCTAAATATAAAATAGGAGACAAGGTTTATGTGAAAGAGTCACAAATTTCAAATAAACTCGAAAATAAATTTAATGGACTATTCGAAATATTAGAAATTTATCCCAACTCCGCGATGTTAGTGAATTGGAAAACGCGAAATGAAACTAAAGTAAATTTCGACCGCTTGAAACCTTTTCATGAATAATAATCTTTTTCAGGACACTCCTGCTGTCATCAACAGCCAGTGCCCAATACAACTTAGAGTCAATCAATAACTCGATCGGCGTTTTCTTCCATCAAGAAGGAACCCTCAAAATAACGAACGAAAAATGGACCATTTTGGTCTACAAAGATTTATCATCCATCAAAGACGCTCTATACAATAATGATAAAATCCTAGAAAACCTCATTTATTTTCTTGACAGAGACGAGCCTAAAATACTAGCCTTCAAAGCTCAAATAAAAACACATACCAGTCTTTTAACCCAAATATCAGACTCACTACAAGTAAAGTTTAGAGATATCTTCACGGACACAGAAAAATTCGAAAAAAGAACAAAACGTGGTTTAATAAATGGTGCAGGAACTTTTTGGAAAGCAATAACCGGAAACCTTGACGCATCCGATGGAGAATATTTCACGGATTGTATCAATAAAATAAGCCAAGACGAACATCAAATTGAAAATCTATTAAAAAATCAAATATCTGTAACCACCTCGGTGATCAAAAACTTCAATTCAACAATTCAAAAGCTACAAGTTGATGAAGAGACTTTCAATCAAGATATAAAAGAAATCGAAAAATCATTAATGGAAATATCAGACGATATGGCATTTTACAAAGCTCAAATAAAAACTCTAGAGATATGCGAATCACTCATGGAAAGCTACCTATTCCTTGAAACTTTTATTGGCGATATTATCAATTCAATCACTTTCACTCGATTGAAAATAATTCATGGTTCAATCATAACATCAAGAGATTTACTTTATTCACTTCAAGAAATATCACAAACATTGAACAAAAATAATTTACCATTATACGTCAGTATTGGAAATATCCCCCAATACCTAGACCTTATTGAATTGCAAGCATATCAAACAGACAATAAAGTAGTATTTGTTTTAAATATTCCCCTAGTAGAGCCTGAAACGTACACACTTTTTCATTTATACCCAATACCAATCTTGGATGCTCGAACAGGACTTCACCATATATTATTAACATTTCAAAAATTTATTGCGCGAGACGACGATTCAATGTTGTACACTTCTTTTCAAAATTTAGATAATTGTAAAGTGATCAAAACCGACTTGAAAATTTGTGCAGAAGTGCTTCCATACCCGATAGACAGCAACGCTATTTGTGAAGCCCAGCTCCTCAAACAAACTCTGCAATTGCCTGAAAATTGTAAATCAACAGTGATCTACGCAAAGGACTACAACGTTCAAGTGATTTCTCAGAATCTGTGGCTGATATCAATATCCGATCCTCTACCAGTCACCATAAACTGTATTGGCAGAGAAGTAATCACAAAAATCATCGAAACCAATACTCTACTGAAACTTCAGCCTGAATGCAACGCCTTCATTGGAAACACGAGAGTTCATTCCAAATATTTCGTTGAAAGATACCAGAACGTAACTTACAACAAACATGCAGTCCAGATACCATATCGATGCTGTGACCACCTCCCGGAAAAATCAAATCTCCCGGAGCTGAAACCCCTGAAATCAAATAAAATAAATGTCGACGATCTCAACATTGCCGAACACAAGTTGAACCAATACTCAGATGAATTGGACAAACTCATCAACGAACCGTTCGTGAACAAACATATTTCTTGGTTCACGTATTTTACAATTGCTCTCATCATCGCACTAGTGATTTTGTATATTTTCTGCAAGTGCCGTCGCAAGAAGTCAATTGCGATCGGAATCACCTCTTCAAGCAACGACAACCCACCGAGACCACCAAGAACGAGAATAGTACCCAGAACCCTGGCAAGATTCCTTCCTAGAAGAAGACCCAGCGACCGTCTAGAAGACCCTGTTGAAGAAGATGTCGAGCTAACCACGAGTTTGAATGAAAAAACTTTTTCTTAATAAAAGTTGCTGCAAAGCACCAACTTTTCTTTGATAAGGGGAGTTGTTATATCGTGAGTAGGACGATCTCACCGGTATCAGATTACCAAGATAACGACTTCCAAGACTTTGAGTCAGCAGAGTCAGCAGAACGTGATACTTTTGTTATTCCCATCGTCTCCTGCTGACACCGCTGTCTACACATTATGAATGGACCCTGCGAGGTCAAATCATTGTCAGTATCTATTAAGAGTTGGTCAGAACTAATTTAGAATTCGTGTAGTATCAACTTAGATTCTGTTCCATTTTTCATTGTAGTTTTTGTAACGATATTTTTGTTGTTATTCAAAGAAAGTCTGTAATTGAAAATAAAGTGTTTTTTAAAAAGTCGTATTCAAAAGAGTGAATATAACAAATATGTATTTTGATTACGAAAACTGTAAATTGTATAAAGTGATATCAACCTTATAGGGCAAATGTTCAATGTGTGAACGACAAACCTTCGTTACTTTATGAGGACTGAAAGTTCCTCTATGCATGTCTCCCACATATGCTAGAGAAAGAAAAGCAGAACTATGGGAACTCCAAGTCGGGTATACCTATGAACTTCAATAATTGTTACTTTTTCCGCATTATAGTAAAAAAGCTGAATTTTATGAAATATTCCGAAAGACAAGCACATCAGGTCGATGAAACGCCATCAGGGCGTTCCCATGAGTATGAAGACACTTGATCCTATGATATTTTGCGGTAGGTTGGCGTATCTGTTGAGATAATTTTAAGTCTGCAACAATCATAAGCTTAATTATTTGTAATACAATAAATCGCAAATAACACAGTATAATGAATACATCACAAACAAGTGACTATAAAGACTATACATTTTATATAGTAGGTTAGGTTAGTTAGGTCAGTTATATAGTAGGTTAATGGACTGACACCTATCAGAAAACAACTACTCCCCTGGCTAATACCACGAAGGGCGTTGGATTATATCCGATTATTTTAGGAAGTGGGATTTTATATTTGACAATTCGCAACTAAATATATCTAAATTACTAAATTTACAGATATTAGATAGATAGATAGATAGAGGACGAGAAAGCACACGTGCACAATCTTTTAGGATGAAAGCTGGAATGTCATCTGGACCAGTGGTCTTTTTAGGCTTGAGCGACCTTAGTGCCTCGTATACTTCGTTTTCAGTGAAGCTTGATATTCAAGAAAGTGATTATCATCAATATCAGAGTTTGGTTGAAAAGGGGAAGAAGCGGTATACGATTGTTTGAAAAGATTGGCAAAACCGTTTACGATATTAGAGGTCCCCTCCAGCAATTGACCTTCAAAATTCAGTACTTGTGATATTTTGGAGCTACCTCGTTTATTATTTATAAATGATCAAATTCTGTTGGGATTGATATGTATTTCTTCCTCAGTTTCACCTAAGAATTTTTTATATATCACATCAACATCATGCATTATTTTTGCTCGAAGATGTTTGAAATCTTCAAGGGCCTGCAGATTACACTCACGCTTGAATTTGCGCCAGATTCTGCTTTTAGCCTGCAAATCTCTAATAATGCTTCTATTATACCAAGTAGGATATTTATTTTTGGATTCAAATAAGTGTATTCGGGACAGCAGCGATCAAAAACATTGTAAAGTTTTCCATAGAAATATGTGAATGCATCTTCTGAGTCATCAAGAACTTCCAAGAAGGTCCAGTCAATATAGAACTCATCCAAATTTATGCTTACATACGAATCTTTATGACAATGTGCTACAGAAAATTCATACTTTCAACTGTGTTTTACTCTCCATCTGAATACTGCATGCACATATTTGAAGGAGGAAAAACTCTAAAAGTATATATGGTATGCATTAATATTTTTTCAATTTCCAATCAACTATTTGAAAACTTCAGGTAGTCTCAACTGACTGAGATTGTATGACGATACACTGAACTTATATAGAAATTATATTTAATGAAAGAGTGAGGTTTTTAGAGTAATGTGACGATGACAGTTGAATGTCAAGGTCAAAGATATAATTAGAATAATCAATTACATTTCATTCTTCATAATCATTCCTCAATTTTATTTTTCTGTTTTCTTGTCAACAAAAATTATTCGTAATCAGAAGGTAATAATGAAAAATATGGTTGTTTCCACTCAATTAATCAACTGCTATGTGAACATTGGCTTGATTACGACTGTGAAAATTTCAATTTTCATTGCGAATCGCACGTCAAAAGGTGATATCTCGGTTTTTCGTAGCCTGCAAAATTGACTTCCGGAAGATGCGCATCAAAAGATCTAACTCTCGCATCTGTTTGGATGTTTGTTGCTCCGCAGCCGCATCTATATCTTACCTTTAAATTTGTCTGGCTAAGTGTTCCTCTTACAGGATCCAAATACCTAACATAAATAAAATATTTTTTTATATGATTCAAGAACATTCACATTTCATTGAAGTTTAATAGTATTCAATGAGTATTTATACTTCAGCAGTTATACCGGCACTATAGACCACCCCCTCCACTTTTTTTAGCCCCGCCCCCTTAGCCAATCAGAATCAAGCACCCCCCTCCACTTTTTCAAGCCCCGTCCCATCAGCCAATCAGAATCAAGCACCCCCTCCACTTTTCAAGCCCCGCCCCCCCCTCAGCCAATCAGAGTCAAGCACTCCTTGACCGCAACAGGTAATCAGTGTGAAGCCACGCCCCTTCCGTACATGGTCATCCAGTCACGGATCCATCAACTCCCCAGTTGTCACTTATCGAAGCCATACTCCGCCCATTTGTTACACCCTTGCCAATTAGGCTAAGCCAGCAGGTCGGCCATTTTGAATCACGTGGTCGGTAGCACTGTCAGCTGTCAACATCAGATAGCACTGTCAGCTGTCAACTTCGGTTATCACGTGGTTGGAGGGGGAACTGTCAGGTTGTCACGTTGTCAAGCGCGCGCGCCGCCTATAATTATTTTTTGGAATTGAATAAATAAAAAAAGTTTTATGTTGAAATTGAAACCCCAGGGTCGTCGGCGTGCCAGGCGGGAGCCTTAGGTTTGACGCCAACGTGAGATCTTGAAAGTACTAGAGAAATGTTTGAATTGGTCTTACCAAGTGTCGCATGGTGGGGGTCATAAATCCCAAATTTTGGACCTCGAGCGGACCATCGATTTTTGGGAGGGTCGTTAAGTCATTTCTAATTTGGTGTGTGATTTGTTGCGGAGTGTTTGATTTGGGGTCTTTTGATTTGGGGCGGAGTCTTCGATTTTTGATGTTCGTTTCGAGTAGCCATTTCGAATCGCTTTGTCTATTGCACCCAGGAGTCATTGATTTGGAGGTGGGTTCTTTGATGAACATGTGAAAAATCCTCGCTCAATAGGTATCTCGTGGAGTTTTTTGTTTCAACAGCGAAGGACTTTTTAGATAGCAAAAAAAAAAATGTTGTTTTTGAAATGGCAATATAACTATGACAGGAGACTGGTCTTGTGTGAAATATGTGGCAAAGTGATGGGTCGTACCAGTATATATAAACATATGAATAATGTACATAATATATACAATTTTAAAGTTGTATTCGCATAAAACCTAAGAAAACGCACCCAATGTCTGGCGAGGTACTCTAGTAAAAAAAATGTGTACCGTTTCATTTAACAATAAATCTTATGCAAAATTTCATTTAAAAAAAGTGTTGAAGAACGCTGGAGAAGGACGAATTACCATTAGAATTTTTCCAAAAAAACGACATCACTAGAACTTTCGTTACTTTGATGAACATGTGAAAAATCCTCGCTCAATAGGTATCTCGTGGAGTTTTTTGTTTCAACAGCGAAAGACTATTTAGATAGCAAAAAAAATGTTGTTTTTGAAATTCTCATTTTGTTAATTTTGAATAAAAATTGCCTCACATTATTTATTTTTTTTCACACACACACACACACATTGACCTCAATACAAAAGACTGCATCAAAGAGAATATTTATTTTTCATCGTAAAAACCGCAACGCTAATTAGACGCTCGCTTGTTGACCGATTCATGAGCGTGGTCGGAGACAAAAACCCATTTCATCAGGTTATCGCACACTTTTATCTTTTATCACCGAAACAAAAATTTTGTACTTGAAAATACAAAAGGAAAAATATTTGAAGGAAGAGATTTTTTTTATAAACAATTTAGGGGTTTGTTTTTTTTGAGAATGTTACACTAATGAAGAACTATTCAGATAGCATTTGTCTGACATTTGCGAAAACAAAAATTCCGTACTCAAGAATACAAGGTGATAGTTTTGCAAAAAAAAATTGATATAGAGTTTGGTTTTTTTTTGCAAAATGTTATAAAAAATTACGTGTGATGAATATTTATACGAAAAGAAATTTTTCATAAAAATTTGTACGTAATTGTTTAAACTTTTGATATATTTGAAATACTTGGATTCATGGATGTGGTAAATTCAGTTTCGAGCAAATTTTCAGCATGCATTCGTTATATTTGAATACATTTATGAGTCATGGGATGTGGTAGATACAGTTTCGAGCAAATTTTTCAGCATGCATGAATACACTTATGAGTGATGGGATGTGGTAGATACAATTTCGTGCCATTTTTTTCAGCTGGATGCGGCACTTGTGGCGTCATCTCATATGATTGTCTATATAGAGGTCGCTGACGGCTGTGAAAAGCCGGCCCAAAAACATGGTTTTCACTAAAAACAAGCAAATTTTCCAGCATACAAATGTTATATTTGAATACATTTATGAGTCATGGGATGTGGTAGATACAATTTCACGCCATTTTTTTCAGCTGGGTGTGGCACTTGTGGCGTCATCTCATATGATTGTTTATATAGAGGTCGCTGACGGCTGTGAAAAGCCGGCCCAAAAACAAGGTTTTCACTAAAAACACAATTATAAAATGAAACGCGTGAACGAATTTTGATTTATTTCGGAGGATATTTTTGTTGATGTATGACAAATAAACTCGCTTTTATTTTTGATCGTATGATCCAGATGTCTAGGAAGGTCGCTCAAGGCGGGAAAAAAGGCCCTCCGAAAATTAGGTTTTTCATGGAAAAACACAGTCATAAAATGAAACGCGTGAATGAATTTTGATGTTTTTTTTTGTTCAGGAGTATATTTTTGTTCATGTATAACAAATAAACTAGATATTTTTGTGGGTTTTTCAGAACTATTACATGTAACGGACACGTGATCAAACCCCACCTATATATTGACGAAGATAAGCATTTGAGCTCAATGTGATCTTGTCAGTCTTCCTGTTCAAAAAAAAGTGAAAAAAAGTGCCTGAAATGGAAAAGTTTGTTATCATTGGAGATATTATACGCGAAATTCATAAATATGGTGTTCAAGGAAGATTTCTTGAATTCAAAATTGAGCCTGTACCTGAAGGATTTGAACCTACACGATGGGTGAAAGATGCCATCGAAGGAATTGTGGAAAAAGGTGTGGAAGGTTTGCATCCCACCGACCAAGTCGGATTCACTTTTTGCTTCAAGGACTTTGCTCGCGGTCAAGGATGGATGCGGTTCAAACCGGCTAGTGAAGTTACTTTTGATGATATTTGGGAGACACTTTCTTCAATATACCAGTCCAATTCGACGGGTCTCAACACCGTAACTTTTTTGTTTAGGCATAACAAGCGTTAGGATTCCTATAGGAAAAGGACGCCCTCTCAAGTTCAACAATTTTCAAGAGGAGTGTTCCAGCCGAAGAGGAATTATTTCAATAAAAAACAATGATAACCTCTGTCTTCCTCGTGCACTCGTTACGGCAATGGCTTTCGTTGACAAAGACTCCGACTTCACCAAAGTTCGTCAAGATATTGGAAAGTTACAAACAACAAGAGCTACACAATTGATGCAGAAAGCAGGCGTTTATATACCTGAAGAAGGCTCGGGCATCCCCGAACTGCAAAAATTTCAAGCCTGTTTAGAAGATTACCGAATTGTTGTGTATCAATATGAAACAAAGGGTCGTGACGTAATTTTCAAAGGACACGACAGCGACAAGAAGCTAAACCTTTTGTACCATGAGGGACATCACAATGTCATAACATCCTTGACAGGGGCTTTCGCTTATGAGACGGTGTATCGTTGTAGAAGGCTCCAAACGTAATGTTGCTATCTATATGTATGGTACGTACTTTAATGATATCCACAGGTAGATCGGATGCGTAATGCAAGTTGGGCTTGAGAAGGGTGGACGAAAAACCAACCTGCATTACGCATCCGATCTACCTGTGGATATCATTAAAGTACGTACCATACATATAGATAGCAACATTACGTTTGGAGCCTTCTACAACGATACACCGTCTCATAAGCGAAAGCCATTTCAAGGATGTTATGACATTGTGATGTCCTTCATGGTACAAAAGATTTAGCTTCTTGTCGCTGTCGGGTCCTTCTGAAAATTACGTCACGACCCTTTGTTTCATATTGATACACAACAATTCGGCTTGAAATTTTTGCAGTTCGGGGATGCCCAAGCCTTCTTCAGGTATATAAACGCCTGCTTTCTGCATCAATTGTGTAGATCTTGTTGTTTGCAACTTTCCAATATCTTGACGAACTTTGGTGAAGTCGGAGTCTTTGTCAACGAAAGCCATTGCCGTAACGAGTGTACGAGGAAGACAGAGGTTCTCATTGTTTTTTATTGAAATAATTTCTCTTCGGCTGGAACACTCCTCTTGAAAATTGTTGAACTTGAGAGGGCGTCCTTTTCCTATAGGAATCCTAACGCTTGTTATGCCTAAACAAAAAAGTTTCGGTGTTGAGACCCGTCGAATTGGACTGGTATATTGAAGAAAGTGTCTCCCAAATATAATCAAAAGTAACTTCACTAGCCGGTTTGAACCGCATCCATCCTTGACCGCGAGCAAAGTCCTTGAAGCAAAAAGTGAATCCGACTTGGTCGGTGGGATGCAAACCTTCCACACCTTTTTCCACAATTCCTTCGATGGCATCTTTCACCCATCGTGTAGGTTCAAATCCTTTAGGTACAGGCTTAATTTTGAATTCAAGAGATCTTCCTTGAAAACCATATTTATGAATTTTGCGTATAATATCTCCAATGATAACAAACTTTTCCATTTCAGGCACTTTTTTTCACTTTTTTTTTGAACAGGAAGACTGACAAGATCACATTGAGCTCAAATGCTTATCTTCGTCAATATATAGGTGGGGTTTGATCACGTGTCCGGTACATGTATTAGTTCTGAAAAACCCACAAAAATATCTAGTTTATTTGTTATACATGAACAAAAATATACTCCTGAACAAAAAAAACATCAAAATTCATTCACGCGTTTCATTTTATGACTGTGTTTTTCCTTGAAAAACCTTATTTTCGGAGGGCCTTTTTTCCCGCCTTGAGCGACCTTCATAGACATCTGGATCATACGATCAAAAATAAAAGCGAGTTTATTTGTCATACATCAACAAAAATATCCTCCGAAATAAATCAAAATTCGTTCACGCGTTTCATTTTATAATTGTGTTTTTAGTGAAAACCTTGTTTTTGGGCCGGCTTTTCACAGCCGTCAGCGACCTCTATATAAACAATCATATGAGATGACGCCACAAGTGCCACACCCAGCTGAAAAAAATGGCGTGAAATTGTATCTACCACATCCCATGACTCATAAGTATATTCAAATATAACATTTGTATGCTGGAAAATTTGCTTGTTTTTAGTGAAAACCATGTTTTTGGGCCGGCTTTTCACAGCCGTCAGCGACCTCTATATAGACAATCATATGAGATGACGCCACAAGTGCCGCACCCAGCTGAAAAAAATGGCGCGAAATTGTATCTACCACATCCCATGACTCATAAATGTATACAAATATAAAGAATGCATGCTGGAAAATTTGCTCGAAACTGAATTTACCACATCCATGAATCCAAGTATTTCAAATATATCAAAAGTTTAAACAATTACATAAAAATTTTCATGAGTAATTTCTTTTCGTATATATATTCATCACACTTAATTTTTTATAACATTTTGCAAAAAAAACCAAACTCTATATCAAATTTTTTTTTTGCAAAAATATCACCTTGTATTTTTGAGTACGAAATTTTTGTTTTCGCAAATGTCAGACAAATGCTATCTGAATAGTTCTTCATTAGTGTAACATTCTCAAAAAAAAACAAACCCCTAAATTGTTTATAAAAAAATCTCGTCCTTCAAATATTTTTCCTTTCGTATTTTCAAGTACAAAATTTTTGTTTCGGTGATAAAAGATAAAAGTGTGCGATAACCTATTGAAATGGGTTTTTGTCTCCGACCACGCTCATAAATCGGTCAACAAGCGTCTAATTAGCGTTGCGGTTTTTACGATAAACAATAAATATTCTCTTTGATGCAGTCTTATGTATTGAGGTCAATGTGTGTGTGTGTGAAAAAAAAAATAAATAATGTGAGGCAATTTTTTTTCAAAATTAACAAAATGGTAATTTTAAAAACAACATTTTTTTTTGCTATCTAAAAAGTCCTTCGCTGTTGAAACAAAAAAATCCACGAGATACCTATTGAGCGAGGATTTTTCACATGTTCATCAAAGTAACGAAAGTTCTAGTGATGTCGTTTTTTTGGAAAAATTCTAATGGTAATTCGTCCTTCTCCAGCGTTCTTCAACACTTTTTTTAAATGAAATTTTGCATAAGATTTATTGTTAAATGAAACGGTACACATTTTTTCACTAGAGTACCTCGCCAGACATTGGGTGCGTCTTCTTAAGTTTTATGCGAATACAACTTTAAAATTGTATATATTATGTACATTATTCATATGTTTATATATACTGGTACGACCCATCACTTTGCCACATATTTCACACAAGACCAGTCTCCTGTTATAGTTATATTGCCATTTCTTAAATTCTTCATACGAGCCCCAAGATTCTGTGTTGAATGGTATCCAATTGCCATCATTTTTACCGGAAGTGAAGTAACAATTATCACAAAGTGATTGACTTTTTGATAAATTTATTTCTTTGAGACAACTCTCGCAAAACATCTTCTTCTTCGACGTCTAAACAATCAATGACAATTTTTCACATTAACTCCATCTGATATAGCGTGATGATCAGCTGTTATTTAGATCACTTGGGTATTCTGACCCTTGTTTTGCCTAAACAAAAAGTTTCGGTGTTGAGATCCGTCGAATTTGACTGGTATATTGAAGAAATTCTTTCCCAAATATCATCAAAAGTAACTTCGCTAGCCGGTTTGAACCGCATCCATCCTTGACCGCGAGTAAAGTCCTTGGAGCAAAAAGTGAATCCGACTTGGTCGGTAGGATGCAAACCTTCCATGCCTTTTAACACAATTCCTTCGATGGCATCTTTCACCCATCGTGTAGGTTCGGCTCTTTTTGGTATAGGTTTAATTGTGAACTCAATAGTTCTTCCTTGAACACCGAAACGGCGACTGTTCTTAACATACTCCTTTTTGATAATGAATTTTTCCATTTTTCACGTCTATTCAGACTGACTGACACCGGCGAAATGAGCTTCACCAGTACATTTTCTATAAATTTGAAATTAATGTTGCCATCGGAGGTATGCAGAAAACCTCCACTATTGCTTACTGTTGATGTTGCAAAATGGTTTCGCTTCCTATTGGAGCTACGTCCGAACTTGTCGATAGTCATGATACAAAATGTTACACACATCGATATGATTCCAAAAATATGCGTTTTTTAACGTGATTACGGTGTTCAAAAATGGTCCTTTCAACGCATTGAATTTTTAGCATTTTTTGATACGTTTTTTTTTGGGGGGAAAATGAACGTTTTATCGCATAAAATTTTTGGCATTTTTTTGACACGATTTTTCGCGTCGTTTTTTGCATTATTTTGCATAGCGTGTTACAATGCAAATCATATGGGTTTTTGCACGAAATGATGGTTTGAAAAATAGGTTTTTTTCGATGCGATAGTTTTGACAAAACTGTACATTTGAACGCATCAAATTTTTGACATTTTTTTGGTACGATTTTCACGTCAGTTCTGCATTATTTATCGTATTATATTTTTGGAATAAAATACATGTCATTTATGGATGATTTATTACTGTATAATGTCGGCTTCTCTGAGTTCATTGAATATAGCTGTAATTTCATTATCATGTGACGTATTTCCAGCATCTTTCGAAGCTATAAGCAGCTTTAATCTATTGCATAACTCGTTCTGATCATCCCAATATACATACTCGAAAGGCTTGTCATTATATATCCAATGATGAGTATCGATGGCGTTCGTTTGTAGAATGCTGGAACCAACATCATTGCTATCGTAACCTTTACCAAGCGTTTGTCGCATAACTCGTTCGGATCATTCACTTTCCCAATTTCAGAGCTAGATACTTTTTTCTTATACTTTTTTGAGATTTCATAATTTTGTTTTTGCGCACAACATCGACTTCTCTACTGAGTGGTTTCATATTGACGAATTGCGTTTCCATCTCTATTCACACAAACTTATGTACTTGTCGAAACCTTTTCAATATCGCCCTTTATTCAAATCACATTCCCTGACAATACTTCCATACTTATCACGCCAACATTCGGCACACGTATAAGTTGTTTGGGTATCTTGAAATATGTCTGACACAAATAAATCAATGTCCTTATGCCGACCCATGGAATAATATTCATGAATTTTTTGCTGACCATCACAAGCTACATCATCGAATATGATCTTATCAAAAAAAGCACAATTTCCTTTTGCAAACTCATCAAAACCACTATCAAAATAAATTTTCCAGTTTAGTCATTACCACAAAAATCTTATTTTAATTATCTACCACAAAATTCTCCCATCCACGCTTCTGTCTACTATTTAATTCATGTTCTTTTACGTTTACAAACAATTGTCAGTTTTCACTTCGAGTCGACAACAGTTAGTATTTTAAAAGCTGTAACAATGAGTGATGAAAAAAATGTGAAATTTTTGATTGATAATGAAACTGCAAAATTTTGGAATTATATTGCAATCAAAACAAACAGATACACACACCCAATGTGTTTTTGGACGTATTTGGAAGAAAAGTATGTATATTCAAATGTATTTGTTGTGTGTTTTATGGTTTTTGAATTTTACAGTGATATTGATTTAGATGACATGCCAAGTAGTATTAAAATACCTGACTATTTAGTAAAAGAAAAGATTGAAAGGAGCAAGACTTTATTTTGGCAATACATTTCCAAAAAAATTCAGAAGTTTACTCCTGCTCGGAATCTATTAGGGTATTTGTTGGACAAGTATGTATTTTGGTTAATGTTTACCGTGTTTCTAATTGAGATTTTTTATAGTGATTTAGACTTATCTGATATGCCCAAAAACATTTCAATACCTGTGGAGGTATTAAATTCAATGGAAATAAAGAAAGAAGTGATTGAGTAAGTTGATTCATTTCTTTCACAACTGAAATTTAATATTGACTTTATCTTTGAATGTGAACCATCTCAACCCTCGGAATATGAGAACAACCTGAACCAACAGTCACAACTAATTGATGAATCATGTCTAAATATTTTGTGAGTTGTTCAAAACTATTTTCAATATCGAAAAATTTCATTGTGAATAATTTCAGCTGTCCATAAACTGTGACGATGTCCCCCGCTCCACCCACATTACTGCCTATTGATACATCTCATTCATCAATCATATGTAAACGTTGTGGAGTGACATTTTGTTTTTGCCCGTGGAGTCTCGAGTGGCATCAATCTCATCGCCAGGATCTTGCTATATATTACAAATGTAACGAAATGATGCAGATCACTCCTGAATAAATGATACATTTTGCTTGTCAACCGAAAACATAATTAAATGAATAAAATTTTTAAAAAATGTCTTCGATTTTATTTGACAACCATCATTATCTGAATTTCAAGAACGAAATAGTGATTGCGTTTCAAGTGGTATAGTCAATTTGGAAATTAATGGTTCATCTTTCATTGAACTTCCACATCAAATTGCAAAAAAACATGCATGTATCAATATTAAAAATAATGAAAATGCCTGTTTTTTTTTTTAGAAAATCCAGTGTAGATACATTCAGCCACATGCAAAATGCCTTCTGAACTATATGCCGATACTTATTATCTAGCGAAGATACATACTAGCGAAAATTCGTTTTATTCCATTTACTTCAAACTCGGAATTCATTTTCAGCATGTTGCCATCGAGGAAATTCCAACAAATGGGCTGTTTCATTGTTGATTGTGCCATCTATTAGTAAATTATAACGTTCTTGAAAAAAGTCTGAGTGCATTTTCAAAAAATTTGATTGTGTATTATTGTCAACATAACCATACTTTTCAAGATATTTTTTGCACATCAACTTACGATGGCTCGGCCATAGCCGAACTCAGTACCAAAAAAAAAATAACAACCGTCTTGAAATGAAATGAATTGATCAAATCTAAAAGTTTTGAAACATTCAACCTAATATCTTACATGACAAATATTTCCCTGACTGAGAAGATTTCCCAAGTGATTCTGTCGCTAACGTTTTTGTATTACTTTTTTCTTTTTTGACAAAACGAAAACATGCTATTTTGGGAAACGACTGATTTTTTTTTGCAAAAAATCTACGGCAATATCAAAATTTCATTTTTTTTTTGAAAATACCTACATCCTCTTTTTTTTCGCTTTCACCAAAACAAAAAAAAACAATACTTCTTTTTGGTCTCAATTACAATTCGAGTTGATTTATAAATTCTGATAGCGTTCGTTGTTTGCGATAATATTTTGCGGTCACTCACTTTCCATTTCAACGGTCAACAAGTCGCTTCCATATCAGGTTCTACACATAAAAACATTCCATATTTTTTTTATGACGAAGTGAGGGAGTCTTATTTTTTCAAAATCTTTTTTTTTTGGGGCTCAAAACGACTTAAAACATTATGCCGTCCTCTCTCTGTTTATGGTAGGTCGATAAACGTCTATTGGGTCTCGCTGTCGACAGAGAGAAACTTTGCGAAGTCGGTGGGGGGGGGCTGTCATGTTCTGGACGATAGCGCTCGCTGTTTTGCGGTAATCGTTTTCAGCGATCGTGGAAATTTCACTTTGATATCGACGTTTATGTATTGCTGTCATAATCTTTCGCTATATTCACTTATGTTTCACTTTGCGAGCTTTTACATTGTCTCTGAGGTCTTTGACCAAAAATTAGCCCACACCCCGGTCGTAATTTGAGGAACCACCACCAAATCGAGGTCCAAGTGGAGGGCCCAAATCGAGGTCCAAGTCAAGACCCAAATCGAGGTCCAAGTCGAGGGCCCAAATCGAGGTCCAAGTCGAGGCCCCAAATCGAGGTCCCAACATCAAGTCCAAATCATGCACCCACTCCAAAATCAAGAACCCACCTCCAAATCAATGACTCCTGGGTGCAATGGACAAAGCGATACGATGAACATCAAAAATCGAAGACTCCGCCCCAAATCAAAAGACCCCAAATCAAACACTCCGCAACAAATCACACACCAAATTAGAAATGACTTAACGACCCTCCCAAAAATCGATGGCCCGCTCGAGGTCCAAAATTTGGGATTTATGACCCCCACCATGCGACACTTGGTAAGACCAATTCAAACATTTCTCTAGTACTTTCAAGATCTCACGTTGGCGTCAAACCTAAGGCTCCCGCCTGGCACGCCGACGACCCTGGGGTTTCAATTTCAACATAAAACTTTTTTTATTTATTCAATTCCAAAAAATAATTATAGGCGGCACGCGCGCTTGACAACGTGACAACCTGACAGTTCCCCCTCCAACCACGTGATAACCGAAGTTGACAGCTGACACTGCTATCTGATGTTGACAGCTGACAGTGCTACCGACCACGTGATTCAAAATGGCCGACCTGCTGGCTTAGCTAAATTGGCAAGGGTGTAACAAATGGGCGGAGTATGGCTTCGATAAGTGACAACTGGGGAGTTGATGGATCCGTGACTGGATGACCATGTACGGAAGGGGCGTGGCTTCACACTGATTACCTGTTGCGGTCAAGGAGTGCTTGACTCAGATTGGCTGAGGGGGGGGGGGGCGGGGCTTGAAAAGTGGAGGGGGGTGCTTGATTCTGATTGACTGATGGGGCGGGGCTTGAAAAAGTGGAGGGGGGTGCTTGATTCTGATTGGCTGAGGGGGCGGGGCTAAAAAAAGTGGAGGGGATGGTCTATAGTGCCGGTATAACTGCTTACTTCTGATACCTATTACCTTCCAAAGCCACAATGATCCAAACTCCATTATATCATATAGTTATATACCTATGTAGGGGCCATACTTTGATGAAATTTCAGCTGTCATGAAATAAAAAAGTCTGGCATTCACAGGCTGCAATTCAATATTCACGCGAAAGAATGTAGTTATTTCGAGAACTTTTTTCTTCCAGATTGTATCTGAGAGTCACTTGCATGATCTACACTTTTTCTTCAACATCATTCACAGTTTAGCAAATATAATTTTTTTTATACGAAAACGATACGATTTTGATACGATATGGGATTTACCATAATTCATAACCATTGGTTCAATTTGGGTTTCAATCCTTTTTTTTTCACCATGAAATCATGGTTAGTAATACAAAAGTTGCTCCAAATCCTTTGTTTCGAATGTTGTATTGTTTTTTTGTCATTTCACCTTTTATTTGATCCTATTTATTCGGTGAACAGACTATAATGAACATTAAATGTTCAAGCCCGTCTCGGATATACCTACTCGGTAGGTTGAATGGACTGACGCCTATCAGAAAACAACTACTCCACTGGCTAATACTACGAACGGCGTTGATAATATTTAACACGCGTAAGTACAGGAATCTTCATAGAAAATTTCCTGCATATGCAATTGGCAATACAACGGAAAGAGTCGACCCTCAATTTTGGAACGGACAAACTGGCAGACCGATTTCGGGCTCCACTCGTCAGTGGAAGATAGTGTCTGCCCATCATCGATCTAAAATCAATGATAGTTCATAATTGAAAATCAAAATTCTTTTATAGTATTTCATTCCTCTTCTCAAGTTGGAGCGAACATCAATAATGTCACTTCATCTAGTGGACGAGGTACTAACCAACTGCATATTAGAAATTTGCACGATTCCTGTGAATAAAATCTTCTGTTTTGAAATCTTGTTTTCCGTTAACTAGCTGTCGTACCCCTACGAACGACAACCCTCAAAAGTCGAAACTTGTACGAGCTAAGGATTAACGAGGTCTTACATTTTAACGTGTGATTCCTAACACGGAAGAAGGAAGAAAAACGTTCTCATTAGTCAGTGGGGTATGCTTGAAGACAGGCAGTAAAAAAATCTAAAGTTCATATATTCAGATTTGTTTACTGCCTGTCTTCAAGCATAGCCCACTGACTAATAAGAAAGATATTCATCCTAATTTTATTTGTTCTTTCATAGAATTTGGACTCATAGTAGAATCATATGAGACAATGGCAGTCCGAACTAATGAAATTCATCATGAAACATTGTCAACCACTTTCAAACAAACTACTAGTTAAGTAAGAAGTAATTCTAATTAAAATGTGTATATCAGAATATTATGCAAACGTGGGAACTAGTTAGGCAAACTTTCCTGAATAGTTTGATGATAATAATCTGAGTACGGAAAGTCTACTCGTTCATAAATTATGTGAAGTATAACTTTCAAGTGTGTAGTGAGTAACTTTCAGTTATCTGAATGGAAATTGATGATAGATACGGGAATATTTGTGAATGAACTGAGAGAGACTAATTAAGAGCTTCTCGAAGGTGGAAAAGACTGATATTGAAGTAAAACGAAATGTTTTCACGATACGAATTATACAAAATCTCAAGAGATCCATGTTCAACTTCAAGGATTTTGTAGGGAATCATATAGAACATCCTGGAGCATTGTGGAATGAAGTGGAATGTTCGATCAGTATCAGGATCGGTAGCATTCCTAAATATCCTGGATCATTGTGGAACGATCAAGGAAGGAGTTAGGAGTTGTTATAGCCATCTACCCTCCATCTATGAAAAATGTTCTCGTTTTCATCTGAGAATCGAGCTTTTGAATATATAAGCAGTGAAATTTTAGCCTTCTAGAAAGTATCAGAGTATTCCAGAACAATCGCGAGTAATCAAAAGCATTTCACAACATTACATAACGGAACATTCTAAAATATTCGAACGCTCAGAAATATCTTGGAACATTCTATATTATTATTGAATGATCAAGAGGTGTGACAGCCCCCTATTCAAGATGGTTTTCGTTTTTGTCTCAAGAGCATGCTTTTGAAAATATGAGAGCTGGAAGTTTCTGAATCAGTCCAAAACATTCCAGAATATTCTAGAAACGTCGGAGATAGTCAGGAATATTCAGAACATTTCAAGTCATTGTTTCGAATGCTGTGGAAGTATCTGAAACATTTCATATCATCCTATGCCTTTCTTCTACGGATGGAGCTATCAATTGGTAGAAGTGAATGACTCCCTATAATTTGAAGTCTATTCTTCCATTACAACTGCAACACAATTTCATATCAACTTCCTGAGCGAAACTATATACCACAACTAGTAACTGATGATGATGATGACCTTGAATGAATTTTTCTCAAACGAAAGCATGTTTACAGCTATATTTTGAATTAGAAATAGATAAGTACATATAGGAAAGGAATGCTTTGGCTTTCTCCTTCTCCATCTTGACACAAAAAATTGTAGGAATCTTCCAAAGAAACATTCATTCTTACTGGTACACATCTGATGTTTCGCCGTAAGACACTTGCTTTAGGATTCTTCAGTACCAATATGCATAACATTATGACAAAAACACTCAATTCATTCATAAAAGTACGATTTCGTGTCACGAAATGAGTTTAATCTACTCGTGTCATCGATGACAGTTCGGAATGACATTCATTCGATTATTTTATCAAATCCCAGCCATATAAATCTTTTTTAAATTGAAAGATGTATATTTTCACGAGAGAATAATTTTTGGGAAAGGCTGGTTTTGGCTTTCTACTTCTCCATATCGATAAAAAAAAATGTGGAAGAAAGGAAGAAGCAATCATGAAGTCGTGTTTTCATGAATGACTTAAGTGTATTTTCTTATAATGTTACCAGATTTGGTACAAAGGCAAGTGTCTTACAGCGAAACATTGGATGTCTACCAGTGAGAATGACAGTAGCCCGTGTAAGTGATTCCTGGCCACACTGGCCTGGAAGGCAATGAGGCTGCTGTCATTGACATTGCTTTAGGTTTTGCCAAACAAACAGTGAACACCTGGATGGCAAGAAGATTTTAAGATTTTTGGCAAACTTTTCCATGATTGGCTCAGTCTAAGGCGTTCATTCACCCTTCAAAGCTTGAAACCAAATAGTTATTGGACTACAGTAGAGATGAATTACGATGTCTAATGGGCCTCCCTCCTCACAGGTCACTGTCGTCTGAATCATCATATGCAGAGACTCGGACTGTCGGAAAACAGTGTGTGTCGCCTCTGTTTAGAAACTGATGAAACAGCAGAGCATAAACTTTGTGTCTGTTCCACTACAGACCGAATCAGGTTTTCTTCAAAGAGGAAGATTAAAACCTTTGATGGTGTCGAGGTGTTGAAAATAACGATTTGGCGTTGGGAAAAAACTCCAGTAATATTCATTACTCCACCAAAGGTTTCAAACAGTGCATCATAAGTACATAATTGGCTTCGTCAAAAAGCTGAGTTTATTTGGTCAAGCTTGAATAGGAGTGAGCCGCAATAAACCCTTGCTGGTTGCGGTGGAGGGACGTATAGGCCCACTCTCTTTTGACCTAACCTACTATATTGTAATATCTGATTCTATTCTTTAATGAATGTTTGGGATATAAACTGAATAAAGAAAAGTGTTTTTTGTATAATTCAGTGTTCATATAAAAGTAATCGTTTCGAAAGTATTTTTCTTTCATGTCATTCCATTCAATTTTTATATGATAGAAGCTGTTTCTAGAGAGGTTTTTCTTCCAGTTTGTGTCTTGAAATTACTTCATCGTCTGATCTATTCATCTTTGTATAGAGTAACCTTTTTGATATTAATTGCTTTCTTCTTTTATTTTGAAGATTCTTCCCACATTCTTTTATATCACGATGGAAAAGTAGAGAGCCAAAATCTTAATTTCACAAAAATTAATCTTTTCTATAAATATACTCCTTTCAATTTAAATAAATATCTATCAATCTAAAGACAACACTAAAACGAAATCGTCGTATGGGATCATCAAAATACGGCTGCTTGAATTAATTTTCTTGAATTGTATAGTCAGCGTTTTCAATGAATGCTCTCCTAGTAGCATCACCGCATATTCTTCTCACGAATAACATCATCACATCATTATACTTCAACTGATTCACACAAAACATTAATGAGTTATCCACATAAACCTTCCTCGAATCACTCTTTCCATTGGTGAAAACTGTTCATTTTTGTAAAACATGTTCCACATTACCTCACATACCAGGTATTCAGAAATTTGAGAATATACAGGATGTTTTAATTCCACTTAAATCTGATATAATGTGAAACAACGATAAAAATAAAATAAAAACAACAATAAAAATTCATTGGCGCTCCGGGGCGACTTCATTGATTCCAGTGGCGTATTTGCTTTTTCAGCTGCAGGAAAACCCGGAAAAACCTGCAGCACCACATCATCTGAAGATCTTGATCTAACAGGGTGTTATATTTCAATTAACGAAGTTGTTGGTACCAACTCTCGATATAACCGGAAGCATTGAAAAAAAACATTATTTTGATTAGATGAAGCATATCAAAAAATTTATATTCGCAAATTTTCAGGATATGAATCCTATTATTTTCCAAAATACAGCTAACTGATGGTCATCGCGCTGTATCCTGTACATAAAAGTAGTTATTTTGGATGAATTTATTTTGGTAAATTTTCGTTATGTGGACACCCGGCGATTTTGAAAAAATATTTGACTGTACTTATATATTTTGATGCGTAGATTACGAATCCGAAAGAAAAAAGCGGCGCTCTCCCTTATTTAAAAAGTTACGGCCCTTCAAAGTTCAGAAAAGGGCAACTTTTCAGCCTTCTTTTTCACTAAATAAACTATTTAAAAACACAAGCATTTATTCACTAGGTCACCTTTACACCTTATTCCTCCTTCTTTAACACTTTTCACTTCAATAATCAACATTTTCCTTATAAAAATGTTAAAAAATATACGGAGCTGCTTTTTGGTTACATATCACTGTATTTTACGTTTTTAAGGTTAATGATATGGTTGGTACGACTGATGCAGTCCATATTCCTGAAGTAATTCAAATGTTTTTTACCTTCATTCTTTAGATCGTAAATTGGTTTTTGGTGGTGTATTACGAATTTGAAATAGTAGGCGACGGCAAATACCAACCGCTTTTTTCTGAAATGTCACTAGTAACTAACCTAAAAATAGAATAATGTCACCAGGAGAAGCATTCATTTTTAAATTAAGTTTTTTATAAGAAAAATGTTGATTATTGAAGTGAAAAGTGTTAAAGAAGGAGGAATAAGGTGTAAAGGTGACCTAGTGAATAAATGCTTGTGTTTTTAAATAGTTCATTTAGTCAAAAAGAAGGCTGAAAAGTTGCCCTTTTCTGAACTTTGAGGGCCGTAACTTTTTAAATAAGGGAGAGCGCTGCTTTTTTCTTTCGGATTCGTAATCTACGCATCAAAATACGTAAGTACAGTCAAAAATTTTTTCAAAATCGCCGGGTGTCCACATAACGAGAATTTACCTTTATTTTTCAGCTTGTATCTGAAAGGAACTGATGTGCATGGGTTGCACATCTTACTGAAAAGTTTTTATGTTTTCGTCCATGTGTTCCCTTCTTCAAGAGTGTCCAATGTTCAGATAGATTCCATCCTCATTTCATAATAATATTTTATCCAGTTTCAGGCATATACAAAAATTGTGAAATATATGACTATTCCAGTATCCTCATTTATAAAATTCGCAAATCTTTTCATTACGTGATTTATGACCTAGCTTGACATAGCGTCACTTTCAGAATCAAACTGTCACAGCCAGCTTATAATGAAAGCAATCATAGAACTTCTTCGTGTTCCATCACGTTATTAAAAGATTAATGAATAGAAAACTTTTTACAGATTTCTGACGAAACAGACAAATGAGACCAACTTCTCGAAAAATAGCTTTGTGCAATTTACTACTTTCTTTATTGATTCTGCAAAGTTTGAGATATAAATGATGTATTTGTGTGGAAAGGATTATTTCTGATGACATATTGGAATGTCATCAAATGAGGCGCACCGACTTATTTGATGAAATGCTATATACAGTGAATTGGCAATGTTAGCAGTGGTTTATGAAAGTTAGGATATGGAAACATTTTGAAGGAAGGAAAAACATGGAACAAATGGAATTTTGTTCTCGTTCGAAAAATTAAAAATGGAAAATTAAAACTTCACTCACTACACTCGTTTCGAAAGTTTTTGTCATTATTATACAATATTACAAAACTGCCTTATTTGAAAAATTAATAATAACGATGAGAAAATAATTCATATATTCAGAATATGTTCACAAGCATTCTAGAAAAATGGAAATATAGATAGGTATAACATCCGAAACAGATGAATC
This sequence comes from Leptinotarsa decemlineata, assembly GCF_025532065.1. NCBI lineage: Eukaryota > Metazoa > Arthropoda > Insecta > Coleoptera > Chrysomelidae > Leptinotarsa > Leptinotarsa decemlineata. Next base: position 14,499,686 of record NW_027412544.1, read on the forward strand.
TATCGAAGAAAAAACTTAGCAAACTGAAGAAAGCATTCTATCCAATGAATTGGTATCTAGATACAGAAAGTTATATTTTATACTCACCAGAATCATTTATTGCGATTTTGTAACAATGTACATCGTTATTCAAACTGTAATCTTTCTAAGAGATATATCTTGCACTCTCGCCTAATTCAATGATCTGAGTTTTATTTCATTCGTATCCTGTTTCTGACTGTATTGTTTCTATTTCCAAAAATATCAAAAAACCGTGACTTCAGCATCAAAAATGTCTTTCAAAGATCAGCACAAAATTGTTCATTTCAAATTCAGGTTTCAACCCTATGTTAACTTTCCAGAACGTTCTCGAAAGTCCCCCACATTTTTCACATGTACAGATTCGTAAGTAAATATTTGTAGATATGATTTTTAAATATAACTCCTCAAAAATTAACATCTTATCACCTTTGTCGTCTGCACTACAAGGAATACCAATTGCATATTGAAGTATCAAAATATTAAATACAATGGAAACTACCACAAATATTCCTTTAGTTCGGACTTCCATTATCTAATGCCATGATTTGAAATTCCTGAAAGAATAAATAAAATCAATAAGATTAGCTGAAAAAATAACAATTATATTAGGCAAAAAAACTGAAATTACAATGAAATGAAATACAAGCCACAGTTGAAAATTGAACAATCAACAAGAAATGAGAATTAAAATTGAAAGATTTCAAGCCAAGTTACTTCACGACGTTCTGATTGTTAGTATCCACAACCATCTTCGTGTGACTTATTTCTCCGAGAGACAACTATTTATAGGTCATTCAAGTGTTTTCACATATCCCCTTTTCCCTCTTTCCGCTTCATCGGTTTTAGCGAGAGAGCTGATCGTTTGACGGAAGTTGGTTGTTTTCCGCTTGATTATAGGTTTCCATATGTTGCGTATCTCTATGCTAGCTTCGCTGAATGCATTGTTGGACAACATATATTCGGATTCTTTGGATGTTCCCCTAAACCAGTGTTCCTCCTTGTTGATGACCACTTGATGTTATGTTGATGAGTTCTTGTTGATGACCACTTGATGTTATGTTGATGAGTCCAAACAGCTCTGCTATTCCTGATTTGCTGGTTTCTCCTCGCTGTGTGTGTTGCTTGTGCTCGGTAATGCGGACTTTCAATGGCCTCTTAATTTCACCGATGTATGATTCTCCATACTCGTAGGGTATCCGATAATGCAATTCTTGGAATCGCAGTCCGTGTTTGGTGGCCTGATTTTCGTGAGACTGCTACGGATAGTATTCCCAGATCTGGAGTAGATTCTGAAGTTATACTTGGACCCAATTCTTCTTATCCTTCTCGACAATCCTCTGATGTAGAGACATACAAGTGGTTGTGACGGTTTCTCTTCCTTGTAAGGCTCTTGCTGTCTTCTAGCCAAAGTCTGTTTTCCGCCATCACTTTGGAGTATCCATTTCCTTGAAGGTTATTCTTGATGGTTCTTAGTTTCTTCTCGAGACCTTCATTCGTATTACAGAGTCCGAAAGCACGGTCTACTAGAGTCTGGATGATTCCGCTCCCAGTCGATTGATGGTGATTAGATTCCTGGTTCAGATACTGTCCCGTTTTTATGAGATAATTGTTGCTTGTATTTCATTTCATTGTGAATTCAGTTTTTCTGCTTGATATACCTAATTATCATTTTTTTAGCTCATCTTTTCAATTTTATTGATTCTTTCAGGGATTTCAAATCATTTTATATATCATGTTAGATAATGGATCTCGAAGTAATGACATGAACCATGAAACATTGTCAAATATACCACAAATATCGATTTAGATGTGAAATTGACGTGAGCAGAATTAGGTATTTCTGTTATGAAGAAATGAGAATTGAAACTTTCTATGTTGTTTACCACTTTTATATGTAACTAACGTTACTGCAGTTTCGTCCTATAAGGACATTTTCAAACTTATACAGAAGTCGAAATGATTGGAAAAACGGAAAGACTCGAATGTATAAGTTTGAAAATGTCCTCATAGGACGAAAATGGAGTCACGTTAGTTACAAATAAAAATGGTAAAAAACATAAAAAGTTTCAATTGTCTTTTCTTCATTATGATGTCCTACCACGTAGTAACAGCTACATCCATCAATTTATTCATTTTATGTTTATAGATATATGTAGATATAAATGAGATATTTTGCATGGAAGAAATGAAAATTTATGATTTTATCGGTCAGTTTGTTTTGATTCTATGATTGAATAAAGAAGTCGAAATGATTGAAAAAATGAGACGATTCGAGTGATTGGTTCGATTTTATTCTTCAGTTCTATTTATGTTGGCATATTAAGGTCATCAGCGAAGCTATCCAAATGATAAATGGAAAATATTACCTGAATCAATACACTTTTTATAGACTTGAAGCAGGCATATGAGAGAATGAATAGGAATCAGACGATGAATGAACTGAAAATTCCAAACAAGCTGATGAAATGAGTGAAATGTATCTTGAATTGAACGAAATAAATCAAGATCAGTGGTATTGAAATAACAAATAGGTTCAGACAGGAGGATTAACTGTCAAATACGCCTGAATATTCGTTTCTAAAAACAATTTTTTGAAAGAATCTGAAAAATGGGAAAACATTTTTTCAATGAACACAAATACTCAAAATATTTTCTGATACTAGCAAAATCTCACATGAACTGAGACGAGTCTTAAGAAAAATATCTGAAAAACCTATGGCATCAGGATTGGAAATCAACCACAAGAAGACAATGTGTGGGAGACGTAAAGCAAGACAATGAAGATACCAATTGGAGAGATGTGGAAGGAAAACAGTCACAAAGATCGACAAATAGAAATCAGAATCGTGAAAGAACATCAAAACTATGGAATGTTGGAAACATTATCTGTGTCGAATTTTGTATCAAGAAAAGCTCAAAAAATCCTATATGAGTCAGTGATTAGGGCAACATATTTTTGAAATATGAGTGCTGGAGAATAGTGAAGAAGAAAAATTGAAAATACCGAAAAAGAAAATACCACCAAAAATAGGTATATGGAGAGGTACAAACAGAAAAAGGTTAAAGAAGAACTGATGAAGAATTGGAACATTCATAAAAAGCCCCAATAATATCAGCAGTGATGAAAGCCCAAAGAAAACGCAAGGCCAATGAGCTGCACTATTTAGAGGAGACTTCAAATGAATGAATAAGTCGAGCTCCAAGTTCAGGAAATACGTTCTCCTGATTTTTCAATATTTGATATATTGATATATTTCAATAATGTATCTAAATAACACTGAAAAAACCCGTTTTCAGCCGATATAGTCCACCGCTCAAATGATTGAACCATCACTCTCTGTAACTTCATTTTGATAGATAAAGCTGAATGTTTTTTCAATCGAAGAGTATTTAACAAATAAGTATGAATTTGTTTTGGTTGGTTTCGGGATTTTTGCCGTGGACTTCTATGGTTATAATTGAAACCGAGTTTCAGTTGATACGTCAACTCCGACCAAGTCACTGAGGATGACTGCCACAGTTGCAGTTGAAACGTTTGAAGTTTATAACCAAAGGAGTTCACGGCAAAACCTGGAAACCAACCAGAACATTGACGCCAGCTGTAAAACCCTACATTCCTGAATTATACATTTTCAGAACGGAAAGAGGCTGGTTCTAAAATTGCAGCCAACAGTGAATAGAAGCCATTATTCATCTGATTGTTCAATCATAAATGAAGGTTACTACATAGTTTACAGAGTTTACAGAGGTTCATTCACACCACCAAGAAACAGTAACTCTTCTACAAGAAATACCTCAGGATGAATTTTTACCCACAAAAACATATAAATATAAATCTATTGATATTTGCAGTGTGTCTCACTTTTCATGGAAACACCCCAGTATCTTCCGTAATATTCGTGGTAGAACGATGAAACTCTCAGGACTGATGGAAATGCTCAAAATGCACCTACCACCTGAATGGGGTTGGCCAAAGTGATATACAATGTCCGCCACTCGCGATGGAACACCCCATTTTTACGGTAAAACAAATTAGGGTGATCAGGACTACCAACTTACTACGATTACACTTTTTCCTGAAAAAAATTCAGTCCTGAAAAATCCGAATTTGTCTCACTTCTTATGGAAACACCCCCGTATCTTCTGTAAAATTCGAAGTGGAACGATGAAACTCTCGGGACTGATGGAAATGCTCAAAATGCACCTACCGTTCGAATGGGTTTGGTCAAAGTGATATACACTGTCCGTCACTCACGATGGAACACCCCATTTTTAGGCAAAATAGTTCGCTTCCAATACCTGAACCCCTTCATTCTATCTGGAGAGTACTCTCAGGTATGAAAGATACAGATGCTTTAAGATGATATCATCCATTTTGATCCTATCTGAGGAAAATATCACAGCACCACATTCTCAGATTATCGAGATCGTGTGAAGCAGTGTATGAAAAATTATCGATGGCGGCATCTATTATAACTGAAGAAGATTATTCGTAAAACTAATTCTGGTTGCAGAACAACCAGATTCTATGCCAACCAGAAGTGAGAGCTCTCGATTGATGAGCAAAAACTGCAAACAATGGAAAAAATCTATATTCAAAAGTTCACATCTCAAAAACTGTACAATTCTGAGCTTTGGCTGTGGACACTTTCAATCAGCACATCAAGATCTATAACATATCAAAATTTCGGCAAAATTCAAGGCAAGCCATTTCTCATGAGAAATGTGCGGGGTCCTTTATCATAATATTGAGGAAACATTTTACCATCCGAAACAAAATTAATCTTCATACTCATTGCAACACCGAAAAAACTGGTAATTTTTAAAGAAAAAATCGCACTCGGTGAACAGGTAGAATTTAGATTATTTTACCTACTTGCTGAATTGTTGTCTGAAATCATTCGAAGGGATTGAATTACATCAGTTTCATTGAATCATGTGGTGCCCTGAAATCACCATGGAAAACAGTTGCTCATTGATATTTACTGTCAACCTGACAATATTGTTGAAAGATCTTGGTGTATAAACCCCAAGACCAGTTTTCATTGCATTTGTTGTTTCTAGTATTGTTGTTCTTTGAATCACCGTTGTTCCTGTTGTTTCTGCCGTGTTTTGTTCCCATTGTGTTTATTGTTCCTGTATTTGTGTTAGATATTGTTTCTGTGTTTCAGTTGTTTTCTGTTCGTGAGTTCCTGTTCATATTTTAATATTTCTGAAGTTCCCATTTTAACTGATAAAAGCTCATTTTGATTGACAAAATTCAACATGGCACGTCTGTCACTTTAAGCAAAAATTGAAATTGTTTTAATTGTTGGTGAAGGGGGGAGGTCTTATCGTGAAGCGGCCGCTGAATTTGATAGAAGACACCCGTTAGAGGTAGCTTTACACCCTGGAACTGTACCAAAAATATATAATCTATTCGTAAGCACCGGCAACTCAATATGAACCGCAGTAAAATATGGAGGTGTTTAAAGAGGCATGAAATGCATGCGTTCAAACCCAAATTTTTACATACTTTGCACGAAGTTGATGGAATCCGCCGTATGGAGTATTGTTTATAATTACAGGGAAATTATCTCAATGACAGGAATTTTTGTAGGATATCTTATACAGTGATGAGGCTACCTTTTCCACGAATGGTGTTGTATCTTCCCAGAACATGAGGTTTTGGGCTGAACAAAATCCAAATTGGGTGGTGAATTGTAGAGACCAAATATCTCTGAAAGTTAATGTGTGGTGTGATATCTTGAACGAAAATATTATCGGGCCATTTTTTTTCGATCAAAATTTAAACGGACGACTATTCGTTGATTTTCTCGAAAATGCATTTTCCGATGTGTTGGAAGAACTACCTTTGGATGTGAGACACAGCATGAGTTTTCAGTTAGATGGTTCATCAGTTCACAATAGTGGCATAACAAGGGTTTGGTTGAATAGGAATCTACGTATGAAATGGATAGGACCCAATAGCCCTCTCGTAGTATGACCACCACGATCCCCAGATTTAACTCCACTGTATTTTTATTCAAGGAGAAACTTGAAAAATAAAGTTTATAAGGATAGGCCAACAAATAAGGAAGATCTCCGTGCAAGAATTATACAAACGTGTAGAGAAATCACACCTAGAGAACTGAGAAAAGTTGGAGGAAATAATAGAAGGCGCATAGAAAAATGTGTTCGATTGGAGGGATATTTCATAGAAGGCACGAAAATATAAAATTGTCAACAGTTAAATCATTTGAAATTGATTGTTTTGTTTTTTAATTGAAAATGTGATTTCGAAAGTAGTACTTCGAAAGAATTTTAAACTACATAACATTTTTCGCCACAAACTATCGCTGTTTCATTTTAAATAATGGGAAAATGAGAATATGATCTAACATTAAACATCCTAAAACCTCACTGATTACATGTTTCCGTTCCTCTTACAAAATTACCATTTTCTCTCTTATTGAGAAGGAATAACTTTCCTGACAACAAAATAATAAATAAATTATTTATGTGAAAACAAAAGTCGAGTTTCTCTTAAACAATTTCGTTCATGTTTTGATGTCAAAACCAAATAGGAGTGAGCCGCAATAAACCCTTGCGGGTTGCGGTGGATGGATAAATAGGCCCACTCTCTTTTGACCTAACCTAACCTACTATATTGTGATATCTGATTATATTCTTTAATGAATATTTGTGATATAAACTGAATGAAGAAAAGTGTTTTTTGTATAATTCAGTGTTCATATAAAAGTAATCATTTCGAAAGTATTTTTCTTTCGTGTCATTCAATTTTCATATGATAGTAGCTGTTTCTAGAGAGGTTTTTCTTCCAGTTTGTGTCTGAAAGTTACTTCATCATCTAATCTATTTTTCTTTGTATAGAGTAACCTTTTTGAAATTGATTGCTTTCTTCTTTTAGTTTGAAGATTCCCACATTCTTTAGTATCAAGATGGAAAAGTAGAGAGCCAAAATCTTAATTTCACAAAAATTTATCTTTCCTAGAAATATACCCCTTTCAATTTAAATAAGTATCTATCAACCTAAAGACAACACTAAAACGACCTCGTCGTATGGGTTCATCATAATGCGGCCGCTTGAATTCATTTTCTTCAATTGTATAGTCAGCGTTTTCAATGAACGCTCTCCTCGTAGCACCACGACATATTCTTCTCACGAATAACATCATCATATCATTATACTTCAACTGATTCATACAAATCATTAATGAGTTATCCACATAAACTTTTCTCGAATCACTTTTTCCATTGGTGAAAACTGTTCATTTTTGTATAACGTGTTCCACATTACCTCACATACCAGGCATTCAGATATTTGAGAATATACAGGGTGTCAAATCATCTAAAAGAACAATTCGTTCAGGCCAGCCTCAACACCCTACACAGTAGGTTAATGGACTGACACCTATCAGAAAACAACTACTCCCCTGGCTAATACCACGAAGGGCGTTGGATTATATCCGACAGGTGTCAGTGCAGGATTCTTCACTGAAGTTATTCCTGCATATGCTGTTGGCGATACAACTGCCGCAATAGATTTTCAATTATTGGAACACACTTGCAGACCGGTTTCGGGCTGTTTGGCCACCCTACTGTGTAGGGTGTTGAGGCTGGCCTGAACGAATTGTTCTTTTAGATGATTTGATTTATAGCCAGTCTTCAAGTATGCCCACTGACTATACGTGAAATATACAGGGTGTTATATTTGAATTGACGAAGTTGGTACCAACTCTTGATATAACCGGAAGTATTGAAAAAAACATTATTTTCATTAGATGAAGCATATCAAAAAATCTATATTCGCAAATTTTCAGGATATGAATTCTATTATTTTCCAAAATATAGCTAACCGATGGTCATCGCGCTGTATCCTGTACATGAGAGTAGTTATTTTCGATGAATTTATTTTTCAGCTTGTATCTGAAACCAAAAAAAATCTACTTCAATCATTATGAAAGATACGGGGGTGTTTCCATGAGAAGTGAAACAAATTCGCATTTACAGGATTGAAATTTTCTCAGGAAAAAAGTGTAATCGTAGTAGGTTGGTAGTCCTGATCACGAATCTGTAGGAATTTTGATCCCATTTTGCCCCCTAATATGTTTTACCGTAAAAATGGGGTGTTCCATCGCGAGTGGCGGACAGTGTACATCACTTTGGCCAACCCTATTCAGGTGGTGGGTGCATTTTGAGCATTCCCATCAGTTCTGAGAGTTTCATCGTTCCACTTCGAATATTACGGAAGATACGGGGGTGTTTCCATAAGAAGTGAGACAAATTCGGATTTTTCAGGACTGAAATTTTTTCAGGAAAAAAGTGTAATCGTAGTAATTTGGTAGTCCTGATCACGAATCTGAAGGAATTTTGAGCCTATTGTGCCCCCCAATATGTTTTACCGTAAAAATTGGGTGTTCCATCGCGAGTGGCGGACAGTGTATATCACTTTGGCCATTCCCATTTAGGTGGTAGGTGAATTTCGAGCATTTTCATCAGTCCAGAGAGTTTCATCGTTCTACCTCGAATATTACGGAAGATAAGGGGGTATTTTCATGAGAAGTGAGACACACTGTATTGGGAGTTATCATGTATATTTCAGCTCATTCTTCAGCTTCATTGCTGACGATAATTATGATTTCCTCAATAGATTTCAAATATCACAACACCTTTTTCAGGAAATGAGCGTCCGAATTGATCCCAATTTCTTCCAATTTCTTTTTTTAACAAACATTCAAGTTTCCAGAATTTCTATGAAGAATGATGAATTATTTGAAAAATGTTGGGCAATTACTGCCCGAGATTTTCAAAGTTGTACTTGATTTTTTTTATATAGTCCCATTCCATCCGACGTGTACCAACTTTGTCTTCAATTGTACTGGAATGGATTTAGTAGAATCGATTATTATCTAAAGCTGAAGATTCATTCATATGCAGTTTAGTTAGTCTCTTACAAAGTCCTTCATTTCATCGAGTTATATTCGGAATTGTTACTTTTCGTATTAGTATTCGTATTCCTCTCATTTGTTCCTACTTTTGTTTCGACGCTCTGGGTTGAATTAAGAATGGAAGATGAAAGATGGTAGATACCTGGATAGAATAGAAGAAACTTTTTAGGACACAGTCATCGATAGGTATGGGCTGATGATCATAACTGAGTTTAGATGTAGTACTGCTGTACAGTTTTTTTTTTCTCTTCAACGAGCTCAATTCACGTTAACGTCTCCATCCTCAAACTGAACCATTTAGAAATGGTTTCAAATTCAAGTCAGTGCAGAATATTCTATTTTTTCATCCGATGTGAATCTATTGAGGCTCATTCTCTATGTGATTAGTAGGATCAACTAGTACACCACATTCCCTCGCATTGTTTCATTTAGTATTTTTATTTTACAAAAATAGAGAATTCCACTGAGCCCTCAGTGACAGCAATTGAGATATTTGTAGTCATTTGAGTACTTTACTCCTCAGCCAGTTTAGAACTAACTTCAGTTAAATGTCATTTTGCTGACCTTTTCTCATTCTGCTGTGGTTTATAAAACGGGTTTTTCAGAGTCTCTTGCAATGTTTATACAACGAATGACATGTTGAATTAGGACTTCTCCTTCATCACTCACAAAATTTATTTTTCACACAATTGTATGGAGAATAACGTCTGTTATGAATACACTGACTTATTAGGCGATAGCCGATATCATACCGGTCGTCCAAATTCCAATAGTGAACCACATGAGGGAACGGGACCTTGCACACACGCCGACTGGTGATCGCCGCCGGTAAAATACCGGTGAGCAGCCGTCCACTGCCACTGCAGTACCGCCGGCAGTACCGGGAAGTAGTGGCGTACATGACTAAATACACTCTTGCATACTCACCGGTTTTTTACCGACCATTCCAGTCTCGAATGCTCGGTGAAATTGTAGTTACTACGCATTAACTTCGTTTTGGTAGTGCGACAATAAAACAACTGATTGTTTGACCGACAAGAATCCGGTGAGTGTGCAAGCACCCGCTACCAATAAAATTACGGCCGATTTTATACTGGCCGTCCAAAATCGGTGTGTGTGCAACTAGCGTAACGTCGGCAGTACCGGGAAGTCGTGGCGTACATGACTAAATACACTCTTACATTCTCACCGGTTTTTTACCGACCATTCCAGTCTTGAATACTCGGTGAAATTGTAGTTACTACGCATTAACTTTGTTTTGGTAGTGCGTGCTAATTACGACAACAAAGCAACTGATTGTTTGACCGATAAAAATCCGGTGAGTGTGCAAGAACCCGCTACCAATAAAATATCGACCGATTTTATACCGGCCGTCCAAAATCGGTGTGCAATTAGCGTAACGCTCTCGTCAAGAATTCACCAGCTTACTCTCTAAGTCAAGCGCGTGGAGATTTTTTTTATTCTAATAGCTTCAGCTTCGGCCATTCGTAAGCCTATGGCAAGAGTTAGGAGAATTTCCATATGGATAAATGTAAAATTTTACTTCTTTGAGCTTCTGCCAAAACTCCAGTCGTCTAGGCTACACCAATGGTTCCTTTCCAGGTATGAATAGTTTGTTTACCTGTTACTTGATTTTTCATCTAGCTATTTCTCCAAAATGAACTTAGAAAACAATCGCAAATACTACGGTAAATAGTGAGTTAGTGTCTATAGGAATATATTCTGAGTTTTGTTCGTTTTGATGTTTTTGTAGCTCCATATCTCAAAGATATTTATTCTACCATGTCGTGGTGTATACTGATCGATAGGGAATTTTGTACTCTATACATTGCCGCCGCTCATTTTTTCCAAATTTCATTTTTTTTTTCATTTCAGCTTATTACTTCATATTGTTGAGTAATTTTTGGTCAATTTTTTTCTACAAATTCAAATTGAACCAAAGCGCTGCCGAGAGAGCTAAAAAACTTAACAAGGCATTTTGCAATTCTGATGTTAATAAACGCGTCGGAGATGAGCTCCAAAGCAGTCGACCTACAGTAATCCAAGACGAGGATTTGAGGATCCTGGTGGAGACTGACCCATCACAAATGGTGCGTGGGATGATGGAAGAACTGGGTGTTAGCTTCCATGTGGTTTTTGGTGGGTACACCATTATTTGAACGATCGAAATGAATCGCTACGTTTTGAGATATGTTCTTTTTTGCTTTTGCGCAACCAAACTATATTTTTCTCGATCGAATTGTCACGTGTGATGAAAAGTGGATCATCTACCACAACAGAAGACGTTCAGGACGGTGGTTGGATACTGATGAGCCACCCAGGCACTTCTCAAAGGTGAGAATCCACCAAAAAATGACCATGGTTATTGTCCGATGGTCAGTGGCTGGTGTGATTCACTATAACTTTTTGCAACCGGGCAAAAACCTTCACAGTACAGTCCCATTGTGTGGAAATCAACGCAATGTACTGAAAATTACGTCAGCAGCAGCCGGTACTGGTCCACAGAACAGGTTTAATCCTGCTCCACGACAAAGCCCGTTGGCTACGGAGAAAAAAACCAGGAATCAGAGGCATGAGATTGAGAGAAAAATTAGGGAATCTAGTCATGTCAAACATATTCCGAATGTTGTACGTCTTGAAATAAAAGATGACCTTAAACTTGATGTTCTATTAGGTCTAGATGATAATCCTCACAGTATTCCATCACAAATTGAATCAGACAGTGACATATCCTGACGTTCTGTATTACGTATTCTGAAAGTAGTAGAAAGTTATAGTCCTTAAAAAGCACACCTACATGAATAAATGAATGAATGTTTTATGATGAAGCTACGTTTTGCCTGAATGGTTCAGTGAATCCTCAAAATTGCTAATATTGAAGCACAGATAATCATCATTGGATGAATGCGGGTCATACTCAATACTCTCAGAAATTTAATGTTTGGGCAGGGATAATGAGAGACAGAAGGAATGACCTCATACGTTTCTTCGCCAATATTTATACAAATGCTTACTTACCAAATAATGAAAGAATGCAACATGGCGGTATACCTCCGCATTCTGCACGTGAGTTTCCAAAATACTATTTTCCTATAAGGTGGATTGTTAGACACAAAACGATAGAGTGGTCCTCAAGATTTCCATATCTCACACCACTACAGTTTTTCTCCTGAGCTTATTCGAAGTCGAAGGTGTATTCACGTTGACCGCAGAAATTAGAGTTGTGATAAAATCGAATTAGGGTCGGAATTAGAAGAATGACCCCAAAAGTTATTCGCAGTCTACGAGAGGAATGTATTCTGTTCGATATAAAGTCATTTACTGGAATGAAAGTAATTTTCGGTCATCTAGTACAAAGCTATCGAGTTAATGATCATAAGACCTATATTTCAATTCAAAAAATCACCAATGATGTCACTACGTCAAAACCAGTGACGTAATATCGTCAGAATATATATTTCAGGATTTTTGTCAAAAATACATTACTTACGAAATTTGTTTCGTAATTCGGGATCTCACTGTATATCAAATGATTAATTTCCATTACTTTTTCCTAAACTTCCTATCATCATGGGGTCGACCCCTGAACGTACAAAAAAATAAATTTGGTAATTTATAAAGTTCAATATTCAGGAACATGAATTTTTTCGAGATTATTTCATTAAATTATGACTTATTATAGAGAAAATAATAGAAGTGTTGACTCAGCGTCAATACATAAATTTGACTCAACTTGTGACAGTCGAAAACAAAAATAGAGCTTCTCAGAAATTATTTGGGACATATTTTTCCCTAGGTCTTTCCATCACAGTTTTTCTGTGCGCATGCGTCAGCATCAGCCATATTTCCGTACTGTTTTTTGCGAACGAACGTATTTGAATCTCTGGGTGAAAATGAACAATGAATAATACTGAATGAATCATATTCATTTGAAATATATTATACATTAGAAAACAGTGAAATAACTGTGTGCCTCAGTTACCTATCCGAAAAGAAACAACAAAGTAGTATTGTTTCATCATTTGAAACCAACACCTACTATTTTATAAATTTTGCAAAAACTTGTTATTAATATCGTGAAAAATAATTGAATCAAGTAAAGTTTATATCACATTGAAATTCAGAAAACTTTCGATGGATTGATAATATTGCAAAAGACACTTGAATTTGCATCCGGCATTTTATGGAGAAAATATATAGATCATGTAATTTCATGACATTCTGTAGAATATTACCCCAACCTTAATCGTGAAAGTTTCAATTACTCAAATGATTAATATTATCGATAAATAATTTCTATTGTGATTTGAATGTTTCTACTAGTGGTAAGAGTAAACTGTGATTGTTTATGGAGATAAAATCATTCAATGATTAGTTTCTTTCGTTTTCAATTTGTAAAATAGCATTTGATAGCCAGCTATCTTATCACTAACCTGTCAATCAGCACACTTTTTTAGGTTATTGTGAAATTCCACAACACTTAAGCGCCCTTTATTGTTGTCAATTATATGTTTCAACTGAATGAAGAAAGTATATAGAGATATATGATACATTTTCTTGTTGATATACACCCGATATACAGAATACGTAGGGATGTATTCGAGCCCAAGCGATAGCTCCTGAGCTATTATGAGTTTATTTGAACTATGAGAGGGTTCTGGCCTCTTTTCATCTTTTATAGGAGGTAGATTTGTTGAAAAATCACAAGTATAGCTGTTCTTAAGTATCTCACTGAGTGGAGTCAGAGGGTTTAAGTTTTTTTCTAACTCCTGAAGGAGTTAGAAAAAAGCTCAACATAACTTTTTGAAATTAGTACTTTATCTGATGGGGAAAAATAACCCACAAAGTAGTCAAAGTATCATCTTAAACTAAAATTTAAGTTTTTAGTTATTCCCATTTATGCAAATTTCATTATGCGCGCATAATGAAAAATAAACCGTGCAAATCTGAATGTTACTCTAGTCAAATTATGCCACAATAAAAAAACAAATATCTACAAACATCAGCAATAAAATAACAATTTATATTAAACTATACAACGATAACACAATTTTTCAAACTTTTTGTTTTCCTCCTAAAAATGGCGGGGGGAGCATACCATGAAGTTTCATGTTTTTAACGTTAAAAATGACAAATGTGCCCCCTTCAGAAGGTAGAAGTTGGAAAACCCTAGGTTCAAGTAAAGTTTCATATTTAACCAAGACGCCAAACAAAAGTTGAAAGTTTTTTGTTTATGACGTTCAAATTGGCGAAAGTGTCGTGAGATGATCTAACTCCTTTTTCACCCTCTTTCGGATAAATTTCAAAGAAACCCTTTTCTTGCCTTGGTTCTGTAAAGTGCATACATATGTGTCAAAATTAAGGTTTGGAAGGCTGGATGCCGATCAGAGGGCATTATATCAATATAATAAGAAAGAATAAAGAATAATGATAACGTTGAGCCTAACCAGGAAAACAAAAGTCAAACGAGTTTAGTACCAAGCCAAAGCTTTTTGAAATCGAACCTAACTGATCTCAAGGTAGAAGTCGACTCGGTTCGGCTTGAATATACTTCTAACAGCACACTAAAATATTTTCATGTGATTTTTTTTAACAAGAATTGGAAAAATACGGAAACACGTCAATATTCATTTTAAAATTGCTATTCGTGTATGTAATCCTTAACGTATTCGACATACATTTTCTAATCAGGAGAATTATTTGGATTTTGGTGATTTTTTTTGGTACTTTTCTACTCAATAATTTTTTTTTAATCCTTCCAGAATGAAAAAAGTTCATATTATTTAAATTTATTTCAGTATTACAGCGTGTCGCGTTGCTGTTTTTGCTCAGTTCTCATAATTTAACAGTGACCTAAAATGTTGAGATTTCATTTTGAATGATTATATTCTAGCCCAGTTTTTGAAATATTTCGGGTTTTTGTTGTGATAGAATACCATTCTCATCTGTGATTATTCGGAACCAAATTGAATAAAACTAATGGAAATATTCGATAATTAAAGTTTGTATACTCTATCATTATTTTCAATAAAGAAATCGTAATTTACCAATTTTCAAAGTATGTGTAGTTCATAGCATATTTCATTTTATATAGCCTTTCTGAGAAGTATTATGAAATATTTTAGGTAATAAAATTACTATTGTACTCATGAATGAAAAAAATATATATAGAAGAGATACTGTGTTTTTGCCCTTGATAACTGCTGTGAATAAATTGAATTGAATGGTCAACACAAAAGAAATGTGTACTTGTATTTTTCAACTGGTAGAGATATTTTTCAAAAAATCACTTTGTTACTCAAAAATATCAATAGTTTTTCCTCACATCCACTCATGTACAGTACGAATACAAAATTTATAGGGCGTCGAATATACTAGACAAAGTAGACATTTTTTCCTCAACAAATTCGAGCGTGTCCTTCGTAGAATGATGATTAATTTAATTTTCAACATATTTCATATGATTCTGCTTTCATTCATTATTATTATTATTATTGTTTTCATAATGTATGTAATGTATGAGTATGACTAAAGCAACCTCTTCTTTATATCTATAATTCATCAATAAAATCAAATACGTTTCCAGACTTATGAAACGAAGCATTAGTGACACCTATCCATAAGTCTGGCAGGGTTTCTGATATTGAAAACTATAGGCCAATAGGAGTGCTGTGTGCTATTGCGAAACTGTTTGAACAGATCATCTATTAAGAAGTGTTAAGGGGTTTTAGCGAAAACATTTGTGATGAACAGCACGGATTTGTACCAAAAAAGTCGACGTCAACAAATCTACTAACATTCACTCATCATGTCCTCAACCATCTAGATAACAATAAACATGTTGATTTTATTTATACAGATTTTCAAAAAGCATTCGATAAAGTTAATCATGATGTGATACTGGAAAAGTTACATAGAAATGGCGCTGATACCCAAGCACTCAAATTGCTGGCATCGTATTTGAATAATCGACACTTCAGAGTAAAATATGAAGGTAATTGTACAGGGAAATTTCGAGCAAACTCTGGAGTTCCTCAAGGATCAAACTTGGGTCCATTACTTTTTCTTGTATTCATTAATGATCTAACTCAAAATATAAAGTACTCTGAGTGTCTCTTATTCGCAGATGACCTTGAATTTTATAGACAGATCGAAAACTTACGAAATTGTGTCAAACTACAAGAGGACATCAATAGTGTTTATCGATGGAGTGTGAAAAATTATCTTCCGTTCAATATATCCAAATGTTCTGTCCTGTCTTGTACCCGAAAACTAAATAAGACACTATACAATTACTTAATGAATGGTATTGAATTATCCAGGGTAGAGACAGTCAAAGATTTAGGTATATACTATAACTCCACACTCTCGTATAAACCCCATTTGGATTACATAGCATCTCAGGCACTAAGAATTATGGGATTTGTAATGAGACAAAGTGCACATTTCAATGATACAAAAGTGATTACTACACTTTATAATAGTTTGGTCAGACCTAAACTTGAATATGGGGCTGTAATATGCCATCCTTCCTATATTGTTCATAAAAATAGATTAGAAAAAATTCAAAACAGATTTCTGAGATTTTTATATTACAAGAAATATAAAGTATACCTGGATTATAATACAATTAGAACAGTAGCACTACGAAATGAATTTAAAATACCCAGTTTAGAAAATAGAAGACAGGCAATTATAGTGTTAATGTGTTATAAAATATATAAAAAAAATTATAACTGTCCCAATCTCAAATCTTTACTGAAAGAGAGAATTCCCAAAAGAACAACAAGACTCATTCAATTCTTTGATGTACCATATGTATCAACAAATAACTGTTCATCTATCATTACAATGATCAAAATAACAAACAACTTCCTGTTAATGTCAGATATCAACTTTGTTCTCCCTCCCAAACAAGTTTATAGTGGTGTAAAAAAATACTTTTCAAGTTTACAATAACTATGTTTCTTCCTTCCATTCGGCTTTATGTAGTAACTACTCGTAGATACAATGTAACTGTATTCACGTATAAACATTAGAATTTTATTTATGATTTAGACTGTATTGATATTTTTATAAGAATAATTATTTTCATGTAATGAGGTTTTTACCTGTTTGAAAATAAATAAATAAATAAATAAATAATGCGATTTATAAGTTTTATTTTTTTTTATGTACTTTCTGTAAATGGCTGTTCAGCCGCTGGTGGTCAAATAAACGAACAATGTAACGGATGATTTGAAAAACTGAATACATAAATGAATGAGTGAATAAATGAATTGATGAATAAATAAATATGTCAACAAACAGTCCAACTAGAAATTCCTGTTTTAAACAGACTAGCTTACCTCGCCATTGGAAGGTTGTATGTAATATAATATTTCTTTAAAAATCGAAAGGGACCAGGGTCAATTGGTGCTCATAATTTCAAGCATTGTAAAAGGAGTTTTCTATGTACATACGGCAATGAGGGAAATATTTACACTAGCGGATACAAATTTTTCACAACGCATGTACAAAAACCCAGTTCATTCAACTTCAAAATCATATATTACAATGATATCATTTCATAAATTTTTCGTTGCAGTTAGCAACAATTTTACCATCCAACGAAATTATTGTTCAACTACGAAAAAATAGGCAATATCATTAAATATCAACCGTATGCATAACGTATCAACACCAACAAAAATACATAGAAATCAAAAGCAGTCAAAACCTTTTTGCAGAGCCATACGAAGCGACATCTATCTAACGAACGGTCTAAGCTAACCTCCCTATGGAAAAGGTATAAAATTGGATGTGATTGGTGCCTCAAAAAATAATACACCATTCAAAAAATTACGTCTTATATACTTGAAACCAATACTGGTGATAATCGATATTATGCGAGTGCGAGATTTATTTAATTTTTATGTTTAGTAGTCGTTGCGACATTGTTTAGATTCCTTACGATAACTCATTATCTCGGATGTTAATAGTGACTTCAGTTTTTGGTTTTCCAGTTGGCTTACTCCATTTCAATACTAAAAAGTTGTGTGTCCCGGGACGCCTGACAGAAGTGATAACCTAAACGAATCCAAGTTAAACTATTCAATATTGTAATTGTTCAACTCAAGAAAAGCTTGAGTTATTACTTAAATTTAATGTATGTTGATATGATAATATAAGGTTTCCTAAAAAATATTTTATTGATTGTTATGTGTATGTACCATAAGTCAACTGTTAATGTCATAGGATTAAATCATGAAACTAATACACTAATGTACATACACAAAATTGGTATCATCATTTTCAAGCCACGTTTCAAATAATAAAAGAATATTACGTGCTTGCTGGTTAGATTTTTATAATACTGTCAACATTATATGTCTAACGCACACTAAACACTGATCATTTGTCCGACGAGAGAGGAGATGCTTGCCTTCCACTGAAGTATGCGTGGGAGAAATGGAAGCCAGATAAAATGGCGCCTTTATGCGTTAAGTAACGAAGCGGTTCACCCTCCCATAAGAAGTTACTACTTCAAAAAATGCGGGAAACTTCCAAAGAAAGAAAAAAGCAATTGATTTAAGAATGGATTCCTCACAAAGATGTGTAAATCGTGCATGGAAGTTACTTTCAGACACAACCTGAAAGGGAAAACACTCTATAAAGAGTTCATTGTGAAATTAATTGCTTTCTTCTTTCGTTTGGAAGTTTACCACATTTTTTGTATGAAGATACAAATATTCAAATGAAGATAAAAATATAAACTTCTCAATTTGACTTCATTTGATATTGAATAATAATATTCTTAGGTATATATGGAACTGTTGCATTCAACCTGAATCACTAATGCATATCATAATCTGATGGAACATCTAGAGATGACATTTCAGTGAAGTTCGAATGAAGGAAAACGTTTCAAATCGACATCAATAAATACAAAACAAACAAACAGTTTTGGATCACTTTCAATAATGCGGCTTTACCTTATCACAATGCTTGTGTAACGTAACTAACGTTTGTCAATCGAAATTATTTTTAAATAGGGCACCTTCATATGTATCAGAAGGATCTCTTCAGGTGTTATGCGATTCATTGTAATTTGTATGTATTATGAATTTTTTGAAGTTTCTATGAAAATATTCAGCTAGACTGGCTTGAATATAAACCAACTTTTTTCCGGTATTTTTCAATTACATGCTTCTTATAGATTGTTTTTACTAGCATGAAATGAGTAACACGGAGTTACAGTTTTGTACTTTAATTTTCTGAAAGAGTGTTAATGAATTCATATTCAACAGAAAAAATTGAACAGAATATTGAAAACGATTAAAATAACAAAAGACAACGATTTGAAATATTCTGATAGATAAGTTAATTGAAAAAGAAACGGAAAGAAGCAACAATTTCGAAAAAGCTACATGGAAATAAAAAATGGACAGAATATGAAATTAAAAAAATATAAGAGGGCTAACTTGTGAATGAAACAAATCATTGTAACCAGAAATAAAATGAACTGATAAGAGCGCGTCGAAAGACCGCAAAATGTATATAAATTTTTTTTTCATTTGATTTCTCAATTTTTTTCTATTTCCATTGTGAACAATTGAATCAAATATCATTATTTTTTGTACCCATTTATTATTTCATATCCATGTCAGATCACAATTATTTGTGTTCTTCATAAGTAAGCATGTTTTACATCTCATACTCATTGTTCATTCTTCAATTTTCATTCAATCATTTCCGTTTCTGATAACTTATCTGAATATTTTTGCCGCTTGTTTTGAGTATTTTCGATAATTTTAATATTCCATTATTTTTTTCCTTCATTCATTTCCAAATATTTCATCTGTTGATACACATTCAGACAATGAAATTCCAAACCTAAAACATTCACCAATAAAAATTGTCAACCACACTCAAACAAGTAAAGTATGAAATTCCCAACTACGAAATTGAAAAAAAATCATTTCGTAGATTCAAATTCATTAAAGAATGTACAATATCGAATAACTTTCTTAAACTATTGAAAAATAACTGTAAGTATATGCGTATTGTTAGTATTAACAATACTGTTTTATCATGAATAAGGGTAGAATAAATGATCTGTGAATTTTTTTCAGGATTTTCTAATATCCAATTGTGTAATATTTTTCAAAATGCTGTTGATCTCAACATTTTTCAAATATGTGCGGTACCTTGAACAGAGTAACACAAAAATAGTGGCAACTTATTGACTACCATTTGCTGAAATTGGCGTTCATTGTGTAGTAAAATTAGTCTCGTTATTTTGTTCTTCCCGAAGCTAATTAAAATAGAAAATTAAAAACCATTAAAACATAACCAACAACATACGTTGTTGAAACTCCATAGTTTAATTCAGTAGGAACTGATCACCTAGTGATCACCTTCAAGAGGGAGATTGAACTGCTTAATCTTCATCTTGAAGATGTTCACTTGGTGATCGAAACACGTGTTGGTGTTGGGATAAACCAGCAGTAATATTTCTTCGGGATGTTGAACAGGGTGGTGAAATATCGAAAAGTATTCAGGACAGTGAATTATATTTTCAAAATCTTTCAGAATTATTACATATTCCGTATGATGTACTATTGAGATTTTTCAGTTCACAGGTCATTTAAAATGAACAAGGGCGTTCGAAGTAGGGAGGTGATAAAAATAGAATAAAACAAACATCATTGCTTATCGAATTGTTCTATATAGCTCGTTTGACTCAGTGCGTAGAGTACAAAATTCTCTATCAATCAGTAAACACCATGACAAAGTAGAATAAATGTTGACTGAGCTACAAAACATGACATTAAAACGGTCAAAACTTTTTAAACAAACTAGTAGTTTTTATCAACATACGAAGTGTTTCTCCTTAAAGATGGTGTTGATGATTTGACAGCTCCATTTTTTCTCTCATTCTTGGATTTATACAGTGTCGCCATTGAAGTGCGCACCATATGGGAAACTTTTTTTTCGAAAAGTTTCAATGAAGTTTAACTTCGACACTTGTTTGTGCTTTGAATTTAACTTGAAATGATGCGGCCAATTGCGACCCACTGACGTTCAGTGTTTTGTCAAATTCAACTTACAAAAAAAAATTGAAAGAGTGCCTTTTTAGATCGAATTTAACAAAAAGTTACTTGAAAAAGTTGTGTCTACGGCAATTTCATATCCATATGCCAAATTTCATTCAAATTCATTTCAACTAGGATAAAGTTAACGTTTTGCTTATTTTTGACAGATATCCCCTTTATTTTGAAAAACAAGTTCGGTTAATTGTCATTAATTCATGTATACATAACAAACTCATCATGGAGTTTAATTTTTCTGATACATTTTTACTCATACGGACATTTTTAGAGAGAAATTAAAAATTTGCTATAAAAAATTCAACATGACTGGTGCAAAGTTTCAATCACTTGGCTAAGCAGAGCCAACTAAAACAAAATGCAAATAATTTCAATAGAACTATTATTATTATTATAAATTTTAAACAACAATAATATTATAGAAAATACAAATGGGTACAAAAAATTACTTATTGATCTAAATGATGTTGTCAAACACTTACAGCCTACATTTTAGTATGTCGTCCTCCACGTTCAATACAAATTATGGTCCTTCTACTGACATCTGTAACTGCATTTTTAATAAATCGGGGATTTATATTTGCACAACACTCGCGAATGGTATTTTCCAGATGTTGTATGTCAGTAAATGGTCTACTTCGGTATACTTTTTGTTTCAGGTAACCCCATAATAAAAAGTCTAAAGGCGTCAAGTCGGATGATCTAGGTGGCCAATAATGTTCCCAGTTACGTCCAATAACTTCGCCCTTGAAATTTTGTTGGAGGGACTGTTTTACAGCAACCTTGTGATGTATTGGTGCGCCATCAAGCTGATACCATAGGTCGTATTTAATATTTAAAGGCATATTATCTAAAACTTCACTAACCTCATTATTTAAAAGGTTGAGATAACAGACGGATGATTAATTTTTCCTAAATAAAAATGTCCCAATTATTTGGTCGTTAAGTATCCCACACCATACATTAGTTTTAAAGGAATACTGATCACCACATTCAACTGTGAAATTGGGATTTTCTTGGGCCCACCATCGGCAATTTTGAGAACTTACCGTTCCATTTGAAGAGAACGTTGCCTCATCTGTCCATAAAATTTTATACGCAAACTTTACATTTTCTTCTCTCTCTCCTTGAAACCAGAATGAAAACCACAAACGGACATCAAAATCTCGTTTTTTTAATGTGTTAATAAATTGTGGCTTGTAAGGCCGAAATTTATTCTTCAATAAAATTTTTCTTACACTTTCTCTCTTGTAATCGGTATTTTTTATAATATCGGTTATGCTCGTTTGCCCGTGTTCAATAACTTTTAAACACATGTTAAGTTGGGCCTCCTCATCATATTTACTTGGAGTGTGCTTTTTCTTAAACTGATTTGCTACGGATCCTGTTTCTCTGAATTTCGACATTACCTTGACACAGTAGTATGTTGAAATTTTTTTCCTGAATACCGTTCATTAAAAATGTTATCTACTTGCCGGTATGGTGTTTTCTCACCAAATATTAAAACTATTTCCATTCTTTCCCGAAGAGACATTATTGCAACAATAACTGTTAAAAATTTGACAAGTAAATCAACAACTTTACACTACCATAGCATGCATTTTGTTTGTCAAGACCTACTCAAAAATTTTATTCAACGTGATTAAGCATCCTTACCGCGCTAGTTAGTGTTTATAAATAATCTGTAAATACTGATTATTGAAATTTTAAAGTAATTTCAACTCTAGTAATTTTATTATTACTTATTGCAGTTTTTGAGTTGTGTCTGCTTTTTCAAAATTGAAGGAACTGACGTTTGTTTAATCCGTTAATCGCTCTCGTTGTTAGATTTTATCTGACATTTTGATATTTTCCCCGGTCATTTGGCAACAAGGCATTGGGAATGCCACGCCCATACAATATAGGACAAATCCCGGAAATGTATATAGGGTGCCGGTACTTGGGCGTTTGCTGCAGTGTGATTGTGACATCATAGTAAGCAATGTTAAAAGAAATCTAACACGCGAGTGATCACGCTGTCGTAATTCATTAGTTTGTTAGAAAATATCTAACTACGCGAGTGGTTGGCTTGGTCGAAATATACCATTATATGTCTTTCAAGATGTCTTATGAAGAGGAACAAAGACGACTATTGGCATTATGGGAGGTTTCAGAGCTGGATGACAATTCGCCGAGTGTGATGTGTGACGTTTCAGATGAAGACGCATTATCCGAACATAGTGAGCATAAAACCGACACGGAGCAGTCTGATCTTGAAGAGTTATCAGAAAGTTCTGACCATGAAGAAATCATTTGTACCACTGAAGTTGCTTCATTTCTATCAAAAGATGGTGAAACAAAGTGGCTGAAACAAAACTAGAGTAAATTCAAAAGCGCGCTCTAAAAACATTGTTACCGAATTACACGGTGTCAAAAATATCGCCAAACATTCAAAATCCAACATAGATACTTTCAAGTGGTTTTTTTCCGATGAAATAATCAGCCATATTGTTGAATGCACTAATATGCAACTTGGAATGAGGGCATCATATCAACGCGATAGAGATTGTTTGCCTACCGATTTTGATGAAATAAATTCATTTATAGGGGTACTTTATTTAGCAGGAGTTAAACGAGCTCAACATTTGAATACAGATGAATTGTGGAATACTGATGGTATCGCCCCTGAGTTTTTTGCAGCGGTTTTATCTGAGCGTCGTTTTCATACTCTCATCCAGGCAATTCGATTTGATGACAAAACTACGAGAGAAGAAAGAGCAAAAGATGATAATTTGGCACCTGTACGTTACTTGTTCGATTCATTTGTGGAGAAATGTATTCAAAATTACAGTGTTGGTGAATATTTAACCATAGACGAAATGCTAGAAGCATTCAGAGGTCGCTGCCGTTTCAGGCAATATATTGCCAATAAACCGGCAAAATACGGTATTGAGATTTATGCGGCTGTAGATGCTCGAATGTTCTACACACATAATCTGGAAGTTTATGCTGGAAAACAACCAAATGGGCTTTACCAGTTAGCCAACGATGCAGCAAGTGTTGTCAAACGACTTTTGAAACATTGTAGTGGAAGCGGCAGAAACGTTACAGTTGACAATTACTTCACATCAACCCCTCCAGCAAACGATCTTGTAGAACATCATAAAATTACTTTGGTGGGAACCCTAAGGAAGAATAAAATGGAAATTCCACCCATATTTCTCAATACTAAAATTCGTAAGGAAAAAAGTATGTTCGCGTATGGACAAAATTCAAACCGCTGTTTGCTGATATCCTATATACCAAAGCGCCATGAGAATGTTTTGATGTTATCAACCTTCCATGATGACGATGAAATTGATTTGGATACAGGAAATCAACAAAAACCTGCGATAATTACCTTCTATAATCTTACTAAGGGGGCTGTCGTCGTAGTTGATAGAATGAAAACAGAATATTGTGTTACGAGGGTCAGTAACAGGTGGCCATTAACACTATTTTGCTCCTTGTTGAACATTGAACAACTAACCAAACCCCACTTAGTATAGCGAGCCAAAATACAATTTCTTTCAATTCCGTTACGTCAAAAAATTAAAAATGTCCTTGGTAAGCATGAAACTGCTGGTGGTAACAAAAGAGACATGCTGGCAGTAGAACCAGGACCTAAACCCAGATGTTATTTTTCTCCTCTAAGGAAAAGTAGGTTTACAATCCATCATTGCAACGTGTGCTCGAAGCCTATTTGTAAGGAACATACTGGATCAACAATCATGTCATGCCAAGGGTGTGTTGTACTGCAAGATGAGTAGAAGTGAGAACTGCGAAATTTGCTTTTCGGAATGGATTTATATATTTTCTATTATATTCATATTGTAGAAATTCCTTTGAATAAATATCTTTTCTCAATATGCCCAGAATAATATAATTTCCCCATCCTTATCCAATTAATAGTCAAAAATAGATTTATTTATTTGAAATCGCTTTATTTGTCATTAGCTTATGATAAATTCAGAATGTTAGATAAAATCTAACACGCGAGTAACGACGTAATATTTCGTAACACAAGTGATCGCGGGTTAAGAAAATAGCCAAGTGATTGAAACTTTGCACCAATCATGTTAAAATTTGTATAGCACATTTTTGATTTCTCCCTAAAAATGTCCGTATAAGTAGAAATGTATCAGAAAAGTTAAACTCCATGATGAGTTTGTTATATATACATGATTTGATGACAATTAACCGAACTTGTTTTTTAAAATAAAGGGAATATTTGTTCTGAACGTCAATGGGTCGCAGTTGGCCGCATCATTTTAACTTAAATTTAAAGCACAAACAAGTGCCGAAGTTAAACTTCATTGAAACTTTTCGAAAAAAAGTTTCCCATATGGTACGCACTTCAATGGTGACACTGTATATTGATGATTCTGAAAGTCTCATCATTTGCGAATACATGTTCATCAGAGTATTAACGGTATCCAAAGGATTTTGGTAAATGAGAGCATCATATACATTGAGAATAATAATCTTTTTGGTAACAGAAAGAACACATTTGCTCTTTTATTTCCCTGGAGAGAAAACTGAGATACCCATTACAACTAGCAACCCATCCTGGCTCCGCACGGGTGCAATGCTGAAACTGAATATAAATTCACCATCACCGGTAATTTTAAGGTCTATGGAAAAACAGTGATGAAAAGATGATTTTGTTTTACGGACCTACTTACAAAATTCCATCCTCCGAGAATATACCCGTATAAAGAAACAGTGATGAAAAGCAATTTCACTTCATGAACGATCCTTTTTCCCTCGCGCCTTTCGCCTCAGTTGAAATTTTCAAAAATCCTTTCTCATTGTACATCTACAACATAAAACGAACCTACATACAAAATTTCAACCTCCGAAAATATATTGGCACGGAGAAACAGTGACGAAAAGGTAATTTTTATATATAAACGCACTCCTTTTATCCCCAGGGGGCGCCCCAGTTGGAATATTAAAAAATTTGCACATCTACAACATCAAACAAACCTACATACAAAATTTCAGACTGAAAAATTGTAACGGTACAAAGGAACAGTGATGAATAGTAAGTTTCATATGTAAACACTTCCATTCTACCCCCACGGGGGGTGCCTCAGTTGGAGTATTTGATAAATACTTATTGCGCATCTGATACCTAAGAAGCACTTGTATACAAAATTTCAGCTTTCTAGGACTTTCATTCATATCTTTCAGGTAATGAAGTACCCAATCAAAAGTACTATTGGATTGTACTGGATCACGTCATCCCCTTTTGCGGGGAAAATTGAAACTCTCTCAAATGTTTTTAACTTTCATTTACGTAGTTTTCAAATTCATTTAAGATTTTATGTTTTGCATCGTAATTCCAAGTCGAAATTTCGACTTCAATTCATTCGAATTTCACAAAAAGACTAGTCAATCGTGACAGGTATTTGACTCGAGAGCTGTTCCAAGTCCAGAGAAATCGAAAAGTGTTACATTGCTAAATAAAGAATTGCAAATCCTTTCAAACTCGGTATTGAATGCTATCCTTTTTCATTTGAATTTGTTACAGAAAAAGCAATTATTCCTAGCGGGTTGAAAGGGAAGTTGAATAATTTTATTGAGGAAGTTTATTTTTATAGAATATAATGAAATATAATATTATTCGTGCAATGCATACATAAATAGTATTGGCATACGTCAATGGGATAAATAGTATATAAATTAAAATCAATGTAACACAATACAGTCAAATAAATACATAAATATTGTTGAATAAAAATGTATTGATTATTAGACACGCAACAAATTTGTTGATGAGTCGAAATAATTAAAATATTCTTCGAATGTGTAAGAAACATTCTGTGAAAGAATATTTCTAATTTTCACTTCAAAAGTGTTCATACTCATGTCCAAAGTCTAAAACTCATATGGCAACACGTTAAAAATTTCGAAGATATCATGGTATCATGGTAGTGTATGTCCTCTTGCTTAATCAATTCATCAGAAATTTATATATGAAGCAAGATCGCAGAGTTAATATACGGAGATTTTTGAAAAGAGGTTTACAATGATCGTCGTATTTAGCCTGTGCCACAATTCTCACCACTTTTTTTTGTAGTTTGAATATTATAATATCTAGGTGACATGCTAGGCCCCAAACTATTGATCCATATGTCATTATGCTGTGAAAAATGGCAAAATAAGCTACTCTTAAACAATCCGTCGTTATTATGTTGCTAAGTTGTCTTATCATGTATATACACGTGGATAGTCGCTTTGATATAATTTGTGAATATGTGAAAAGAAATTCAGAGATGAGTCAAAATACACTTCGAGAAGCTTGACTGGTTCATTATTTTTTATATTATTTTTGGTTGAGAAATCTAACGTTTTGGTTTCATCATCATTTATAGTGAGATAATTGCTTCTAGACCAGTTTGCTAAAAAGGTTTCAGATGCATTAGCGTTAGAAAGTAGATTGTGAGGCGTAGTGTCACTTAACAAGGAAGTTGCATCATCAGCGTAAATTATAGGAGACACATTCATTACATCATATAATTAATTTAAATAATGAATAATACAGGACCCAGGCCTGAACCCTGTGGTCCTTCATAACTGACTTTCAATTGTTTTGATATGTCGCCGTTGAATTCAACACGTTGTTCGCGGCCTGCGAGGTGGGATGTAAATAGATTTAAAGCTTCTCCTCTGATCCCATAATATTTTATTTTTTGTAATAATACTCCGTGGTCCATCGTATCAAAAGCTTTGGACATGTCATAAAATTTCGTACAGCACAATTGTCGGTCCTGAAAAGCTTCTAGAATATTTTTATACATTTCGCAGATTGCACCGATAGTAGATCTCCTCTGTCTGTAACCAAATTTAGCATTGCTTAATAAGTTCTTTTTTCCAAAATATTCTAATGATCAATTTTTTAGTACAATTTCAAATATTAACTCTCTGTTGAAGTCACCTTTCTTATGAATAGGAGTAACTGGCGCTAATTTAAATATTTGAGGATATAAGTTCCGCTCTCCATACATGTGTTTATCAAATATGCGATAGGCTTAGCAAGTAAATCAGCTACTATGTTCAGAACCTCACTATTCAGGTTGTAATTATCTTTAGATTTCTTATTTTTTAATTGCGATATTCTGGTTTTAATTTCTATATAACAGACTGGAAATAAAAAAAAATGATTGATTTGCATTAGGTGCTTTATTCAAAAATGTTGGAAACTTTGTTTTGTCTACAGTGTTGAAGTTATTCATTAAATCATTTATAACATCAGAGAAGTATACCGAGAAATCATCAGCTGTCAGACGTTACATTAGAATTTTTATAAATTCTATTTTCATTGATTATGTCCATTGCTGTTTTTTGTTTGTTATCAGCAGTTAGGAGTAGTTTACTATTGACATTCAATTTTCCTTGTTTTATTTTATTTTTGTAGTCCTTCTTCAAAGTGTTATATATACATGAAAATCTTCATTATTCTTAGATGAACAAGCAATTACATGAACAGCATCCAGGGTACGTTTTTATTGTTGAATATCATTATCGAAAACAAACTCTTTGTTATCTTGTTTGGATATTTTTATAATTTTTTGACAGAAAATTTATTATACAATGTAGATAATGTTGATAACGTGTTCACCAGTGAGTTTGCAGATTCATCAGGATTGTTTATTTCGTAAAATATTTTCCAATTTACATTATTCACGCATTCTATGAACTGTTGTTTACCATGTTCATTCATGGGTCTGCATGAAATATACTTATCTTTAGATGTGGAACTTGTTACAATAGAGAAAAAAATGCCTTTAATGTCCAACATATGCGGTTCAATTACTTCCACGATCAAGTCGTTTATGTTAGTAAACAGATTATCTATTGTTGTAGCACTAGTGCTGGTTAATTGTGTATTTTCATTAACTTTTTCCTCTAAATAGACAGGAAAATATTTATACAATCGCTTACATCTATGTTGTCTAAGACATTAATATTTAAATTGAAGTCGCCAATCTCAACAACTTGATTATTAGAAGGTATCCTATCCGGTACTTTATTCAATGCACTCAGGAAGATATCAATGTCACCTATAGAAGACCTATATATATTTAAGAAATAGATTTTTTGATTAACTAGCTCTATCAACGTAAATTCAGCATGAATGTCTACACACAATTCATTCATTATTTTTATTTAATTTTCAACAAATCCTGAGCAAAAACAC
Organism: Leptinotarsa decemlineata; assembly: GCF_025532065.1. NCBI lineage: Eukaryota > Metazoa > Arthropoda > Insecta > Coleoptera > Chrysomelidae > Leptinotarsa > Leptinotarsa decemlineata. The sequence continues at coordinate 14,528,974 of NW_027412544.1, forward strand.
ATACACCACCATGAGCAGACGTGTATCTAAAATAATATGCTATAAGTTTAAAATTTGGAATGACGATGACAGTGAGGAACAATATGACTATTTTGTTCATATGATGAAAGTACTCTAATTCACTCAGTTTATTGCTCATGCTTTGGATATTTACATAAAAAGCATTTATTCTATATGCACCTGATTTCGGCTCATTACCCAACCTGTCGTCTATCCTTTCAATTTTTGGAGTCTTAGGATGAGTAGCTGCTAAGTACTCTGAAGTGGCATCTATGGTTATAATATCAACTGAGATAGGCGGGGGTATGAAATAGTTATTTATGTATCAAGGGAATTAGGAGGGCCTTAATTACCGATGGCAAAGTTTTCGTCCCGAGGGCCTCTGGCCCGAGGGACAGCAATTGCCTGAGGTTATTAAGGCTCATTAATTCCCGTGGTACATAGATAATTTTATTTCTGACCGATTTCAATAAAATTTTGTTCATTTTTGAAACGGAAAAATGTACCAATTCATTACCTTCCCGGTATATTTGAATCAGGTACCGTTGATTATAGTAGAGTTTTCTTGTTGCTAGATTGTTGCTCTGTTACTTGTTTATAAACAGAACATTGTTATCAAGCTGTGTTTGCGGTGAAAACGTGTTTTCTACCCCAAATATGATGGAGGATATTTTGAAAAAAGCTGAACAAGCAAGAGAATCATTAATTCCATCGAAAAGTGAAGCCGTATACCAAAAAGAATACAAGATATATCTGGACTGGCTGACACGGAAAAATGTTATGCCAAAAGATGGCACTGAAACTGTATTTTTGGCATATTTTCAAGAACTGGTAAGGAATTTTCTATGTTTTTCGGTAGATTTGGTAGTAATTGTGTTTATTCGTTTCAGTCAGAAACGTATAGTCCGAATTCTTTATGGACTAAATGGTCAATGCTAAAATCGATGGTGACTATACATGAGAAACGAGATATCACCATGTTCAATGAACTACAGGCTTTTTTGAAACGGAAGAGTAAGAGTTATAAGCCGAAAAAGTCTGCTGTTTTATCTCCTGAAGATGTTATTAGATTCCTAAGGGACGCTCCTAATGATATTCATTTATTGCATAAGGTAATTTTTTTCTTATTTTCCTTTTTGTGTGTATTTATTTCCTTTTTTTTGTTATAGGTTGTTTTGATTATGGGTTATTTTGGAGGATGCAGAAGTCAGGAACTTTTGAATATGAAGATATCGGATATAGAGGACCGGGATTCCGTTATGGTAGTGAACGTACCGGAAAGTAAAACTGGTGTATCGAAGAAATTTACAGTTGTGGATGAAAAAGAGTTCTCCGCTTTGCCTTTATTAAGACTTTATATGTCTTTGCGTCCTAAAGGTATTGAACGATTTTTTTTGAGCTTCCGACAAAATAAATGTACATCTCAGCCAATTGGAAAAAACATGTTTGGGAAAATCCCCAGCAAAATCGCAATGTATTTAGGATTGCCAAACTCATCTTCCTATACGGGACATTGCCTTCGTCGCACTTCTGCTACTGCTCTAGCCAATGCAGGAGCAACTATGACTAACTTAAAAAGACACGGAGGTTGGAAAAGTTCCACGGTGGCGGAGGGGTATTTGGAGGATAGCATTGAATTGAGAAATAAAACGGCGCGTATGTTGTCTACTTTGTCATCAGAAGAGCCAGGTACCTCGACTGTAGTGAACAGAAGCTCCAGCCATACAAAAGAAGAAATTGTTTCCAGTGGCGGAAGTAATTTTCAGGGAACATTTCAAAATTGTACATTTATTATTTGTAAAGACGTGAATAATAGTTATTTATGTATCAAGGGAATTAGGAGGGCCTTAATTACCGATGGCAAAGTTTGCGTCCCGAGGGCCTCTGGCCCGAGGGACAGAAATTGCCTGAGGTTATTAAGGCTCATTAATTCCCGTGGTACATAAATAATTTTATTTCTGACCGATTTCAATAAAATTTTGTTCATTTTTAAACGGAAAAATGTACCAATTCATTACCTTCCCGGTATATTTGAATCAGGTACCGTTGATTATAATAGTGTTTTCTTGTTGCTAGGTTGTTGCTATGTTACTTGTTTATGAACAGAACTTTGTTATCAAGCTGTGTTTGCGGTGAAAACGTGTTTTCTACCCCAAATATAATGGAGGATATTTTGAAAAAAGCTGAACAAGCAAGAGAATCATTAATTCCATCGAAAAGTGAAGCCGTATACCAAAAAGAATACAAGATATATCTGGACTGGCTGACACGGAAAAATGTTATGCCAAAAGATGTCACTGAAACTGTATTTCTGGCATATTTTCAAGAACTGGTAAGGAATTTTCTATGTTTTTCGGTAGATTTGGTAGTAATTGTGTTTATGCCACGGTGGCGGAGGGGTATTTGGAGGATAGCATCGAATTGAGAAATAAAACGGCGCGTATGTTGTCTACTTTGTCATCAGAAGAGGCAGGTACCTCGACTGTAGTGAACAGAAGCTCCAGCCATACAAAAGAAGAAATTGTTTCCAGTGGCGGAAGTAATTTTCAAAATTGTAAATTTATTATTTGTAATGACGTGAATAAATAAAATATGGTTCAGTTTTCATTTCTATTCATTTTTACTTGTGAAAAGTAGAGGGAATTATAAAATCTATAATGACCCTCTTTATTGATAGCGTAACTATGACGATATAAGCTTATAATATCCCGGTCAGAAATAAAATTGTTTTCATCTTTGTTTCTAGTGTCTTCAGTTTTGTCACTATGTCGAGAATCAATTATTGTGGTTGCTGCTGTGTCCGTATCTTGCAAGTCATCATTTACCAATTTAATGAATCTCAAATTCTTTGTTTGATTGGGATTTTTCATTATATCCATGACATTTTCTATTAGAGTTTCATTTCTTCTTCTTCTACCTGCCAATTTTCCATTTATTTCTATGTAATTTATTTGACCTTCGACACATTTGTTACAGTATCAATATACGATTTTTATTTTTTATACTTTTTACCTTGTGTTTATGGACGTCATTAAATGCCATGTCATCCGCTTGTGTTTTATTAGTGATAACCTTGTCATCATCTATATTGGAACATCCTGTATAATCGATTTGGTTTAGCTATAATGTATATGTAAATGAGATTGCTTCAGTGTTTGCTGATGACTTCTTTTTGTATGTTTTTTCAGTTTGTACTCCAGTGTTTGTAGTGATCTTATCCGCTGTAGTTTCTATGGGTACTTTTTTCTTCAGTTCTTCTATGTTGGCCTTCAGTTCTTCAATTTTTAATTCATGCCATTCAATCGTATCATTCATTTCCTTCTCAGCCGGGAAAACCTCATCGAGTAATAACTTATTTTGATGTTGTAATTTCTGAATATACGTGGTTTTTCTTTCATTTTCCAAACTGAGTTCTAAGAGAGTAGTTTCGAGCACTTGTTTATCCTCCAGAGTGGAATCATTATCTGAACAGTCAGCATTTTTTTCGCAGCAAATAATCTGATTTTCTTTAATCATACTGATTTCATTTTTAAAACGAAGTGGACAGTCTTTGTGGCAGTTAATACACACATAGTGAATGAAAGATCTAGTTGAACAACATTTGAAATTGACCAAAGCTGGAGACATTTCATCAGTCGAAGCACTTATTCATAATTTTGTCAAGAATGTATTTTCAATGAATATAGTATGTTCAGAGAATAACCACCTGCGTACATGTATGTTGTTGCATCTCAAGAAAACCTGTTTCAGAGTTTTTCATTTGCATTCATAATTAGGTAGAATATGAGGGTACTCCATGAATTGATAGTGAAAGAACCGTAGTAATAAAGAAATATAATAATTTTCAAATTACCTTTTCAAGATTATGCCTCCCAAATTTGCCTCCACTCGGAGATCCCGTTGTCTTTTCGAATGTCCTTCTCATTAAGAAATAAACTAGATACATGAGCATAATGAAACGTCATCTGCGAGAAGTGAGTTTCGCTCCATTACCATTCGATTCGGAAATGAAAAGTTCATGTCATTAACAATGAGTTGAATTGGAAACGTGCTCGAAAACAAAACAAAACTGGAAATTGCTGTTCCAATTTCCATGAATGCAAAACCGAATACGGCGAATTCACATAGCGGTCCATCCGTACTGAATCTAATGGACTATGCGATATGAAATTGTCCTGAATAATCTCATTGGTATGTTCCAGTTCCTGTATGTGCCCCTTTTCTGCACGCACATACCCAGTAAGCAATGTATGAATTTGCTGACACCAAAAATTGACGAAGTGATTACGTCAATTTAGTTTGTTACTGATGATGAATGAAATCTAATTGTATGGAACGATGTTTTTTATGTTAAACAATGGGCTTCCTATGAGTAGGCAGTTGACACAGATTTCAGTATTATAGATTATATTAATAGAAATTGGAAAAAAAGGAGGAAATCTCAACTTTACTAAATGTAAAAATGAGTTCAGGATGAAACGAAATGAAGTGCAGAAAAAGATTACGAGGATTGCCTTCAATTATTTTTTTATTGTGCTACTAACAGTCACGGTAATTTGATGGTCTGAACATGTAGAAGATATTGCTCCTGTTAGTTTTTTCTTCAATAAAATTGTTAGAACCTTGTATTACTGATACACGAACTTTGAACAGTTCTTTATAGATTTCATAAAACAACTTGAAACATTCTTCCCCACCTAAAACTCAATGAAAAAGCTAACTATGAGAGTAACGTTATAAGGAAGTTGATAAGAGAAGTTCTGAAGTATTACCGCAGAAAAAGTATGAAATGAAATAGGAAGAAGGGCAGATGTATTGGGTAAAGTTTTTTTCTGCAAATATTTGATCATGAACCCAATTCCGTAATCTTTTGGAAAAGACTTGAAGATAAGTTGGAGAATCACTTCATTGAAGAAGTAAAGGCAGATCAGTGAATTGAGAAAGTGATTAGTTTTTTGATCAAACTCACTATTGAAACTCATCAAAATTCTGATTACCTCCGCGAAATAGTACTGAACTGAATTTTGGAATCGATATTTTGAGTCATTTCCAACAGAACACTTTCATTTCAGAGATACAAGAGAACAGTTGTGCATTGAGTTTGAAATCATACTTTTCATCCAAACTATCATATTCTGACTCAGATTAAAACTATCGATCCAGTCTTCATATATTTGACTTAGAAACTTCAATACAGGGTTCAACTTGCTCATCTTTTTCAAGACTTTCTTCCAATTTTCATTTCAATATTATAGTTTCGTGTTCTAGATGGCACAGATCCTCTGTTGAATATTCGTTTTTTTTTGACTCCATAGTGGTATATATTCCCAGTACTCTAGATTTTATCCAAATCTGTTCTCAACTCCCATTTCACTATTCTTGTTTCGTGTTCTAGTTGGCAGATATTCTCTTTCGGATATTTGTTATACTTCTTCAGACTCAATATTGGGTGTTCCTATTTGCTTGCCTCCTGTGAACTAGTGTCTGAGGAGGTTGTTTTGAGTTAATCCCCTCTTCATTGAGGCAGTTCTTCAGTTCTTTTAGATACGGCACTTTCATAAAGATTTTCTTATCTGTTTCCGAAGATATATTTTTCCAGTACTCCTAATTTGTTTTGGAAACTTCAATACAGGGTTTAACTTGTTCCTTTTCTCCAAGTCTTTCTCCCAACTCCCATTTCAATAGTCTTGTTTCGAGTTCTAGATGGCACAGATCCTCTGTGGGATATTTTTCGACTCAATATTAGGAGTTTCTAATTTGCTCGTCTAGTGTCTGAGGAGGTTATTTTGAGCAGATCTTTTTTTTATCGAATCAGTTCTTCACTTCTTCCAGAGAAAACATATTCATGAATATTTTCTTATGTGTTTACGAAGATAAATTCTTCCAGTACTCTTAATTTAACTTGAAAACTTCGATACAAGGTTTAACTTCCTCATTTCTTCTTTCGTGTTCTAGATGGCACATATTCTTTGTTGGATATTTGTCATATTTTCCTAGAAGCAATTCTCTAGTTCTCTCGCAGAAGGTAATTTCATGAAGAGTTTGTTATCTATTTTCCAAGGTATCTTTTCCCAGTACTTCTAATTGATTGATCTGATCCCGTATCAATGACTTTGATACCACATTTGATAAGGGTTTCGTATATGATATTGATATTCAATGTCTAGTCCACCCATCAATGTTGTCGTTACCTGTGAATCTGAACTATATTGGTACTCGACAGTATCGACTTAACCCTTCAATACAATAATAACACTGAGTGTAGCATATCTATCAGAAAATCCACCCGCTCGTTTCATTGAAGCTCCAAATTATTATTTTTCGCGCGACACCGAAATACATGAACGATGACTCGGAATACAAATGTCTGTACCAACCTGGTAGTAATGTAGATTGCTCCGAACAATAGATTTCAGCTCCCGTCTTATGTTTGGTTTTTGATCAGTCAGATTTCGGTAGAGCATATTTTCTACATCTAATGTTTATGATCCATTTTAAAATTTGTAATTTCAATCGTTTACTTCGTCTATCTTGAAGAAATACGCTACTCTGATTTTTATTTTTACCTAAAATAGTTTCAACTTCCTTATAAAGCATTTCATTTTGAAAACGTAACTCATCCGATCCCTTTTACAAAGTGCCAAATACATGTAGAAAGTTGTGCCTAACCTAAATGAAGTTTCAACAATACCTCTTATCTTTCCTGAACAGGGAAGATTGTTGAAATGCCATGTAATTTATCGAATCGCAACTGAATTATGATCGAGTAACGTAAAGATTTAAAAACGTACATTTTGTTTGTGCAGAGTGGACCAAATTGAATACTTTCAAAGATAAACTTCTATTTTCAAAATAGATAGATGAAAAGTGATGGCTGTGTTTGAGGGTAAAATTTTATAATAAACTCTATGTTGAAAACTGCATATCGATATGTATCATCGTTTCTGAGTTACATCATGTTTATCGAAAATTTTCGAACAGTTGCTGTTTCTTTTTTCCTGTCAAAACTTTCTTGTTTCTATGAAAACATTTTCATAGCAGTTCTCCACGTAAAATTGAATGGTTTGAAAATCATTTTTTCAAATGATATATTAATATACTGATAAATCATTTTTAATGAGACATCCTGTAAATTTCTGCATATTTCAATAGAGCTTGAAATCACCTTTTCAAAAATGTAGCACACTTGATATTTGCTAAGTCATCTTTTATATACAGAACTTTTAGGAACGCGCATTTTGATCAAGTAGGCTTTGGAAGACGGGGCGATAAAACAGATAGAAATTGTTCGGTAGTAGTTGTCAAATGTTGAAAAAGCTTCTCACAGCAGTAATTAAAATGCATAGTTTCAAAAAAAGACATAACAATCTATACTATATTTACTACTAATGAATGAAACTTCAACAATAATAATAATAATGATAAAGAATAAACAATAAAATATATTTCTTCAGAGAAATTGTTCGAAATGTTTACCAGCTTCTTCCACACACCTTTTCGGAACGTTTTTTCAAATCAATTAGTTCAATAGAAGTGAGAGAAGCAAAACTGTGATGCAAAATTTTGCTTCTCTCGTATCTAGAATTGGTCGGCCAACGGTTCGGTCCTTGGTTGGGTATCCAATTATTACTCAAATTTGCAACCAGAAAATTGGTGATGATTGCAGTGTTGTGAGGCAAAGCACTCTATTGTTGAAAATATATTTTCTGAGCTCCATTAGTGGCAATTCATCAACATGGGGTTCGATAATTTGCCTTAAAATTACTAAATACCTCTGAGATATGAGAGTGTCATTAAAAATGAACGAGCCGATAATTCTACCACTGAAAATACGTGCTTACATAATAAATCCGAATCTTCTTTGACTAATCTCCTCCACAAATACAATTTAACGGAAAATCACGCACTTGATTACAAATTTCCAGGAACTACTGGCGAAAACCCATGTGGCGTTCAAAATCTCTTGGTCTGAGTTAATGATCTTTAATTTGTGTTTTTTTCAAAATCTTCCTAACGTTAGTTCTTGGTGAACCTGTTGATATTTTCGAATTTCGCCTTGACGTTTTGGGATTATTTTCAACAGCTACTAAAACAGCCATTTCTTCCAACTCCTTATCCCTATTTGATTCATTTAATTTTGGTCTTTTCTTTTCAAATTCACCGCCATCAAATACCTCTCGTTATACAAATTGCTTGCTGCTTCTGTATTTTCCCTGGTTTGTTTAAAACCGGCTATCATATCCCATTTTTCATTATTCTCATACTTCATTGCGAATATGTCCTTGAATGGAACAAAAACCACTTAATTAAGAGCGTCTTTACTGCTTAAATCAAAATTTGATCAGTAAGGAATTATATTTGTGATGCACTGTTTGGAACCTTTGGTGTAGTAATGAATATAATTGGAGTTTTTTCCCAACACCAAAGCGTTATTTCAACACCTCAACACGTGTTTCGATCAAGAGGAAGATCAGTTTGATCTTTCTCTTGAAGATGATCATTTGGTGACCGAAACACGTGTCGAAGTGTTGAAATAACGGTTTGTTGTTGGGGAAAAAATCCAATAATATTCAGTAAGGAGTTGCATTCTGTATCGCCGCATCGTCCAAAGCCTACTTGATCAAAGTGTGCGTTTCAAAATCTACAAGAAAAAATCTAATAGCACTATATTTCAAAGATGCCTCTAGCAAACCATCAAGTGTGCTACATTTTCGGGAATGTATTTTGAGCTTTATTGAAATATGCAGGAATATACAATGTGTATCATTGAAAAAATAGTTTTCCATCAATAACTATATCTCATATCTCATTTGGTTTTTTACAGCATTTAATTTTACGCAAAAAATGTTCTGGAGATGTGATCATAGAAACAAGAAATTTTTGACAGGAAAAAAGTTACAGCAACTTATCGAAAATGCACATTTTCGAAAAATATGCTGTAACTCAGAAACAATGATATCGATATGCGATTTTCACCAAGTTTGCCATAAAATTTTACCCTCAGACACAGCCATCAATTTTCATGTTTTTCTAAAAGTGTCCAATTTGGCCCACTCTGTACCTCAGCTCAACGAAACATAAAGTACTTCGACATGATTTTATGATTTTGAATTGTTTTCTGTTATCCAGACTAAATTCAAAACCGATTCACGAACGGTAGTCCCGGAAAAATTAATTCAGAGTGATGAAGCGAAATTATGGGGAAAATCATCGGATTAGTGTCTGGAACGTTAAAATTCATAATTGGAGGAAAAGTAAATGAAACCATCAACTGGAAATTCAATTATGTCGCCTTGATTGGACGTTATCAAATAATGGTCAATCATCAAGAGTATATTTCCAACATCGATTTTTACTTTATTCAGGGGAATTCATGTAAAGTGCTTATTGGACGTATCTTACGAGCAACACTTAGAAGAAATATAATTGGAGTTTTCACGTAGCTGAAAGTGCTATGAATTGAAACTGAATAAATCTATACATCTGATTTTATCGAGAGTAAAGATGAATCCGATCAAAATTTTCATTTTCATATAACTTCATATTTCTTTTGAAATACAAATAATATTGTCATTACCAAACTCATGTCAAACTCAGGAAATCAAACTCATGTCAAATTCAGGAAATCAATCTCCATGTCCATCCAGCCATTATTCAGGTTTTCTCAGGCACGACGTTAATACTATTGCATTTCTGATGATTTGGTATGGTGCTTGTTTTGGATTTATTCTTAGCCAGACGTTCCAGTTTCACCTTTCATCAGAATCACCAAAACGCATGAAATACAATTTGGATGTTAAATAATATAGTTTGTCAACTCTAGGAAGAGACTTCCTTGATTGACAACTTGTTTATTTTGTGGAAATTCATCTTCACTGACAGGGCCGTAGCGAAAAGAAATACCAGAAGGGGGAAGGAATCCAAATTTTCCAAACCCCACCAGCAAAATTTCCCAACTTTCGAAAAAATGAAAGCAGAGGGATCAGTTACTATTATATTATATTGATTTTCTTACTTAGCTATCCAAAGATTGGCTGAATGCTTATGCCCGTTAGGGTATGCGATAGGGTGTGTAAATTTTGGTAATTATAAAAATAATCATGGGAATTATTCTACTTTGGACCAAGGTCTTCCACCATATCCACCATGTATAGGAATATTCAATACAAATAACAACACCTGAATAATATTGTGCTCATTGTTTTCTACTATTATTTTTTCTATTTTCACGGACCGAAATTTCACAATTTTTCCAATTCGAAAAAACGGCGAAAAGTTGGGAATTTTGTAAAATGTCACTTCAAAATTTGTGGACTGTTAGGACTGTTCTCTTACTTGAGAGAAATAAAACTTTTTTGAAGTTTTCAAACAACTCAGAATTTCAAAGTATGGGATCTCCACGTTATGCATGTTGGGAAATCCCAACCTTCTCGCGGTTCTTTCCCTTCTCTTAATACCTCTCCCTTTATTTCCTCTCATTTTTATTTTTTTAATTTTCATTAATTTTTTTACTATTATTTTCTTCTATCTTCACGGCCCAAAATTTACCAACTTTTTCCCAAATAGAAAAAGCAGGAGGCTCCCCCCCCCAATGAATTATTATTTATTATAGGATAATTATTATCCTATAATAAATTATTATTCATTATAGGATAGGCAACCTAGGTTTAAATTACTCAGATTCAAATGTAATCTAGTTAGTTCTGAAAATAGTGTAATAACCGAAACTAGTCAACAATAAAGAAATATCGTGGAAAATATCCAGGAAGAGACTTGAGAACGCTCTATCTCTATCTCTCTCTTTCTCTCCCTCTTTCTCTCGCTCTCATAGTCTTCTAACGAATGCACATTTAGTGGACGGCATTGTGATAAAGATTTAAGTCACATATTTTCCATTTCAAATAGGTTACCGAATTCGTGTTCAGTTTCAAAATCAATTTGTAAAGACGGACCAAATGTAGAGGAAAAACGAGCATTCGACCATATCTGTGCGAAATTCGCCGACGTTTTTCATCTGCCCAATGATATAATTTCAGTAACTAACATTTATAAACATTCAATTCAACTAAAAGAAAATACAACCCCCGTGTACACAAAACCATACAGACTACCTCAATCACAAAAACTAGAAATTGAGAAACAGTTTGAAAATATATTGAACGATAAAATAATAGAACCCGCTAGATTTCCATGGTCATCAGTACTACTAATCGAACAAAAATAGTGAACGCAAGTGGAGAGTTGTTATTGACTATAGATTACTAAATACATGTCTGAAAGATGAAAAATTACCTATTGCTAATATTAATGAGATGTTAGATTCACTTTCAGGTGCAATTTATTTTTCTCATCTTGACCTAGCACAAGGGTATTACCAAATTGAACTCGACCCAGCTTCTAGAGAGTACACAGCTTTCACCACGAATACAGGGCAATATGAAATGACTGGATTGCCAATGGATGCGAAAGTAAGTCCCAGTATATTCTCAAGGGCTTTAACTATAGCTATGACAGGTTTAAATTTTGAATGTTGTTTTGTTCACTTAGACGATATTATTATTCTGGAAAATAGTTTGATGGATCACAACAAAAATTTAACGAAAGGTAAATTTAAAAGTCAACCCGAGCAAATGTTAATTTTTCAGAGAAGAAATCATTTACTTAGGTCACAAAATTTCAGCGTCAGGAGTATCTCCCGACCCGACAAAACTTCTGGCATTACAGCAATACAGACCGATCAAAGACCTCTCATATTTTTATATGGCTCAAATCGACTGTCTAGTAGACTTACGAAATTTCGACTTGTTCTAGATGAATATGACTATGTAGTACAGTACGTTAAGGGAAATTCAAACGTTGCAGACGCTCTTTCTCAAGTCTGACGACTTGAAAGAAATGCCCATTCATATTCAATTTATGACGCAAGCTTGCAGATTATATATTTAAATAAGACAGATTCTTGCTCAGCATTATGTCTTTGATAGATGTTGAAAGACTGTTAAAAGTTGTCCGGACAAGAAAATATTCCAGAAATATTAATCGATATAAATAACAATTTATCTGCAGATATAATTAAATATATTTCAAAAATACTCAAGAAGTCGAAAATAAAAGTAACATTCATAAACAACTGCCAAATCATTAACGATTCAGCAACTAGCAATTAATTTTAAATGATTTACACAATCTACATACAGGAGGTCACGCAGGTATCAATAGAATGTATAACAAAATCAAAAGGTATTACAATTGGAAGGGACTGTACCTATAATGATGTAGAAAAATTCGTAAAAATCTGCCATGACTGCCAAAGTTACAAACACTCTTAACCATTTATAGAACCCCTAAATATAACAACAACAGCATCATACGCGTTTGAGAAAATATCCTTAGATTCAGTAGGACCTATCGAACAAGACATTGAGAACAATAAATATATTTTGACATTACAATGCGACTTGCCAAAATTTGTGGAGGCATTTGCACTACCAAATAAAGATGCAGTAACCGTAGCAAAATCATTCGTTAATAATTTTGTTTTACGATACAGAATTCAGAAACAAATTTTTTCGGACCAAGGTACCGAATTCATAAATTCAGTATTCGCCGAAATGTGTAAGTTATTTGATATAAAACAACTCAATTCGTGTGCATATCACCCACAGACAATAGGATCCTTAGAAAATTCACACAAACATATAGGCGCGTACCTAAGAATGCAGACATCTATATTCAAGTCTGCGTGGAGCACTTGGCTTCCTTTTTGGTGTTTTTCATACAATACAACGATTCATACAAAAACAAAATATTCTCTTTACGAGCTAGTTTTTGGACATTTACCGAAACTTCCCACTAACATTGGTGAAAATATTGATCCTCTGTATACTTTTGATAACCATCCTCTAGACCTGAAACACCGTTTTCAGCAAGCTGATGCAGCGTGCCGATGCATTTCTCATTTTACCAAGGAAGGTGTGATAAAGATTTAGGTCACATATTTTACATTTCAAATAGTTTACCAAATTTGTGTTATATTCAATTGTCTTTTCAACAATTCTACGTATAAAAACGTTGCAGGTTCATTAAACTCACCTCGACCTTATTATGTATTACTGCAAACTTTTCAGTACAATGAAATGTTTGCAGTTCAAATATATAACTATTAGATAATAAGTGATGAGCAACCTCAGAATAATACGAAACTCTTGGTAATGACTGGTTTCATTTGAACTGCCTGGAAAACCCAACATTTCACCATAACGGAATTCAGAAAGCTCTTGCTAAATTTGACAAGCTGTATAGCATGATGTAATGCTGATGATTACGATATAATTGGCCGATACGTGAAAAAAATCCATAATTTATTCAGGAGACAATTTATTGTGAAATTTCCGGAATAACAGTAGCCTGGTGTGTTGACATGCATGGTCTGTTTCACTCAGTCAATTGACTGCTGTGCGAACAGGTGGTTCGAACCGCAACACGTGTATGAAAACGTTTGATGAAGCTATTGAGTAGCAACACACGTATTGCGGTTTTGTGAACTGTCTAGTGAAAATCTCACAATGAAGTGTTATTTCAATAATTGAATAATATGTTGAGGTATTGGGCTAATGAAAACCTCTCAACTGACCGACGATGTTCTAACCAATGATCATGTTCTGAACAGTAATTAATCATCAGGTCGTCCAGGAAAACTGAGAGGTGGTCGTGAAAGTGAAAAGAACTTCTATGCAACGACAATACTTATTCTCACATCGTGATGAATTGGAGCGAAGCGAATCAAACCTCACATAATTAGATATACCATAAGTTTAAATATGAAAGTCGATGTAAAAATGAATGATTACTAGTCAACACAAAATGAGTTCACATACATAAGTGTGGCCATGGTATTATCAGAATTTCGTGAAGCCTCAATTGTTGTTATTCAGATCAATTCAATCACAATTCCAGAAATATTTCTGAAATAGAATATCCTGGACACTTGTGTCAATCAACCAAAAGAAGCTCTATGTGAAACAAACAGAACTGTACTCATACAATGAGTGGGGGCACCGATATCTATGTATTGCAGAAACTGAAACAAATTGTTGAAACTTATTGACACTGCACTGTCGGAATAACTATGATTCACACTTTCCATCAACAAAATTGCATGAAACATTTCTTGCAGATACTGACGTCATACTTCAAACAGAGAACAAAATGTAGAACGGCTCATCAGTGCGACCATAATCTTTACAATTTTCGTAACATTTAGTGATTGTAATCATTCAGAGTGCGACTAGCAAGTACTCGTACTTCAACACTGATAAACTGGTTGAGCAGTATTCATTATTATATTCCTTGATTCAACCAGTAAGTAGGCCGACACCGCACAGGATTTATAATACCCCATCTTACCTTATCTCATCAGGTATCATATTTGACTAGAAACTATTCTACCCATTCAGTATTTTATTGTTACCGAAATGAGTCAATTATATGCCTATGACAGCTATTTCACAGATCTCATAAGAATCATAAACACCACTGAGTGATAAACATTTCACGAACTGTCACAAAGTGAATCATGAAACAAGTAAGTATCATCTTCCTACAGAAAATGTTATGTGTTGAAAGTTTATGAAAAGGCTTCGAAAATAACATAAGCATTATGCACCAAAAAATCTGAGGAAGCCATTAATCACTGTTTTGTTCATTACAAAATTGAATAACATAAGTTCTAGAACGAATACCGTACGACAGAATTACCAACCAATTATCAGCTCCATAGATATACCAGCTGCACTTTATTCGCATCTCTCAAAGAAGAAAACATGTTCTACAGAAAAACTCACCTCCAAAAACTGCAAGCTTCTGAATAATCACTACAATGTCAGTTAAAATAACATTAACAATTGTTGCAGCCCTTAACGACTTTGAACATACTCAATTTCAACTTCTTGAGTGATATCAAGCAAATGTCGCTTCAGAGAGATACGGCATTGACAATCAGCACAAGTATGGTTGATGCAGAAAACTACAGTCAAATCATTCTCACTTCCTATGCAAAAGTTTGGGAAGTTATGGTAACCAATGAATCAGAATGGGCGATCCATCATAAGATCCCAGTTAGAATATGCTGAACCAATATGGAACACCTAGTTTGTCAGCGACATGAACAGTCAAAGTCAAACCATTATTTCAACACCTCAACACGTGTTTTGATCACCATGTGATCATCTTCAAGAGGAAGGTTAATCTTTCCCTTCCTCCCAAGGATTCCAAACGGGGCATCATAAGTACTCAAGGAAGAATGGCTACATTAAACCCATGCAAAGAGGATGACTTCTAGGATTAGCTTTGATAAGCCTCACAGAAAGAAACCTACGAGGTGATCTGAATGAATCTCTCAAAATAACAGAAACACATCATTACTATGAACCTTTTTGAAATCAGCCTTATTAACCTCCTGAGCCTTTTAGCTTCAAACTAGTACGAGAACAGTTTCGAAAGTTATACCAGCCAAATTTTAATATTTAGAGATCCACCAATTGATAACTAAAATCAACAAAATAAATGACACTTGTTCATTGTGCTGTATTATTAATTCATTAGGAATTTTAAAGAAAATTAAGGATAGAAAGTTCCAAGATGGGAAATTTTCTCAGGTGAAATGGTAGAAAAATACATACAACTAACACATATATGCATGGTACATTATTGCCTTCATATCAGCAACTTGTTTTTTAGACAGTATGAAAGTATGAAGGCACGGCAATATCAAACCCACTGTTTATGAGCAAAGGGCGATTTGGAGAGAAATTAGGTTACTCAATTCCCACGGATTTGGATCCGATATGTGGATGATGAAGAAAGAAATCTTAGGAAAAGTAGTTCACACATGAAATTGTATACCTTCAACAAGGACATACCATTCTCAGGTGTGTTATTGAAAGTTACCAGATTGGACCAGAAGAAAAACCAACTTCACAAAATATTGTTAGTAAATTAGTTTATGGTTTTTCATTCATGGTAATTCATGGTTTTTCGTTCAGTCAATCCATAATTCACTACTTCGAATAAAGAAACTTCGAACAGAAGAACCACATTTTCTTAAATACTGTGCATTTGAATGTTCCAATTTGACGGACACTGATTACGCGAAAATATATAACCGAAAGAAAAAAATCATTTCAGTACATTTTTAACGCCTGCCATAGTAAGTACCGATCACTTATTGAAATATTTATCTTCATGACGAGGTGGCATAATTTTCAATTGTAAATCAGGTTTTTAAATAAAAAAATATTTGCCACTGATTATCAAGAAACAGAATTTGACAACGTTTTGTAAATGGCACCTGAAAATATAAATATTTCAATTGTTGAAATTTATTTTTCATCATCCATCTTATTGTTACCACAGTTCTTATCAATTTGTTCTCATCTATTCTAGAAATCACTTCATTCTTCGAAGTATTTTTTTTACTGTTAAAACTGTAACAATTATTGAGTACTAACTAGATTATAAGCTTCGAAGGGTATTTCAATCATAATTAATTCACTTGACTCGGCTCAAACTTCCAGTATTATTTTTATAAACGAGATTTAATGATACTTTTTCTCATTTCACCGTGGGGATTCGTCAAACAGAAAGTTGGGTCAACTTTTAATTTCATTTCCGACGAAGTTTTGAGGCAGAAGGGATCGTTTCAATGAAAATTAAATTACAAAAGTCCATAAAGTGCAGATGAAAACACCAAAAATCTCGAAAGATTTCTTTCAGAGGTTTAGATAAATGTGAAGTTGATTTTTTTTATCAACCTGGAAAAAAATTGAAATTTCTGCAACACCTTTATTGAACTTTCGAAGTAGGAAAAGCATAGTGAAAATTGTATTGAAAAACAATTTGTATATCTGGCATGATAGACTTTTTCGATTGAAAAATGAAAGAGACGAAAGATTCTATGTGAATCAACCACTCTTCTTGAATTGAAATGAAAATTTTTTCAAGAACTGGTTTTATAATAATTATTATTTTAATGATATTGTCTTTATTATCTCTTAAACAAAAAATAACTTAACATAAGTTATATACAGGGCTATTCAATTTCGTTTTTGTACATGGGGATCTCGTAAAGATATGAGATTGATTGTTGGTTAAATTTTGTCAAGAGAGCTATTCAATGATGTAATAGAATCGAAAATAGCTCTCTTGGTTTTGGAGATATACAGGAAAAACCAAAAAATCCCTAATTATTTTTTTGCTTATATCTTCTTTATTCGCAAAAAAATTGAAAATCTGTCCACATTTTGTTATTGGCACTTGATGTAATCTATCAGAATATGCCCATGAATTTTTTATACAGGGTGTCATCTGGCTTGGGCCACCCCCATCTTTGAACTTTTAAATACGGACCTGTATTTTTTATGTATTTTTTGTATCGTCGACGTCCACTTCATACTGAAAAATTTAATTAAATCTTATATTTCAGGATGTTTGGGTAATACTTGATTATAATTATGTGTTCGGATTCACACGTTGAAAGGTAAAACCTCGTTAGTCCTTAGCTCGCACAAGTTTCTCAACTTCTGAGAGTGGTCGTCCGTATGGGGGCGACAGCTGATTAACGAAAAAACAGATTTTAAACAAATTTTTTTTGAATTATTACCTTTTGATTTTCGGACCTGGAAATTGGTTGACTGAGTTGAATAAAAACACAACAGCAACTTCCACGTCTCCCTATGTACCGTAGAGTTTTACGAGAGTTTTTTTTGTCATTTTTAGGTACCTACTCATATATTTTTTATTGCTCTGAGCTTTTCAACAATGAACTTCGAATAGGAAAACCTTTTATGATTATCTGAAAGATATCTCCATCAAAAATATATTATATGTGTTTTAATAAGCAGAAAGAGAAATGATAGCAATAATAACATCCGAAACGAATACTATAATTGTAATGAAAATTGAAATGAAGTAATTTATATATACAAAAAAATTAATGGAGCAATAAATGGAGTCCTTTCATTTCGAGACATTTTTGAACTCGGTTTTTCAAATTATTTATTGACCTTAACACACTTATTTGCTGCATTGTTGCGAAATCATTCAAAATCCTCAATCTAGAGTCTTCCACATTTTCTATCTCTCTGCCAGCGTAAATCCTATTTTTCAATGTCCCCCATAGAAAATAGTCCAAAATAGTAAGATCTGGTGATCTTGCAGGCCATTATATCTACATTATATCTACAAAAAAAAATATAGGTCTGTATTTAAAAATTCAAAGATGGGGGTGGCCCAAGTCAGATGACACCCTATATAAAAGATTCATGGACATATTCTGATAGCCCACATCAAGTGCAAATAGCAAAATGTGAACAGGTTTTCAATATGTCTGCGAATAAAGAAGATATAGGCAAAAAAATAATTTGGGATTTTTTGGTTTTTCCTGTATATCTTCAGAATCAAAAGAGCTGCATTCGATTTTTTAAATAATTGAATAGGTCTCTAAAATACGCAACATTGCCATAATTCAACCAACGCTCTATCCCTTATCGTTTACGAGATCCCCATGTACAGAAACGAATTTGAATAGTCCTGTATAAAAACTAGCGAGTTTTGGAACTTGGAATTTCTTTTATTAAAATAATTCATTTTTGACATTTTTCCATTGAAAATCCCTAAGGTGTGACATCACCTGCTGTAGAAAGAGCACTGACAACTGTTTTTCAAATACACAGAGTTGATAATGTAAAGGAGAAAACAATTATTTACTGAAATTATTCATATTCAGAATAAAAGTGAACCAAAGAATTCGACAAAAAACCGCATTTTGATTCTCAATCTAATTTAGGCTTTTTTTGCGATCGACAGGAACGTTGGTGTAAAAGCTTTTCACGTCGACACTAATTTATTGATATCGCTCTGTGACTTCGAATGCACCCAGTAATTCGACTAGAAGCAACTAGAAGCGATTTTCAACAGAATTACTATTAAATTATGATAAGCCCCTGCCGGCCAGTGTCGTACCAATAATTAGTTTCAATTAAGGTAGCAAATGGAACATGATTTATTTGTAATTTGTTTTCATATGTTTAGTATTGTAGGTAGTAATGCAGTTCATCAAAATGTTATATAATGATACACTCTTGAAGACTGGTTTTGGCTAGGTGATGACATTTTCAGAAACAACACAAATTATTCAGACAATAGCAAACGCCAACAGCATTGGAGGACAAGTAGTGATACGCCTCTGTACAGAGCATTTGTATGTCTTTCGGAAGCTATAGTGGAGTTATTATTGAAAATGAGTTTGTGCGCATAAGGGCAGCCTCATCATCACGTTTGGCGCTTGCTGTATATCTCTTTGAGGCACAGAGCGAACACTGCGAAATATACCTTAGCAGCACAGAATATATATTTCTGTAATTCGTTCAGTTTCTTTCGTTATTATTGAACACTAATTAATGGAATATACCCTAGGTACGTTTATAGAATTTTTTGTTTTGTTTAAATAACTATTCTAAGGTGGTATGTCATATGTACCACCATGCAACTAGGGATATTAGGATGAACAAACATGAAAACCAGGCCTTATATATTAAGTTGATTCGAGTAAAATATTATCCTTGATTATAATAATAATAATAATAATAATAATAATAATAATAATAATAATAATAATATGCATGGTCCGTGACCATGAGAGAGCAGGAATTGGAGCATTTCTCCTTAGGGCAGCTGCTCGAGCAGCTGATGAACTCGGTATAGTTTTCGACTCTGAACGAGGTGACTACAACTCTGTCACCGAGTTGGAACCCGTTCAGCAAAAAGCTCAGATAAAAGCCGCAGAGATCACCTTACTTCTGCGGAGACACAGGGATAAGCCAATGCATGGGGTCTTCTTCAATAACATTGAAGACCTTGGCTTATCAAAGCGCCTGACGTTCGCTTTTCTCAGGTCGAGTGGGCTGAAGTCGGAAACTGAGGGGTTCATCATGGCTTGCCAGGATGGTGTCTTCAACACCTTAGTCTACCGCAGTCGCGTGATGGGTATAGAGGTTCCTGACACAAGGTGCAGGGCCTGCCGCGAGGCGCCTGAGACCCTAATGCACTTGCTATCAGCATGTCCAGCATATGCGGTCTCGGCCTATATCCATCGACATAACGCGGCCCTAAGAGTGCTATATTACCATCTACGGCACTCTTACGGTATTGACGAGACACCGGTGTTGCCCTACGCTCCGGGGGATATTGAATCCGTTGTGGGGAACGAGAAGTGCCGAATTTATTGGAACTATTCGTTCCCCACCCTCAGGCTCATACAAGCTAATAAGCCTGATGTAGTCCTTCTCGACCACCAGACCAAAACGATATTTGTCGTGGAGTTTTCAGCTCCTGGCGAGACGAATATCGTCAGAAAAGAGGAGGAAAAACGGATAAAATATCGAGATTTTCTCTTCGAACTCCGCAGACTCTATCCAGATCACTCTGTCAAGATGGTCGTTCTGATTGTTGGAGTCCTTGGTGGAATGATGTCTTCTCTACTCTCGAATCTAAAAATCATACCGGCTTGCCGCACTAAGGCAGAAATCTTAGCCGCACAGATGCAGAAGGCTGTCATTCTTGGCTCACTGCGTTTGCTCAGGGCACATGATTCTCGGACCCAATGATCACTTACCCCACGGTGTGGGGAGTGGTCATTGGTTGATTATGCTGGCGCGCCCTCCCGAATGTGTCGGGGCTTCGGGGGATAGGGCCTGACCAGCGCACACTACGGTGAAAAAAAAAAAAAAAAAAAAAAAAAAAAAAAAAAAAAAAAAAAAAAAAAAAAAATAATAATAATAATAATAATAATGTTTATTTCCAAAGAAAAAAGTTACAATTATATCAATAACAAATTGCTTAATTAAATTCAAATGTACTAAGTTAAATAACATCATTCAATACTCTGCAAAAATTGCATTTTGAAATAAACAAACGAACCACTAAGGCTAAGAAGCCAGCGCGTGGTTATGGTACGTCATATTTTGTAACAAAATTTAGTGTAATTGTTTGAAAATAATTTCTATATTCAAATAAATTATTGTAATCATGATATTCTATACTACATAAACAAAATAATTAAATGATCATAACATGAACAATTTCTTAAAAGTTGCGCGCCAATGTGTATGAGAACCATTTTTTGTGACAATGTCCTTTTTGTATAGTTTTTCTATCTTTCAATGAATATTACCGCAGGGAATTCGGGTCTACCAGATTATGTATTTTTTTCCTCTCTATTTCGTTAAGGTACTGCTTTGTTTTTTTTTTGAATAAAACAATTGATGTTAAGTCTTTGATGTTCTTAGGGATATTGTTAAATATTCTGGTGCTCAGATGAGTATATCCTCTCTGACCAATAGTTTTGGATGAGTACTCAGTGCGCATCATGTTTTCTTTTTTTGCCCTTGTATCATAATTGTGGTCAATATTTCTCAAACGACTTTTATTTTTATATTGATCTATCGCTACACGTAGAAAGTAGATTTGTCTGAGGTCCAGTATTCTACTTTCCGAATATAGTAGGTTCGATGAATACGTTTGACATTTATTAAAACAAATCTTTAGGAACTTTTTCTGCAAAATATCTAGATGATTCAAATAACTGCTGGCGACACCACCCCAACCTAGGATTCCATACGACAATCTAGACTCTATTAATGCATGGTACAGGATTTTCATTTGGTGGGTATTCAATATATCTTTAAAGTATATAAATTTAGAAATGATACTCCTCAGTGTACCTACAGTTTTTTTTTATGTGGACATCCCATCTGATGTGTCTATCAATGTAAACACCTAAATATTTAACAAATTCTGAGGACTTTAATTGAATAATATCATCAGCATTTTTTATTTCAAGATAATTGAAATTTGGGATGTGGGATGAGTAACAAGCGAAAGGTAGGAACGAAGTTTTTTCAAAGTTCAGTGTTAATTTTTTTTGATTGAAACAATCTATAATTTTACTCATATCACATTCGACTTTCTTTTTCAGATTTTCCCAGGTTGCATCTTCATAGAATATTGCCGTGTCATCTGCAAAACTAATGATATCTCCGTTGATCTGTGAGATGAGTATATTATTCATGTAGATAATAAAGAGTACCGGTCCCAATACTGTGCCTTGCGGCACCCCATATTGTACTATTCTTTCTTCACTTAGTGTATTGTCGATTATCACCTGCTGCTTTCTGTTGTCCAGATAGCTTTCAAATAACTTGTGTACATTTCCTCCTAGGTCTTGCAAATCCTTCAAAAGCTGTTTATGGTCAACAGTGTCGAATGCTTTTGCAAGATCCATAAAAACAGCTAGGGAATGTTTTTTGCTGTCCAGGCTGTTATATATTTTTGTTGTGAGCGCACAAATTGCATCATTTGTAGATTTTCCTTTAACGAATCCAAATTGTTTTTGAGATAAAAGTTTGTTTTTATCAAGATAACTGACTATTCTGACCTTCAATAGTTTTTCGAAAATTTTTGCGATATTACTGATTAGCGTAATGGGCCGGTAATTGAGAATTTCATCATTCTTCCCACTTTTGAATAGTGGCTTTATTATCCCAAGTTTGAGTATTACAGGCCATTCTCCATTTTCCATGATTTTGTTCATCAAAAACGTGAGAGGTTTTAAAATTTCGTTTTTGATTTCTTTCAGTAACTCTGTTCTTATTCCATCAAAACCGGGAGCTTTTTTGTCTTTCAAATCATTTATAATTGTGATTAATTCATTTTTTGTTACAGGTGGAAGAAATATTGAAGACTGTGTCTGCGTTCCTTTCAGCGGTGGAATTGCAGGCGCCCTAATTTTTTCAGCGAATTTTTTTCCTAACAATGTATAATGTTCATTGAATAAGTTTACTATTTCAACTCTATCAGTAATTGTTCTATTCTCATGTTGTATTTGGTTTATAATATTTTGTTTTCTGTTAGCTGATAGCTCCTTCACTGTATTCCAGATGGTTTTACTATCACCTTTACTGAGGTCGATTTTTTGTTTATAATATGAGATTTTAGTTTTTTTTATTAATGTATTAACTATATTTCGATATCTCAAATATTCATTTTTTAGGATGACATCAATTTTGTTCATTTTGTACTGTTTGAATAGCTCATTTCTGTGATTTATACTCTTAATTAAACCCTTTGTTATCCACTTTTTTCTTTTAATTTCACTATGCTTCATTTTATATGATTTAGAACAGTTTTTAATTTTATTTTTTGAAAGGGATATGATATAATTTGTGCAAGAGTCAACATTCTGTAGTGAGTAGAAGAGGTTCCAATTATGATTTTTTAATTCTTCCCTTAATTTACCATATTGGACAGTAGTAATTCTATTACCTGAATTTATTGGAGTTCTTGTTTGTTTGAGTGGCAACTCCATCAGTGTAGTAGAGTGGTCTGTCACATCTATTTCTAGCACTGCAGATGACACAGCAATATCGTTTTTTGAGTTTTTATAAAATATATGGTCCAAGCATGTGTTACTCTGTAGTCTGGTTGGGCAGTTTATTAACGAATAAAAATTAAATTCATACATTGTATTCAGATAGTCGAAAACAATATCATCCTCCACCAATATGTTTAAGTTCAAGTCGCCTGCAATAATGTGATGGTTTGCATTGTATTTTTGAGCTTTACTCAAATATTCCTTCAAACCTATAATAAATTGCTTCGCATCAGAGTTAGGAGACCTATATATAGCAGTTATACAAAGATGATCATTATTTATCGCAAATTTTACCTCTATTGCTTTACATTTATCTATACGAACTATTTCGAAGTTACATCGTAAGCTGGTTGATGTATAAATCAATACTCCATCACATTTATTCACATCTCCTTCATTGTATGTTATATTATATCCATCTATATGAAATAAATCGACATTGGTAATTTGTCGTGTCTCTGTCAAAATCAATATTGAGAAGTCATTGATAGTTTCTGATAAATAAGCCCTGAAAGTATCAAGATTTTTTGATATGCTTCGTATATTCTGATGAAGAATTCTGAAATTGTGTTTATTATGTGAAATATGTTCATTATATTTTTCTATAGTATCAAATATCAATGCATTGTGATGTTTGTACTCGTAATCCCTTATATACTGGTTCATTATTCTATATGCAATAGTGATTGATAAAATGTGCGATCACAATAACCTAAATATTAATTTTGTGAATGCCGCTGAGTAGTTGAAGTTATTTTCTGGTTGTTGAGCGAAGTCGTAGTCTTTCTTGGCCTGGGTTCGGATTCGGCTTCAATGGTTTTTTAGGCAAATTTTGGTTTTTTCCTAACTGTACTTTTTCTGATTGTTGAATAATTGGTTTTTCCTCAACAGTTTCTTCTCCTTCCTCTTCTCTCAATGTATCTGCTGTATAGGCAATACCATCTACAAATAATTTGTTTCCTTTTATATAGCTTTTAGTATCAGTATTTGCCCTAGCGTTCTTCAAGTGATACCTCAATAGCTTGTTATCTTCCCTTTGTTCAAGAGTCAGATCGTGCGCGATACTTGTCTGGGTACCTTTCAGTTTCTTGCAGTTCCTGAAAATCTCTTGCTTCTTCAGATTAGATATCAAGTCGAGTTTGATCGGGTTGTTTCGAGCGTTCTTGATCCAAATAAAATTGTTAACATCAGCTTTAGATATGTTAACATCTAGTAGTCTATGAATTTCCTCGAGGACAAATTCCAAGGATATCCCTTCTTCTTTCGGCGTCAATCAAATTATGACAATACCATTTTCTTTCGATTTTCTTTCTAACTTCTCGACTTTACATTCCAATTCTTTATTTTCCTTTTCCAAATATCTAATTTTCTCTTTCAATGACTCAATTTTCAACACAACTCTTGCTTCACTGGCTTCAATTACATTTTTCAGCTCAGTTCAGGAGTTCATTAAATTGTTCTCTTTCATTCATTTTATCACGTACTTTTTGGTGGTGTATGGTCACCTTTATGTTGTTTGGAGAATTCCGCAAAAAAATGGTCGGAATGCCTCTCAAGGACTAATATGATAGGTGTTTCCCTGTGTTTTTCTCCCTTCTAACGTTCGTTTTGAGTGTTAGATACTATCAATTTATTATCGAAATATCTGCTTACAGTGTTATTTCATAAATGTTTGACTTTCAGAATTGTTTGTGGTCTGTTACATACCAAAATTTAATGTTTTTTGAGCACAATGTTTCGCTGATGTTCACACTATTAGGCAGCACATACATCATGATAATCAGAAAAACAATTCTTAGATTTAGATGAACATAATGGGATATTGCAGGTTTCGCACATCCAGTCGGTACGTATCTGTTTCTCTCTGGTGCTACAGTGTGCACATCTTCTTCTTGAGCCATATACAGGCATATGGGCATTTTCCCTATGTCTTATTTCTGGGGGAACATACGGCTTGTGTTTTTTTGATTTGTATAGGTTTCGAGGGCATCTGACCATTTTCTTTTTGACATATTTTTGTGTGTGATATCAATGAAGTGATTACTTCACGTCTGAAATCTTTCATACTTAATTTGGAAGAAGCATCCAGTTGCTTATGTAGAACCTATGCGTTAACAATACATACATCTAAAAAGTGAAAGAAAATCCTATGCCACCATTTCTTTGACTTTCTGTCGATTTCATAACAACTTTTCAGTTGATCCAACTTATCAACGGAATTCATGTGAGCTTGTAATCAGATAGAATGGCTGGACAGGGAACTTCTTGGATAACTCCTGTTTTTGTTTTACGATTAACTTTAGTCACTTCATTTGATTGATGATAGTTCGAAATCAGATGTACGCAACGTTTATCCTTCCATTTGACTGTATATATGTCATTGTTGCTTGTATAATGATCAAAGTCGCCCTGTTTCAATTCCTGATCTTTTCGGAAAACGGGTAACTCTCTTCTTGTCGGATTTATAGTTGCACATGCGAATATTTTTAGCTTTTTTAAATCTTCCATAAGCTCAACACTGCTGAAATAATTGTCGAAGAATAACTTGTGACCTTTGTTTTCAAGGCCTTTGCACAATGTAGTCACAACTTTCACCCCAAGAGCTTTCTCGGACGAGTTTCCTGTTTTTCCAGTGTAGATTTCGAATTTATAACAATATCCACTTTTATCTGCCAATACCCAGACCTTGTACCCACGTTTGATAGGCTTTTTCGGTAGGTATTGTTTTACTGAGGAACGGCCTTTGAATTTTATCATAGACTCATCAATAGCTATGAATTCGGATGGTCTAAAGTACTTCAAAAAATTTGTTTGTAATGACGACAGGAACGGCCGAATTTTATAAAGTTTATCGAAATCAGGCGAACCACGACATGGCATCAATGCATTATCATTGATATGGAGATTTGTGAGAATCCATCCAAATCTATTCACTGTCATCAAATTGCTCACGAAACTGTCATGAAAGTCAGCAGCAGATGACCAGTAGTCCCGATAGCTAGGCAATTTTTTCAACCCCATCAGTAAATTCATGCCCAGAAAACATTTTAGTTCAATAATAGTCAGAGGTGTGAACATACGACCGTGTCTAGTCTGAGTTGCATACAAGTTCGTTTGGAAAACGATGTCATCAAGTATGTTATCAGATAAAAACAACTCAAAAAGTTGACAGGGTCTAGAAATGCCAGAAATATTCACAGGGCCACTGTCTTCTGAGAAATGGGTCGCAACAGCGACATTGTAAGTTTTATTCCATTCTGGTTTCTGTCGAACGACCGGAACATCTCTAAAATTTGAGAGTGGAAGTAGATCATCAACCTCCCAATCATCATCTATCTCAAGTTCTAATGGTGGTTCGATATTCTGAAATTCATTTACATTCTCAGAATCACTACCAATATCATCCGAATCGTTTCCTGATTCATTTCCCAAAGGAATATCAGCGTATAATTCATTGTACAATTCGGCTCTGGATAAACCCACTAATCTGAATGGCAATTCTTCATTATCATCCATTTTGGCGCTAAAAGAGAAATAACCTACATGCACGGTGGTACGAATATTGAATATTCACAAATGAGACTCTCAGTTACAGAATCTCGAGTATTTTATTTCATTTCATACAATATTCTTTACCTGAGTATATCAGTTATCGATGTATACCATCAAAACAATAAAGAAACAAATGAATTTTGTTTACGAGAGGAAACGCCCAACAACAGCACACCCTACTGTCACAAAAACAACTGATATGATGTACAATAATTTAACTGTCAGGTGGTGTCTTATTCGGCCTTGAAATATCGAGTCTATATGTAAACAAAGATCGACACGCTGTGGTTCACAAAATAAACCGTTATGCAACTCCGAGAAAAATTCATTTATATGTGGTACATTTCATGGACCACCATGCTTAAAGGACTAGGAATATGTGGTGCATAACGTGCTTCAAAGAGATATGAGTTGACTTGTGGTTCTTTTCCTAAATTTTATATCAGCAGAACGAAAAAAATAAGAAGATCAATCCAACATTTTCGACTCATTACTCAATAGAGAATCACGATTATGACGTAGTGCGCTTAAGAAAAAGGTTCAACACCAAACTTTTTGAAATGCTCAGAAATCGATAGAATTGAGGATTCTGGTTTATTGCTCACTGAGGAAACTGGTAATTACGTGAGTAGGTAGAATGAGTTCATAGAAAAAAAATTATATTCATTTTTCTCCAGTTCAACGAGTTGATTCTGAAAAGGTCAATATCTTATATGATGAATTTATCGTGTAGAAATTTGTCAGGTTGTAATGTATACTAATAAATACGTCATAGTTTTGCTGAGGGTCCGTTTCTGACAAGACACTTTTCCATGTTTCTGTTGAAAGTAAAGTATTTAATTTTTTATGGTTGATTATTGTATTTATTTTATTTTGGTCATCTTTGTGTCATTTAGTTTCTGAAAAGGTGAAGCATACAAATGGCGTAAAATGGTCTGTCATATCTGTATAAAAATTTATAGGTGA
Source organism: Leptinotarsa decemlineata (assembly GCF_025532065.1). Taxonomy (NCBI): domain Eukaryota; kingdom Metazoa; phylum Arthropoda; class Insecta; order Coleoptera; family Chrysomelidae; genus Leptinotarsa; species Leptinotarsa decemlineata. The sequence goes on from NW_027412544.1 coordinate 14,556,980, forward strand.
AATAGAAACATTTTTTATGAAACAACTGTCTTGTCTTATGAAAATATGATCAATAGCGGAATTCGTATGAATTTTGTTTATGCATGAAATAAAATCAATGGAACCTAGAATTCAAGTAGTTATTCGTTTCATTATTATGGATGTTTAATAAATTCATGTTTTTGTCTCCTAAATGAATTTCTATATTTTGTTTATTAAAGTGGATAGGTAGTTTTTCAAGTCATTAGTATAATCTGAGTTGTTTGTTGCTGGTGGTCTGTAATATGCTGTCAATCCTATTCTAATTTGCTTTACAATATGGTTAATGGTGAAACTAGCTCTAAGGAAACGACTGTCATTCATTTGCACTACTGTTACATCTGCTGATATGTGGTTTTTTATATATATTATGACCCCATCGCATTTATTTATGGTTTATTTATATGGTTTATTTATATATATATATATATATATATATATAGTATAGTTAGGGAGTGTGAAGTTACTTACCGATTCAATTATTCGTGTTTCTGATAGGACAATTATATCCAGTGATTCTTTAGCCATTTGTATATAAACAAGTAGCTCCTCCATGTGCTTTCGTAGACCCCTTATATTGAAGTGTATCACTCCCAGAGTTTCACTATCCAATATCATTTTGAAGTAATTATGGAGATTATCACATATTTCAGTCTCTATGGTTTGGTTATTCAATTCATTGATTAATTTGAGAATCACTCTAGAATACAATTTGAAGAGGTAAGTAAGGCCCCCTAATGAATATATGTTTATAACTGCAGAAATTATATATATGAAAAAATTTAAATACGGCAATATCTATTGGAGAAAAAAATATGCTATTTGCCTAATTGTATATTTTAGAATTTAAAATTTATCAAAAACGAAATCGATATTGTTAAACATCGTTTTGGAAAATTATATCAAGTTGAATTAACTTTCCTTATGTGACCGTTAGAACAGGATGGTTTTGTCAGGAAACAATGATTTGAAAATGCCGATAATTTTTTCTGGTCACCCTATAGATATAGTATGAAGTTAACATTCTTTTCGAAAATGGGATTTTTTATTGTCCCGTATAACTTTACAAGAATCCAGCATAATATTCAAGTACATGTTCAACTTTTATATCCTTCATTTCATGGGTGGATCATTTCTCATACCTAAAAACCTACGTTTTATTCCGTTGTCTTTGTCGATGAAGGAATTTATATGTCATCATGTACTTTCTGTGCGGACCACTATTTTATAGGCTATAACAAAAGTGGAATATTTTCCAACATGCCCTAATTGAGAAAGCTTTTAGTGTTATTATCGTTCCATTTTTCTATGCATTTCATTTGTACTACTCCTTCAGAAAACAGTTCATTGGAGTGATATAAGCATAATAACTATATAGAGTTATTATATTGGTAAGATCAACCAATATCTCGCAATCAAATTTTTGCTTTTTCAGAAAGCTTTTAGATAAAAACGATATTATTTGAAAACGAACACTCTTTTATCAAGTCGTGGTGTTTGACACCAAAGATAATTTTCTTTATAAACCTGTCCCCCTTCATAGCTAATCTCTTCATGAGAAAATCTGAATTGGAAGCAAAAGATAAGTTAGGTTGATTTAAATTTTTGATACGAAGAAATCAAAGGTAGAGGACTGTCACACACTCTTAAATCTGGTTTGCTCCCTTGCCTGTCTGTCGTTGTTATGAGTTTTCCTCGAACGATGAGACAGAATAGCCCATTCTCCGGGTTTAGGAATTTTAAGAATATAACCCCAAATATTCAGTTTCCATATGAGATTGAAAACAAAAAAGAACTACAAGTTTTGGATTTCTTAGTGATTAGAAGTAACCAGGGTTTGATGTTTATAGGAAGAATATCAGCACGTTTAGATATATTCCTGATAGCTCATACCATTGCCTATATCATAAAATGTAGATAAGTTTATAAGTTTATTGGGAAACGTAAATTCAGATAGACTCTTTGTAATCTTCGACTTTCCAAAAAGACATGAATTCGAAGTTTATTGTCCTTTCAAATGAACAAAGGTAACCTAACGGGTTAGATCGAATCAAAAATATGAACATGAAAAAAGCCTTTGAAACGTATTGTTCATTTCAACAAATATTAGTTGAAGATAAGATGTTGAAAAATGAAAAGTCAAGGATATACGAAATGAGCTATAAGGACTGTGACAAAAATATATTGGTCAGACTAAGAGAGCCATTGAAAGTCTTCTCAAAAAATACGCAGCACATATGGTGGGACGGTAGCCTGGTGTGTTCACATAGGTGGTTTGCTTCATTCACTCAATCCACCGCTGTGTGAACCAGAGGTTCAAAACGCAAGATCGGACGATTGATTTTCACTTAATATCGTCTAACCAGTGTAAGGAATCACATGTTGAAAGGTAAGGTCCCGTAGGTCCTTAGCTCGCACAAATTTCGACTTTTGAGAGTCGTAGTTCGTGGATGGACGACAGCTGGTTAACGGAAAACCAGATTGTTTCAATAGATATCCGATTACGAAGAACGTGAAATTCTGGTGCCGCTAAACAAGCCGTGGAGAACGGCCATATAATTGATGAAAATTGTCTGAAATTGATGAGATCGGTACACGACACTGGATTTTTGAATGCTTTCGAAAGTCTGGAAATAGCAAAGTGTGGCATGAGAACTCTGCACAGTGAACAAGTTCCCATTCCAAACAGCTCATTTTATTTTTTTGTATGAGTCACTTTGTTAAAATTTGCAGACTTCGCGACCAAGAAACGAGGCAGGCCTTGACACTAGCTCATCCCAAATATCTCGTGGATGCACTGGCAAGCGCTCTAGAGTTTGAGGCTGCAAAACAATCCTGCAAGAGCCAGAGCAAAGTTTGAGCTATCGAGGAAGATGGACAGGTGCCTGATGATATTGAGGCCGCCATCAGAAAGGTGAAAAAAAGTGTTGCCTGAGAGAAAACAAATAAGATGCTGAAACTGTGGAGAAATTGGGCATGTGCGTAGCAAATGTCCAGCATTCAAAGAACCGATTACAAATCAGTAAAACTAGAGAGGGGCGATGAGAAGGGGCAATTGTCGGCCTGTACCCAACAAGCCCCTGTAAAAAACGCATATATTGCCATTCTCCAACGACAAGACAAAGGTGTTTTCGTAGACGGCTTCATCAACAACGAGCCTTGCACTATGCTGCTAGATACAGGTACGACGAAAACCATTTTTTGGCCAACCTTTGCCAAAATACCGGCACGAATTGAAACGTCAAGTTGGAAGCTACGCACCGCAACAGGGGAGCCAGCCACTGTACTTGGAGAACTACCAATTGAATTGGTGTTGGGCAGCACTAATTTGAACCATCGTGCATTGGTGGCAGAAATCGAGGACAATGCGATCATTGGAATGGACATAATGAATTTCAGAGGGTTCGAGATAAATTTTTAAGACGGCGTCCTACGTGTCGGCGGAGAAGAGCTGGTGCTTCATGGAAGAAGCGAAGAGACGATCAATGTCCTGCTGGCTGAAGACGTGTGCATACCTGAGAGGGCTGAAACTATCCTGGAGGCTTGCTTAGACAGCAGTGTGAGCAGTGGCAAGGTGGTAATGTTCGAGCTCAAGATACATGATGAGAAAATTGGACGAGGAATCGCACTGTTGAAGACCTTATTGCGTGTTAATAAGGTTGTGCCGGTCAGCCTCATGAATGTCAACTTCTTTCCCATAACCTTGAAGGAAGGAACAATGCTGGGGCACTGTTCGTCCATTTCATTTGTAATACGGAGTGTTCGCATTTCGGTTAGCCAAGCCAAACACTTGCCTAGAGAGTAAATTGACATTTCCTCCAAGGAAATACCACCAACTCACCGATACAAATTGAGGGAGTGAGTCAAGAAGTAACAGGAAATCTTCGACATTGGAGAAGGAAAAGGCGACAGAATTGATGTAGTTCAGCATAGAATCGACACTGGGAATGCCCGACCAATCCAGCAATCACCTAAAAGACTCTCTCTTTCCAAGAAACAAGAGGCAGACAAGATAGTCAGCGACATGGAAAAAGAAGGAGTCATCGAACCGTCTGACAGCCTCTGGTCTGCCCTAGTCTCATTAGTGAAGAAGAAGGACGGCTCGACAAGGTTCTGCGTGGATTATCGTCAGATAAATAACGTGACAGAGGTATACAGCTATCCTTTTCCAATAATCGACAATACCCTAGACGGCTCCACGATTTTCTTGAATTCGGATTTGAAAAGCAGATATTGGCAAGTTGAATCGGCCCCAGAAGATCAAGAAAAGACAGCTTTCACCATCGGCTCACGATTGTGGCAGTTCACGGTTAGGCCATTCGGGCTTTGTATTGCTCCAGCGACCTTCGAAAGATTGATGGAGACGGTTCTCAAGGGGCTCTCATGGAAGACGTGTCTAGTGTATCTCGACGATATAATCGTGGTCGGAAAATCGTTCAACGATCACTTGAAAAATCTGGAGAAGATATTCATGCGTCCGAGGAGTTCTGGACTGAAACTTAGTCTCAAGAAATGACATCTGTTCCAGAAAGAAGTCCGTTACCTTGGCTATGTTGTCTCTGAGGAAGGAGTGGCAGTAGACGAAAAAAAGATCAAAGCAGTTGATGATTGGCCCAGCTTCGGAGCTTCCTTGGTTTGTGCACCTACTATCATGGATATGTGATAGGTTTGCCAACATCGCCAAACCATTGACCCGACTCACAGAAGGACAGATATAGTTCCAGTGGTCTGAGGAATGCCAAAACTCATTCAAGAAGTTGAGAAGAGCTTTGATTAACGCTTCTGTTTTGAACTATCCCCTACCGGACGGAAAGTTAATTTTAGAAACGAACGCCAGCAACGTGGGAGCAGTCTTTTCTCAGATCCAGGATGGACAGGAGAAAGTTTTTGGCTACTTCAGCAAAACGCTCAGTAAACCAGACCGCAATTATTGTGTCACATGAAGAGAGCTGTTGACCGTTGTCAAAGGTGTAGAGCATTTTTACAAATACGTATATGGAAGAAGATTTCTGTTGAGAACGAACCATGCAGCTCTCAAATGGCTTCTGCAGTTCAAAAATCTCGAGGGCCAAGTAGCGCGCTGGACTGGGAGACTTCAACAATTTGACTTCGAAATAGAACATCAAGCTGGGACTAGCCATAAAAACGCAGATCCCCTGTCACGAAGACCATGCCCCGATGACTGCTCACATTGCCGACGAGCAGAAAAAAAAGAAGCAGCTATTTGTATAACTACAGCTGTAGGCGACAACTGGGAGATCAAGGACGACCGAGAGAAAGACCCAGATTTTGGTTTAGTCATCGGATGGAAAAAAAGTAATCGAAGACCATCATGGCAGGAGGTAGCAGGTTATTTGCCAGCGGTTAAGTCCTACTGGGCACAATGGAACTCCTTCAACTCGGTAAACTGGGTTCTGAAGCGGGTGTTGGAGTTTGAAGACGATGGAGAAAAAAGGCGCCAGACAGTGTTACTCAGGAACAGACGATGGGAGGTGCTCGAAGTAATCCATGATGGAGTCACTGGAGGATATCTGGGAGTAACGAAGACCCTTCATAAAGTGAGACAGCGGTTTTACTGGGTTAATAATTGTCAAGCCGATTTCAAGGACTGGTGCACAAAATGTGCTCTATATGCTGCCAGTAACGGACCTCGGATACGACCGAAAGCTCCAATGCGCCAGTTTACCGTGGGTAGTCTCTTTGAGAGAATTGCCATCGATATCGCCGGCCCGTTCCCAGAGTATGACCATGGGAACAAATACATCCTGGTATCCATGGATTAGGAGGAAAGCCTAGGGTCGTCCATTTTGATAGACTGGCTCCTCATGCTGGAAATCAAGACCAAGTTCGTGCCCTCAGACCACCAGAGGATGAAATGACGTTCCAGAAGTTCATGTCGTTATACTCGAACGGAGTCGGGTAACTCAAGAAGAGCCACGAGACCTTTTCAAGGTTCCAGTTGATTATGCACTAGCTCACTGCGTGGCAGAGGACCTCCAAATATCCAGGGGTATCGCTGTGGTATTCAACAAGAAATTCGGTCGGCTCCAAACATTACGAGAAGAGAATCCTGAGGTCGGAAGAGTGCTACAGTTGAAAAAGGGCCAGAGAAACGTTTTCTACTTGGTGACCAAAAAGCATTCTCGAGACAAACAGTTCTATGAAGATGTCTGGAGGGGTCTCAATAGACTGAGGGACACGATTTTCTACCAGAATATTGTGGACTTAGCAGCGAATGAACACATGACATCACCGCAAAAGGAATGCAGTCGACAAACCGCTGGTTGAATTCTAGTTGAGTACCGAAACGACTAGAGAAATCTACAACGATCGTTACCGATATATAAAGCCCGCTTCTAATCTAGAGATGGCAGTTGAGTTTAGAAAGCGAATCGAGCGATTAAACAGGGAATTCAAATAGTGGAGATGAATTAAGCGTTAGTTGCTAAGTGTTGAATATAAATCAGTTTGTGATAGTGAAACATTGTTAGAAATAAATTTGTTCAGGACAGTTAATTCTCTGAATTGTTATATTGGAAACAGAATCGTCGGATACCGAGGAAAGAAAGTTTCATCAAGAGATGATATCAATGAATATGTTCAAGATGATGACAACAAAACAAATTCACTTCATAAGGTAAAGATATAATCATAATTTTGTAAGATTAGTAGTAATTTCAATATTTTTTATTTCTAGGGTGTCCTAAATTTGGGTATCAGCGGTGCTTGTTGCCGTAAAGAATAATCACATATAACTATTGATGCCATTTGATATGCTGGATTTCTATTGTTTGTTGAGTACCTGATACGAAGACCAATTGCGCATGAACGTTTACTGTTTCAAATTCTGATTATATTGAGATATACCGCAAGTATAAAGCACTGCGGACGCCTCATTCGTGAGGAAAATGTATTAACTAACATCAGGGGATGAATAAAATAGGAGAAATTTCCAGAGTGATTGCGAAATAGCTTGGAAAAGACATCAATAAGAGCTACACAGTTCACTGTTTCAGAAGAAGCTCTGTAACTGTTCTAGCCAATGCAGGGAGCAAAATTACATCCATAAAACGTCATGGTAGCTGGCAAACTGCATCCGTAGCATGAGTATATATAGGGTGTAACATAAATACGTTAGAATATTCAAGTGACGTATTCCTAAGACAATTTTAAGAAAAAAAGTCTATGTGAACTTGTGTCCAAAAATGCTTCGTTTGGGTGTTACGGGGTGTTTAAATTGAATTTTTTTGTTCGCTTTTTGAAAATAAATCTTGCAAAAAATGAGTTATTTGCACGAAATTCGGTTCCCAGGGTTTTTTTGACGTGGGAAATCATAATTTTGTATTAATTTTCATGTAACATCTAGAAGGCGCTACATACGCTGGCATTATTTATTTCAAATTGCTCTAACATTTTTGACAGTGAACTGTACTTTTCATGAAAAAACCTAATTCCCATACCTTCTCCAAGTAAAAGTGAAGTTGCTGAGAACATTACAAAAACTAAGTATGTAGTGGATCTCGTCAAAATATACAACTTTTCCTCATAATATGTTTGATGAAAATAACTAAAATTGCAAAAAAAAATTCAACAATTCAACAATCTGTATTTCGAAAACGAATCATTCTTCGTTAAACATTTTATAGAAAGAAGTTGTTCTCAACAACTTCACTTAGCGCCCTAGGAGTTAAGTAATATGCATCGATATAAAAAATTGTAAATATTTCGAGAACGATCACCTCGAGCGTTGTTGAGGAAGTGTACCTTTTTTACTTGGAAAAGGTGTAGAAATTAGGTTTTTTCATGGAAAGTACAAAAAGTTTAGTGTCAAAAAAGTTGGGGCAATTTGAAATAAATAATGACAGCGTACGCAGTCCCCTCTAGATGTTACATGAAAATGAATATGAAATTATGATTTCCCATGTCAAAAAAACCCCGAGTACCGAATTTCGTGCAAATAACTTATTTTTAGCAAGAGTTATTTTTAAAAAGCGAACAAAAAAATTCAATTTCAATATCCCGTATCTCCGAAACGAAGCATTTTCGGACACAAGTTCATATAGACTTTTTTCTTAAAATTATCTCAGGAATACGGCACTTGGATATTTTAACGTACTTATGTTACACCCTGTATAGAAGATAGTTTGAATAACAAAATTGAGATTTCTAACAAAATATTGAATTTTTCATCTTCTTTCAAAAAAATTGAAATATCTGTGGAATCAAGTCAAGAAATATCTAACGTTTCTCATCAGCAGCAACATGGAACATGTTCGTGAATTCATGTTGGAAGTAATTGTTTACCCTTTACTATCAATTATCATTACAATAAATTAAATTGTTTTATTATGAATAATCAATAAATAATTGACTGTTGAAAATAAATCCTTCAAAAAGTAAAAAAGGACTTTGTTAACGTTGAAAAAAAGTAAACATTTTCGCATCAATATAATGCTGAAATCTTGAGTTTTTTTTGGCAGTCATAAAAAAATACATTTCATATTTCCTGTTGCCAGATGGGACCCTGCATTTTTTTATTGCAAGAATAATGAAGGTCAAGCAAACGTTACAGTTGACACAGGATTGACGTCTGCCATATTAGCTTTCTAGAACATACGCACTCACAGACACGTAGGTGTAGGGTTTGGAAACCACTATTAAGTCGAACATTTATTATTCTGATTTCGATAAACCACTTTTTGTCGATTCCCAATCAGAAATTTTCAATAAAAACAAATCGATCTGAAGTACACGTAGAAAAATCATTCAACCTTCACCATTTACAAAGTATTAGGAAAATTCCCAAATAAAAAATCATACTTATATTTGAAGCAGATATATCAAGTACTGACACATTCGTCAATGACACCTTCCAACATTGGATTCCAGACAGACTAATAAAATTTTACCAATTTTGAACATCTTCTTTGTGTGTTATCGTTTACAATAACTACGTCATTTTAAGAAATAGGTTATCCATCATTAGTTCATTTTGAACTTTGGTGAAGGTTCGTACTCTTTGGTCCATCATCTTCACAATCAGTCCACAAAAGCAATCCACTCGCTTCGGAATTTCTGAAGAAAATATTCAAATTTCATGATTCCATTTGAAAAACCAAGTGGAATGTGATTCAAGGTCAATGATTTAGATTCCACTGAAACTTTTGCGAGGAGTCTTTCATTATCTGGTAATGAATTTTAAAGCCACGAACAGATTTGGAGAATTGAATGAAAAGTATTTTCCACTGATCTCACAAGTCCCGTCCATATGTGGTGATGCTACTCCTTTCGAACTTTTGGTGTCAGTTAAAATGATAAAGTTCCTTGATTGCTTTCCTCTACTTGTCCACTACTCCTCAAATATTTGTGTCATTTATGGTGTGAATTTTTTCTGGGAATCCGGCCTAAAAATAATTTGACAAGCTGCCATGTAACCATCTTTCAGATAGATTGTCTAATGGTAAGACAGGTGAATATCACACAATCACTTCTCTCTCTCCTGCGTCCTACTTTCACCAATAATGATACAAAGAAAACCAATCCTGGTGTAGGTAGGTGTATGATTTCATATTTGGGTTGAGTCTCGAATCTGGAAATTTTCACATCACTAATATATTTGATGCAGGTTTTGTTCTTTTTCATTTTCCACATTTCGAAAATATCAATTTTATCAGTGACTTTCCATTTCAAGTGTTTTTTCTATTTCCTGGTGATATTCCAATGATACTTTTGTTATTATTTTGGTGTCAAAATTATCAGATATTTGTCTCTGTTCTCCATAGTTTCAGCTAAGTCTACTCAATAGCAATATTTGTTCTGAGTTCAGAACTAGAATAAGTCGCTTCAGTATGTTCTCTGAATTCAATTTATTTATATTCTTCTATTCATTTATTCCTCACTGAATGGCACTGCTCAATTCTCATTTTTTACCGTTTGAAATTCTTGTACAACAAGATCTTTGGAATTTTTAGTGGTCGTATTTGTAACTTTCGAAATCATCATCTAGGATCGTAGGAACTATGCACCACTTCGAATAAGATGGAAAATAACTTGATTTTTGGAAGTGGTCTATCCGTTTTATTGTTCAGAGCTGCTGAAATAGTAAATTCAGATCAAATTCAAGTATATCCATTTCAGTGCCTTGGTTGACCGCTCGACTGACGGTTCTAGGAATATCAACTGAGTAACATGTTGATACCTTTAAATTCTTCATCTTTTCGAAATATTTCGACCCTAATAACCAGGTACCATGAAGTTTTTCATCGATGTTGTCATCCCAACTGACACTTGGACATCTTCATCTTTAATAAAGAGGCAAACTCTCATTATTAGGTCCACTATGAATCTGAATGCTTCAATTTTGAGAATAGTTCAGAGTAGAGGTGTCTAACGTGTAAACTTTGGAGTCAAAAATGGGTTGAATAGAATTTTATATCGATCTTAAAACACTTTTGTTGAGTTATATTATCATCAATTGATTGGATTTTCATCAATTATTCTCAAAACTTTACATTTTTTTCAATACCTACTGTAATCACCCGCAAAGCAATTTATGTCGAATCAGCATAATTAAAAAAATCGTCGACATAATATGCTTTATATTACTACATCTAGGGTGTCTTTTCCCTCTGTTACTTTCAAGTTTTCAATGAATATTCAAGTAACACATCACTGTGAGATTTTCAGTGGACACTTCACAAAACCGCAATACGTGTTTTGCTATACAATAACTTTCTCAAACGTCTATACTGAGTATGAACGGAAACGATGGCGGATAACGACGAAGCCGATAAGTGAGATCAACAAAGCGATTTGATATGAAATACAATTAGTTGAATTCCAAGTAAGACTTTTGCAGTGCAGTATATGAATTTTTGTTGGAAAAGTATGAGAACATATCTTTGTATTGATAAATTATAAAAGAGTTTTATTCACATAATAATAATACTTCGGCCATTCAAAATACTTCAATTGACGATTCATAATACTTTTGTCAATCTTGGATCGCCATTGGACGAAACAACTCATTAAGATAGTGTAAACTATTCCACACAACTCTTTTTCATCTACTTTCAATTCCACACAAAAATTGCATTTGTTTTATTTTTGATTATTTAATATTCAGGAATCTCAACAGATTCTTGTTACAGATAATAATTAGTATAAGAAGGGATATGTTTTTGTACTTTTCATTACATTTTTTTCTCTCAACATTCAACTTTGTTGGAGAAATCATTTTGAGTAGTGCATTCATTATGAACCAACGGAATTCTCAATTGTATTGAACATGATTCCTAAAAATATAAAGCGAAAAAATCCATATTTGATTCAAGAAAAAAAAAACTTCTTTCACCTGGTAGTGATGATTAACTTACATTATTTCTAATTTCATCAGATCATGTCGAATGGTATTTATAATCTAGAATATTGAGGTAATAGGTGTAATATTGCGAAGATAATGGATATAATGGGTAAGGCAATTTAATTGAAAATTTTCATAAGATCCTGCAACCTTCTCAAACCCGGATTTGCTCATGAATAACTATAATTTCCGGGAAAGGCAATTTCACAACACACTCTGCAACGTTACTGCTACCCACAAAGACTTTGATTATGCTCCATAACCTTCAATACTAGCAGAAAAAGTGAATATTTCAAACTTTGCCGTTAGGAGAAGTTATATTATTTTTTGGATGCATTACCTGGAAATGAAGAGATTCAATAATGGCGAATTATTCGATTCAGTTTGATCCATCATAAGATATTGAGAGTGTTTGGATTTGTTAATTTCCATACTCTCAAACCTTCCATCTGGAAATGTGGGGGGGAGGGCTGTGTGATTAAATGAGTGACATAGGTGAAATTTATTTTTCCATTCTGGAAACTATTTTTCTGTTCCTTTATGCGAGCTTTGAACGGTCTTCCAGTTTGACCTACATAAAACATCGGACGGACATAATCCACATGATGATTCATATACTCCCGATTTTTCTGAAACTGAACTTTTATCTTCATTATTCCTAATGCGCATGCCTGAGTTGTAACATCAACAAATTTACTGAAGATGCGTTACGCTACACAGTAACCTCCTCTGTCGAACTGTTATAATGAACTATTCTACAATTCATTTCATACAACCGTAGTTACAAAACTCAAATAATAATCATTAACTGAGCTAAATATATAGATTTTTTTTGAAAATTTTTCAAGAACTCCCCTCTTAAAAAAACTTTTTTGTGAAATTATTGGCTCAGATGGTTTTTTCAAATAAATATGATCTAAAATAGCCAGTGGGACCAGATGTAGTCACAACAATTCAGATGAGTATGAATACTTGAAATCCAGACGATGTTTGAGTTTCGAGAAAAAGCCTCAGCAAGGACAATTTTGTATGAGTATATGTTGAGGTGAGTAAAATAACGTAGGTCATTAAATTTGATTTTTGTCCTTGTTTTGAACTGAGGTTGAACGAGAGCTATGATATAGAAAAAAAGCTATTACAATAATCACGACTGACCACTAGAGAAGCATAAGAGTAAGATGTGGATTATCGAGTTGAATTGGGGGAGGGTAACTTGAAAGTCATAAATTAAACAATGTAGCATAACAAAAAGATGGATTTTTTTAGGGACAGCATAAGCACTACAGGAAAATCCTCAAAGCGGTGCTCTAAGAGTGGTGCCCGTGTAGAAGTAGCAATTTACGTTGAATTTGAAAACAGTGAAGTTTGAGGTGTACTGAGTTGAACCGCAAAACGAGGAATCAAATGTGCCAAGTCACTTGAACACCTGCCGTGAAGAAATCTATAAAAAAGAAACAAGTTTCCAAGCTTTCTTCGATGTTCCAGACTGTCGAAGTTGCAAGTAACAATTGAGTCTGCAATCGATGGATGGCTTTTTTCTGGCTGGAATCCAGCAGCTTCAGGGTATGCTTAGAAGCGAAGCTGCAAATATGAGAACAATACTCCAAAGATGGTCTGACGTGAGCTTTATGAAATATCATAAGTTTTTGAGGTGTGTACAGTTTTCTGGTTTGCAATAGGTTTCCAAGTTTTTGAGAAGCAGCCTTTGCAATTCTAGCGACACGATTATGCCAAGACATATTGGTGTCCATTTCAACCCTCAACAAAACTACCGAAGCAGAAAGCGAAATTGTCTGTCCTGAAATTATTATATCCGGTTCGAAGACTTTTTTGGAGTAAATCGATGCCTGGGTTTTTGTGACATTGAATTGAACCTGGTTACTTTCACACCATTTCAAAAATCTTCTGTTGCCGATGAAGATGTGCATTCGCCATCGATGTCCTGGAATGCAAAAGACTAGTGTGTTGTCATCAGCAGAGCAATAAATTAAAAAAAAAAACAGAAAATTCAAACAATCATCAGAAGACGTACCTTGGAACTCTCAAAACTTTCTTCATGGGGCTTCATGGATCCATTTCTCGCACAAATTTAACCTTCTGAGGGTTGCCATTCGTAACAGGATGATAATTGATTAACGTAAAACCAGCTCGAACTCTTTTTCTCAAACTCAAATAACTATTAAGACATTCTGATAGAAAACTATCTCCTTCACTACCTCCTTTCATGAGTACCAGTTGAATCAATTGAATATGATTTACACAAGTTTAATGCCAATGGAAACAGATCTTGCAGAAATTGAAAGAGTTTTTAACTCAACCATATATAAAAAGTAGGCACGCAATGCTTTTGAATAATGAAGTATCATCGGAAATTCATAACTATTTTTGGAAAAATTGCTAATACATTCCACTGGATCATCGGAAGTAATATCTATTTCCACTGTACTCACGGTACGCTGCATTCATTTGCGGACATTAACAAATTTTTGATTAGTTTGGCGTTCACTAACGATTTCATATCATCTGAAGAACAGAAAGTTATAGTTCGGTTTAGTATATTATATTATTAGAGGAAACTTCTGTCAATAAGTATTCCTATATTAACAGTTTCCTCACATGTGGCCCACAATTTTCGATTTTATTTCAGTACTTTGTAATATACTCGTATTATAGACTTTAAAACTCCAGAAAGTTGAGTTGACGCGAAGTTGGAAGAAAAACTACAAAAATTTTTTACGGCATCGGTTCACGACCTTTGGATAGAGAGGTGAGCACACTACTACTACGACAACATATCTATAATTGCAATAATATAACTTTATGGGAAAACAGTTTCTGGCTTTCTACTACTCAATTTTGATAGAGAAAAAATTTGGGAATTTTCCAAAGAAAAGAAGGAAGTAATCAATTTTCAAAGAAGTAACTGTATACATAGATGTATAGATCATGAAAATCTCAGACACAAATCTCGTAAAAAAAATTTTCATGAAACAGCTACTTTCATATAAACATTGAATAACACGAAAAAAAATTAAATTATCTCGAAACGAATACTTTAATATGAACACTGAGTTATGCAGAAAACTTTTTTCTACTCAGTTTGTTTTGTAAACAGTAGTAAAACATAGTAAAAAGCCAAAAACCTTCTTTTCCATAAATTAGTCACTCCTAAAACTATACACTTCCAAATTATAACTTTATGATTATTTATCGAAGTAATCAAAATATGTTTTGGAAATGTCTTTGTGTAGAACAGCTATATCGAAATTGAAAGGTTCAAAATTGGAATTAACCCTGAAGATCACTGCAGAGAGCTGATAGAAGCCACAAGTGTAAGATCGGACTCTGAGAAAGCAGATTGGATGACAGATGAAATGAATGAGTGACAAGAATCTGAAATCCAAAACTGGTTGAGTGGAGTACCGAATGGCAGGAAGTAGGCATTACATCTTCTTCTGAACCAATTGAGGTAGAAATTAGGCAAAAGTGGGAAAATTGTGAACAGCTCGTGATGCAAATTATTCTGTTCAAATATTTTGAGGCTTCAAGATATGTTGTTATCTGTCAGTCAAGGTTTGCATTACTACATATATTTGTGAATCAGTTATTTCATGCATGAACTATTTATTTTCAAACCCCAAGAACATAATAATAAAATAGACATATTCTGTTTTCTGTTTTAAAATATGTTTTTCCGTTAACCAGCTATCGCACCCCTACGAACGACAACTCTCAAAAGTAGAAACTTGTGCGAACTAAGGATTAACGAGGTCTTGCCTTTCAACGTATGATTCCTAACACACATTGGTGTAAGTGATCTCCTGAAAAACTAAAGCCGGCCGCCGCTGGTTTTCATCAATCAACTGTGACTTGGCCAAGGTCGCGCTCAACTCTACTTATGATCTCTACTTCTTGATCGTTCTAGGTCTTCCGTCGCTTCGAGAATATTCCTATCGCATTCAAAATACTTTCATTTGATATATAGGCAATATCAATAGGTAGCTGGCTAGTTTTATTGAAAGTGCTGTACGAACTGAGGTAATGAGGCGTTAAATATTTGAGTATCAGTCTAAAGTTCAGTTAAAGTGTGTGTGTTGATTCTGCACTGTGGTAGTGGAATTATGTTGAATTAAATTGTACAGTGTGGTCAAATATTGTCGATCTCACGGGGTTCTATATATTCTATATATTTTATCAGATGATAAAATACATAGAATCACAACCTGACAACGATATTATCGTTTCAATGCAATAATATAATAACTTTAATATAATATGTGTCAACTACATCGACACCAATCAAATTTGAATGTCAGAAAAGAGTTGGTTTGAGTTGATTCATGGTATCTGAAAATTAAATATGATTTTTTTCATTTCAAAATGATAAACTGGCTGGATATGAAAATATTCTATTAATTTTTATTGTGTGATATGAAAGTATCTAAACCCTAATTTGCATGGAAAATTAAAAAAAAAGAAAAAAAGAGTGTTCATACTATTACATCTTTTTTTATCGACCTTTTTTTGGGTAATGGTTACCTTCCACAATCTGAAAAAATATAAAAATTATAATGGAGAACTTTATACAAGTGTAGAAGGGCAAACTTTTTAGTTTACCCCGATAAGTTACTGCGTAAAAATCAAAGTATTTTTCACAAAGAAAAATCTTCTATTTATCAGTAACTTGTCGTATTTCACAATTTTGCCTATCAAAAAAATATTAAGAAATTATACTTATCTTTTACGTTTCGGAGGCCAAAATCTGCCTCCGTCTTCAGAAATGGATAAAAATTCGAACTAATATGCAGTTATTCCTTTTTTGAGAGCTTATTTCTTTACTTCTTCGACAGATGTCAAAGAAGTTTTGAAATACACTTGTATAAAGTTCTCCATTATAATTTTTATATTTTTTCAGATTGTGGAAGGTAACCATTACCCAAAAAAAGGTCGATAAAAAACCGATTTTTTCCTCCACAAAAAATGACTTTCGTTGAATATTACATCTTGTACTACTTATAGTCTCGAGTGAGTGTTGTGAACAGTTTTTCATATTTTCACGCAATATTCCTCGATAAAACCATACTGCTTCCTTTGTTTACCTTTACCAATTCCATTCGAGTTATAAAAAAGTGTTCAATATAACCGGAAAACATTTTTTATTTCGTAACAATGACTTGAATAAAACATTTCAATCCATTGTTATGAATCACATCCGCGTAATGATTTCCACTCGTTTCACAGAATTCTCACCCGATCCTGAAATGTTTGTTCCACGAACCTAAAACTGTAATTCACACAAATGACATCCGTCCTTCGGGAACAAAGGTGGGACTGGTGTTTTGAGAGTTCAGAGCCGCCATATCTAATCGATTAATGCTCCCATTTCACATCCAAACAAGCGAGTTCCCGTTCTATAATTTTCACCAGTCATCTATACACATCCAATTCACATCTGAGTAATCTATTAACGTTAGTCGATATGTTATATATGCTATTCAGCTTTAGGTGGGTGTTTTATTCACGAATTTATAAAGATGTGCAACCCAGATAATGGAATTATTGTTATATCAAAAATCATATTGGGTGGATGTCAGGACATCAGAAACTCGATTTCATATGCTCATTTGATCACAGATTTGAGGCAACATATACTCAATATGTTCATCCTACTAATCGTGACATATTTGCAAAAATTTGAAATTGCCGGATTTATTACCTTCATTGTGAAAAAAAAATATCAGATGAAAAAACTTCTTGTGCTTTCTTATGTATCGTTCCAATCATCGGAGTCCATCATCAACATCTTTTTCATACGGACAACTAGTGCCTCCATCAATTTTAATAGCCACTATCATAAAATATTCAGCATTGTATCAGAACACGTCATCGGAAGAACGTCATCACAGTTAGATCAATTACCCGTCAGAGATGTCTAAAAAAGTGTTTTTTCTATTGCTGTCACAATGAGGTATGATGAAATACATTCATTTCGGGAGAAATGTGACATACTAATAAACAGATAAATAGCAGAATGGACAGCATGGAAATAATCACTAAGGAAAACGCTTGCTTGAAAAAAGAGATCCAATAATTGAGTGGCTGGGTAGAAGCCTTATAGCAACAAGCCCGTTCTAAACATTTTGGAAATCCAAGGCGTTCCAGAAAAAAACAGCAAAATTTACAGCAATAAATCAAATATGGGGAGTATATCGTTAAATTTTCTCAGAAATATTAACAAACACCTCTAGTTATTGATTTTGCCCAAATCCAAAAAACAAAATAAATAGAATTTCAAATGAGAATATATCTTTTTTGGATGACGTTTCGGAAACTTTCTCCATTTCCTTTCTTGAATTCTCATAGAATATTGATTGAATTCGCACAAAAATATTCAATGTCACATTCAAAATCTATCTAGAAGGTGAATTTCACTTGGTGTGAAATTTTCCCAGGCCATCTTCTTTTCTCAGGATAGGTAGCTATGTAAGATTGGAATCGATTGATGATTGATTTCGTTGGGTTCTGTCATCAAAATGCTGACTCTATCCCAATTCATCATATGTGCACCATCTCTTTTCAAAATATGCTCATATATTTTGGTTTCTTATATCATTCTAATGTTCGGATACTCTGATTTTGAAAGGTCTTCAAGTGTCACCAGTATATGAAACAAACAGCTTGTTGAATAGATATCAGAATATGTCATCATGCCAATTTAATTTCGATAATGAGTAAGATGTAGGTAAAATTTACCCGCTAGTATACTGAATATGCGAAAACCATGATATCCGAAAAAATTCCACTCGAATCGTAATTCCAATACTGCCTTCATCTGTGTAACAACGTATACTCTTTGATTCCACTCTGTTTACTACTCAGAAATGTCTATTTACAGTACATATACACAGAGAATTATGTTGAGTAATGCTCAAGCTCCACACACATATTATTTTCAAATCTATATTTTTGTAGCAGAATTCATTTTTGTTTCCTTTAGTTTTTTCAGCTTCAAATCATTTTTGATGATTGGACCCGATTCTGAATTACATTTTTAAATAATGGAAAATTTCATTGATTCTTGTTCAAAATATAAAGGATGAGAAAACATTTTAACTATTGATTGTATATTTGATCAGATGATTCAAAATACGTTCAATCTTTTACAATTTCAACTTCCTCTCAGTTGCGATTACCATTGATATCTTACACTCAAAGAACTTTGTTGATAAACAGTATTCAACTTTTTTTCTATTATCTGGATTGCACCATCATATTTGTACCGATAACTTTTTTGAAGACTAGTAATTTTATACCTTTCCCACTTTCAGTTGTTATTATGTACAGGGAGCGATTTCTAAACAAATATAATCAATCAAAGAACGAAAAATACACACGAAGAAAAAACATGGACGTTGTATGTGAACGGGATTTTCAAACATTCTCAATTTTCAAAAGGTAATTTCAACATTAGGATCATGAAGTAAATCTTCATTTCCATTTCTATAGTTGCTTTGCGATACTATACTTTGGCGATATAAATATATTTGGACTTGTTAACAATATGTTCTGTTATATCTGTTACACTTTACTCAACTGTTATACTTGACTTCAGAATTATTTGAATGATTTATACTTTCAAAGTTATTTCAATACTGAATATTGTCATTGTAAGTATTTTTATTTATAAAAAAAACTACTCAATGAAATATTCAACTGTTTTTCCAAATATAAATGAGAGTTAACTTCAGGCAGCGTAGATCTTTGAGATTTTAAACTGAATCAGAAAGAAATAAACATATATTAATGAACTATATAGAAGGAAACTTTCAAATTACACTTTTTTTCAAAATCTGGATTGTTTTCAATACTATAGTGATACTCATATTGAGCATCACTATAGTTTTTCACATCAATGAACGTTTACAAGACTTACTACAGGTATTAAAGTGTGAACTACTACGGATCGCAAATTCTCCAAGGGCAATCGTTAGAAAATTTACTGCTATATTGCTATAATGAAACTTTCAAAATATTAATCAATGTATATTGTCCAATAAGTATTAACATACATTTATCGGCAATTGATATAAAAGTAGTATGACTGTCCCGTAATTTTCGTTGCATAATTTCATATCCTCATAATGACAAAGACGTGTTTATTGCCAAAAAAAAACTGGTAAATACATAGGATATCTGGATATTCAGAATTATTTGGAATAACTCCAGATGAAATTTAGTTTTTGAAATGTTTTTCAGTCGGCCATAAAATATCATTTGAAACTCATTTATAATAGCTTTCATGGAATTCAACTCTTCTACAAACTTGTGCATTATGACCTGGAAATTCGAACGTGGTCAACGGAAAATCACACGGTAAAAGTGAAGTTTTCGTATTATAGGTTTTCTGTTTTTCCGAACCTTCCAGGTCAAACTTTCGAAAAAAAATTTTTTTACAAATTGTAGAAATTTATGAGTAACTGAACTTCAGTCTCGAAGAAATTATTATTAGATCAAATTCTGAATGGATTATTTTCTAAATAGCCAAAAATCATGAACATATGAACCAAACTGCTCAACGTCAACAAAAATTGTGTTCTTTTCCACTTCATCAAATTTTCCAGATGATCGAAATATTTCTACTGAAGGAATTCACAAACAATCCATGAAAGTATGATATCAACTGTTATTTCAATTTACAATATTCTCCTTTGTCATCGTATGTTTTTCTTTTAATACAATTCTTGTTCCATTTTATGAATTACAGCAGAAATTGATGAAAGTCTCTTCGACATTGACTGAAAATATTCCTATCTTAATTTTGATAATTCGCTAAAAGTTCCTTCAATCAATGTACTGAATGTCAAAAATAAAATAAAATATTGAATTCATTATAATACTTTTCAGGATATATCTATTGATTTCATAAAAACTTGAATCATGAAAAATTGGAATCAGATATCTTTTGTTTGTTTTTCAAATATGAACCTGATGATCAAGTGAATCATCATGGAAGGAAATATTTGAATATGTATTAATTCTTATTATTTTGAATCGGTATTGCAAATTGTTTGTCTTGAAAGTGTGTCCGACCCTACTGACGAAACCAGCTCGTATCTGCTCGAAGATCAGACATATTATCATTTTGATTACACCATATTAAATTCAAATTATAAAAACACTGAATATGTCATTTGATATCGAGAGTGTAAAAAAAGTCGGCTTCAGTTTTCAGAGGTACACATTTCTACCTAAAAATCTACCCCTTGCCAAACACCTCCTCCCCACACTCATGTCGGAAATTTCAAATAAAAATAATAGTAGAGTGACACCTTATTTGGAAAGTCTTCCAATTTCAACTGAAACTCTGCAACACTTTTGACTTCACAACGATAAGCATTATCTGGAAAAAATATAATATTCTTTTAAGTTTTATTCAAGTCCATATTAGAAGATCAACCTGAACAAATTCACTACTTGAAATATCAAAACTTAGCACTATTGAATCATACTAATAAAAAAAAACTGAAATGAGAACTCAAGGTGGATTTTTTTTATTGTTTTATTTTGAATGAAACGACTTTTTTGTACAACTGTCATTAGAAGTGACATTATTAATGGTTGTCAAGAGTATTACAAGATGATAATTTCATTAGTTCAGATTTCCATTGTCTAATATGATATTGATTTGAAATCCTTGAAAGAATTTTCAATAAATTCAAAAAAAAATAGCTGAAAAATAACAATTATATCAAGCAAAAAAACTGAAATTACAATTAAATAAAATACAAGCAACAACCAAAAAAAATTGAACTATTAACACGGGATGATACTTAAAAAATTATAAACAAGAAATGAAAATTAAAAATTGAAAGATTTCAAACCCAGTTACCTCACTACGTTTCGATTGTTAGTATCCATAATAATCTACGGGTGATAACAGTTATCACACGAACAACTGCTGATATTAATTTTTCGTGATGTTGAAGAGCCTTGTAATATATTTGAACTAGCTGATTTGACAATTTCATGGGCATTAACATTCAATTCTTGAAGTGAAGAGGACGATGATATAACGCTGGAGAAATATATTGATCGATGTAACCCTCAGCTACCTAGATTTCCATCCTCCCTGCTTCTTAATATCCGTTATATTTGGTCCCGCAGAATACCTTCTGAAACAGTGACCTATATATTCCTTTGGTTCCGAAAGGTTCAGAAACTCAGCAATGGTAAAGAGAAATTTCCCAAACGTGTTTATATCAACTGGGTTGGCACTGCATTCATAATTTGAGTATTTCAGAATACAATCTTGATGATAATGCATAATGCAACGTATTTATTAAAATAGTCGATGTTTTTTCCAACAATGCAAAAAGAACGACCTATTTTTGTTTTTGTATTTGGAATTTGAACAATCAATGATTTATCCATTAATTTGATATCTTCTATCAATAAATGGCACAGCTCTTCACGCCGGCAGCCTCCATATATTCCGAAAATAGTAGCAACTTTTATCATCAAATATTTTTCATCTGGCGCCTCATTTTTTATTTTTTCGGCCTATAACTTCAATTTCTCCGCTTTGAGAATGCACCTTGAAATATTTCCTTGTATTAACACCACTTCCAACGAGCGCACTCGATTTTATCATTGAAAACTTGCTCCACAAAGTTGACGATATTTTTGATTTCTCTTCTAGATAGACTAAGAAGACTGTTTCGCTGAAATTTTCCTCGACGTTTTTATGTCTACACCAGCTAAGAAAATTAGAATATGTGAGCCGATTTTTTTTAGTTACAAATAATTTGAAGCTTTTTGCAACCCCTTCAATATCATCAGGACACACAATTCTTCACTATCATTATCCAAGACATCAAACACCAGCAAGAACTTTAAATGTGACTTTGAATAAAACGCGTGAGCTGTAAACAATACTGTTTGTTGGTAACCAGGTGATTCGGCATTACCTGACACGGCCACTTTACAGCAAATGTGATAACATGAGAATAGTTATCTGACAAGAGATGTCAAAATGTGTTTTCATAAAAATATTGAATTCATTCATCTCATTATGATAACAGGACAGTTGTACAAAAAACTTTGTATGATATTTGTGTTAAAAGTAAGTTTCATTTTGTTGGTGAAATTATTCAACTCGCTACGCTCGTTTCGCAAACTTTTTCACTCACAAAATAAAACCTTACTTTTAACACTCATTTCATAAATAGCTATACATTTCAAGAGCGAATTGATAACCGTGGATTTGTACTTCGAATATAAAAAATCTGCAAAAGCCACTGCTCATGTTTTCAATGAGAATCATCCGAATATGAATGTAAGACCTGAATAATATGTTTTGGAATTGTAACGAAATTATTGAAAACAAGTTACGTTAGTAATAGAAAATACGACTGTTCAGGAATAGTGAATAACGTTCTCATTCTGAAATATGTTGTCTTGATTCAAATACACAGTATTCGAGAATGAGTCGAACACGTTTTCAGAATTCTGCATTGAAACAAATTCCACTCTTGGGAAATGTAATTGTTTCATGATTTTTTCGAAGATAATTTCGACAGAAGTGTTGAATTTCATAAGATCCTTCGGAACTTGTTAATCATTATACATACTGTTCACCACATTTTTTTCGAATCAGGTACCTTCTATCTGAATGTACAGCTAAATTGTCGAAACTTTTCATACTGGAGTGATTCAGAACTCGATATTTATGCCCACTATTCTCAAAACATAAATGCTGGAATTTTGGTTACATCATCTATTATGAAAAGAGGTAGATTTTCAACAAGATAGAGCTCTCCTCCTTCTGACGTAGTATCGGTGGAATAGTTTCATGATGATAACTTTCCAGTTTGAAAAATTGAAAGGAGATCACTTGATATGACTCCACTGTGGATGGTTCAAATCTGATATCTACGAGAACCAACCAATAATATACGAAAAAAAATCACCATGTGCTGGAAGCTACTAACACCTGGTATTGTTCAGATTGTTAGGAAGGAAACAGAAACTCTTTTATACTATCATGCTCAGTTCTAATATTTGGAAATGTGAAGTTCTCTATCAAATTTCACATTCTTGTTGGAAATTATATTCAAACTTAAGAAATCTATATTTTTTTCTTACATTGCTTTCTCTCATAATGTCAAAAATGCTACAAACTTGAATACAGAATTGCAATAAAGTGTCACTCGATTATTTTCTCTAGTTGAAATTTTTGACAAGCGCATTGTCATGGGGAAAAAGTGACTGATGAAGAATTGATTTTATTGTGGAAATGCGTTTCCCTGAATGACTCATTGGAAGTAGATCCTCTCAACTGGAATTCACTGTGTGTCTATACACATTTAATTTTCAAGATGAATAATCATATCGAAGATAAGTATATCTGTATATATAAAATGAAATATCAAAATTGTAACATATCAGGTGTTTTTCATATTCACGAGGAAATTCCAAAAATGGATTCAGTTTCAGGATATTCGACATGATGACTAAATAATCAAACAGATAATCTCATCGTAGTTTTCTATTTATTTTTGAAAATGCATTTTTTGGCTGATATTTTATTGTGGATTTCATAGTATTGATGAGTTAGATAGCGGTTTAATACTTCATAAATCAAAGTAGTAGAGTATTATTTCGTCAATTTGAACTTAAATATTGTTGGTTCCTTCTTTATTGTACTATATTTTTTTCTAAACTCATAAACAAACTGGAAATGTTTGAAAATCGTCTCATACAACGTACCATAAAACACTAACTCGCGAACCTTGAAACCATCATACGTCCAAGATCCTAGCTTCAAAACGCACGTCTGCACATCGTAGGGGAAAAATTCGACATCGATAGCGCAAGAAGACTTATATACGGCCGGAGGCTGCCAAACCACGAGCCCGTTGTAGTGCACAGTGGCCTTTGTCATCAGTGTGACTTCATAGTTGCCATCGGCGCTGCAACGAAAAATATTGGACCAATCAATTTTGCAGAGTGAACCTTGAATGGCAGAAAGATGAAATTGAACCGATTTATGACAAAAATGCTCTGGAAAATCCTACTTAAATTTTTAATTATTGATGATCTACGAGATGAATCCAAAAACATTGCTGATTAGATCACTTATAAGTTACGATTGCAAAATTAAAATAGACCACCCAAAACAAGCACTGTTCTCATACACCAGTACTGTAACACTCTTCACGATGTGTGTTTCACCAATTGACGTTTTCAGGTGATAGTAGTTTACCTGTTGAGAAGATGCCAATTTGATTGGTGAAACGTAAGTAGAATTTCATACCTAACACCTTCTCATATTTCTTATATTATACTAGTACTATGTTGCTGTATCGCTGATGTTCCAATGTTTTGACAGATTCAGAATCAACGAACTTAGGCGTGCGCAGCGTTATAGAACAGTGCTTTCAAAAAAAATGTTCTACAGCGCCATCTAGTGGCGAGTTACAGAAAAATTGATAGCCTAAAAACCTTGTCTATGAAAAATTACTCATACATGTCAAGTTTCATCACGATCGGTTGAGCGATGTAGAAGTTTATCACTTACTAACCAACCACCCAACAAACATCCATTTTTATATATTAGATTGTGTAGCAGTTCTATGAATGTTATATGATTCAGTAATGCATCTTTGGAGTACAAAAAGAACAGAAGAAAGGATTTCCGTATACCTAATTCAATGTTCATAAAAATATTTTGTTATGAAAGTATATTTCTTGAAATTGAATGTTAATCAATGTGAAAGTAGTTGACTTGCTTTTTCTTTCAGTTTGTATCTGAAAGTATCTTCTATGCCTTATCTCACATCTTTGAAAAGAGTTTATTATGAAACTGAAATGTACAGTACACTTATTATTCATTTGGGGAATCAATAAAAATTTACCGGTTTTTTTTTTTGGTTGATATCTTGGTGTTTCCATTCTTGGCTGATTCAAAATCCATTATCATATTATACTTTTTGGAAAGAGACTGCGATATAGCTGTTTGTAATTGCGAAGAAGCAAAAGACATATTTTCAGAAACGTCAACCATCTAAAGTCAAGTCAAGTATAGAAATTTCATTTTTTTCATTGATTATTCAAATTGTATTCGAAATTTATGAACACGACAAGTTACTGGTTGATTAGACTCTTCTGTGGTATATACGCAGCAGATTTTTGAGGTGGAATTTTCAGTTCAGACATCAACAGATCCTCTATTGAATAACCTTCTGTTTATATTGATATTGTGTAATGTACCATACCCAAAATACAGTGATAAGAATCTGTACTGAATAATATACATTGCATTTAGAATATATAAACCAGAATAATTCACCTGTAGTTGATTTTCTATAATAAAATTATTTTTTCAAGATTGAACAACTCTCTATCTCATAGATTCTTCAAGTTGTTTATCATTTAGGGTGTTTTTTCTGGTTCTACTTTGATCTTTCCAGAAATAGTATTTCCACGCATATCGAAAACTCTCTCAAAATATTCTCTCATATTGATCTCATATGATATTGAGAGCTATGTTTTTCAGACCATCAAACGTGGTTAATTATAAAAGTTTCAAATAATAATAAATTTTACGATCAATCAAGTTTAAGATTATTATGTAGTCATATGTAGTCACTAGTTCTAATGAATAATAATTTATTTCCGAAGTTTGTTGAAAATATATTATTTGAGAGAATGATGATGATAATAAATAAGCATTTAGACTGAAGAATTGTTTTTTGAAGTACGTTCTAAAATTTTTCCATTTATATTCTATTGGCGGTTTTTTCATGAATCTTTTGATAGGTATCTGGAACTATAACAAGAACTCCAGTGATGAAAAACCAGTTCCAAGCATGTTTGTCAAAAACGCTGTATAACATCATTCTGGCCATTCGTGTTTTATATGATTGGAGTCATCTTTTATTTATTATTTCACTTTTGTAGCGCCGATGTCTGTTTATTTTCGATGACGTCGAAGGCATCAGTTCTATCGTCGCTCTTGAGACTTGTTCATTCAGAGACACAAAATAAATTGAAAATGCGTTACGCATCTGGGTCATTATCTGAGTAATGTTTTTCGATAAATATAAGTCTCTAGTCACACTCACTCTGTTTATTTGAAATTTTTTACACCTACACATCATCATGCGTTGGAAAACTTTCCGAGCTCCAACTCATATTACGAGACCCTTACCTGGAGATATAAATGAGCCTTCCGTTCCAGTTATAATTAGAATCGATTACCTTCCGGCAAGCTAATTGGTGGTCAGATTATATGTGATGGAAAGTTTCGGAAAGTTTTCAAACCGAGACCCTGAAACTTTGGGAAGTGTATGATAGGTAGTATTTGGAAAGTGTTCTGATCCAGGTGTGAAGTTTTTGTTTGTTCAAGAAAACTGATAACTCCAAATTGAATTTTGCGGTCAAAAGCCCCAAGTTAGTTGTCAGTTTCACAAGTCATAAGTATCATGTGTTGAGCATCTAAAGAAACAATTTTCATATACAGGATGTTCCAATGAAAATTTCACTTCTTCTGTAATCCAGAAATGGACATGTGATTCTTCGGTCCTCTTTTGTGTCTGTAAACTTTTCCACATTTGTTGTCAATAAATTCAAAGGTTATCGTTCATCCAAGAAAAAACTGAAAATTTCGTCTTTTTTCCTTTGTTGATTAAAAGAACTACAAACAATAATACAGTAGACTTCGAAAACTTCTTCCAATTTCACAGGACATGACATTATTCAATATGTCCGGGGTGAGCAATAAGCAGTTTTGTACAATTGTCTGGCGTAGCTCTTCTAGATTTGTAGGCTAACTAGGGTGAACTTCCGACTTCGAATGTCCCTACAGAATGCAATGTCAGATCTATTGGAAGATGTCAGAAATCTATTTCATTTTCCAGCGAATAGTGCCTATTTTTTGAAAGCTGAATGATCATGGAACCCATACATTCTTGTTAAGATTCTGGAATGTCTTACTTGAAATCACTTTCGAAAATGATTGATCCAAAAATATGATTACCAAGAATTCTGGTTGGAATACTTGATTTCTGTGGATTCTCTGGATTGGTTTTCATCATCAAATGATAATTCACCTTGCATTTTTTATTGATGTATGAAAGTACTCTCGTCTGAAAAATATGTAAGTATTTTATGATATATTTGCTTCGTTTCTGACTGGATACAATAATTCAAGTTATCTGTTGTCAACAAAATTGAAAACTATTTATCCACTATCTGTTAAAAAGTTGATAACTCACATTATACGATGTCCGGCTATCAAATAAAAAGACGGCGCGCCTAGAGGGCCCCCCAGAAGGGTGGGAAAAAAACAAGTAGTGCGTTAGGTATCTGGAAATCTTCTCTATTCACGAACCTGAATACGTTTTTGTCACTATTATAGTATTTGCACAGTAGCGGTTTGAAACGAACGTGTTTCTTTCTCGTGCCGAATCAATCTCAAATTTCTCGGTAAATTGAAAAAAACTTCGACTGAGTGCTATGAATTGTTGCAAGAGGCCTATGGGGACAATTCCCTATCTCGTTCGCGTGTTTTTGAGTGGTGTAAGCGCTTCAGTGATGGTCGAGACAGCAAGGATGTCCAAATCAAAATTCAACGCAATGTTGATTATTTTTCTTGACATGAACGGTATCGTGATAACTGAATGGGTTTCAGAGTTTCAGACTGTCAACCAGACTTACTTTTTGTCAGTTTTGGTAACCCTGCGAAAACGAGTTCGTCAGAAACGACTTGAGTTGTGGAAGAAGAACTCGTGGATTTTGCACCAGAACAACTCACCTGCCCATAACGCGATATCTGTGACGCGATATTTGTGAAGCGCCATACTCGCCAGATTTGGCACCGTGTGACATTTTTTTGTTTCCGAAAATAAAATCTGCTTTGAAAGGGACCCAAGTTGATTCGAAGGAAGCGGTAAAGCAAAAAACAGTAGAGTTCCGATCAATGGAAAAAACGTATGGAAATGTGTGTTGCGAGGGGAGGAGAGTATATTGAAGGGAGCATTCAAATGTAGAATTATTTTTATAAATAAACCCTTTTTCGTAACCAGTCTCGTTATTTAATAGCCGGACCTCGTAGTGTGAGTAATTCCAGAATTGAACCTCTCTGAAAAAGAATCAACGTGTTCTATAAAATTTTGCAAAAATGTCCATGTCTGAATTACAGTAGTTAAGTTTTCGTTAAAACACCCTTCATTCAAAATGTAGCTCAGTTTGTCAAATTCACCTACTCCTTATAATATATTCATGTGCATTTGATGATGATTCCATATACCTAGGTCTTAGTATCTGTACATTTTTCTGCAATTGTTGAGTGATCATAATAATTCCAAAATGTGAAAACCAGAATAAATGTAGGTTTACTGGGGCTCTTGACGCGAGACTTCATTGTGCACATTTAAGAAGTTACCTTAAAGTAATATATAAACAGTCGATATAACAGTTATACCAAAAACAATCATTGTATATTTTTTATCTGTTCCTGTTGGGAGAGTGTACTCTTAAAATGTATCAGTAATAACTAACAACTATAGAGATTGCATTCGAAAAAGGTAAAATACTTATAATTTTCGAGTTTGTGGCATTTTTCAACTCGACATCCAATTCCATTCATGTTTTTGTATTACTCATGTATTGATCAATCGGTCCAATTATATACAACTCAAACATTTCAATCACAATGATACGGTGAGATTTGTTTTCACAATACGATGTTGAAAACATCCAGACCTCTAACAAAATCCCTGAATTTCAACAAACTATTGAGATAGATCAGAAAGTTTTTGGTAGGAAATGATGAAAATAATTATTTAAAAATTAAATTAATTTGGATACATTGTGCTCATCTGCCTCAGTGATATCTATGCTAAATCTATGGTAAATATTTCATATAATATAATTTTATGTGACAAACTTTGAAAGTCTTGCACACCTGGACGCACTGTAAATTACAATCGATTTTTATACGGCACAGAGAGAGCATAACACAAACGTCAATCATTTGTCTACCATCTATTCCTTTATTCCAGGTAACAACCAGTTTTGCGATATAACAAATTCCGAAAAATTTACTTTAGCTAGGATCAGTGCCAGCGGAAGCATGACAACGGAAATACAGATTTCAATAGATTCAAACAATGTTAAAAATGTTTTTCCATCTCCTGAAGATATCAACTTGGTTGGTGAAACGTGTGTGATTGAGATAAGTGCTTCTTTTGAAGATATGAACAAATTCTTTCGAAAACAGAATTTAAGAGTATCATCAATGATATTTGGTAGAACAATGTTTCACGTTTCCTATTTGTATGAAACTGCTAATGAAAGTATGTTATGATTGCCAAGTGTTTTTCGTTTTTGCTACCAAAAAGAACAAAAATCACAAACATTGAAATTGAGATCAATGATAGGCTGAATGCTAAGACTACATGCTAAGTCATTCAAAATACAGCCTTTTACATACGTAACTTGCTTTTTTCTCTTTCAATTATCGGTTTTGACAAGAAAATTATCTGCGTTTTAAAAACGGATCTTTTAGTCTCTGCTTGGGAGGGATTACGAATGAACCAATGTAGTAATGTATTGGTTAATTCCCAAATAATTTCTAACAATTATGCCACAGTTCATTGGATTCCAGTATTATTCAACGTTCAAAAACCAATATATTCGTTGCATCGAATGACAAGAGTTGACCACTAATTCAGAATCGATCAATAAATATAATTAAGCAAATTCCTAAAGAGATAATGGTCAAAGCTTAGTGGTTGATTGAATTTGTTGACCTGCTTTCTCAGTTCAGTTTTATTTCATTCTAGTGGTGAAGCTGGATTATTAAATCGACATTGGACTGAATACAAAATTTTCTCTATAGAGAATAGTTCACTCTATGATTTACTTGACAATGGAATTATTCCATTTCTTAATTCATTTCGAATCTAAATGACTTTCGATTTTTTTTAATACAGGCATTACTGTCAGATGAAGAATCAATGAATGCCAGCAGAGTTGTTGAAATAGAGAATCACACCTTGAATGAAGCTAAAGATGTATTTGGTATAGTTCCTACATATGTTCAGTGCAAACATTTGCAAATAATCAAGCAAATACCAATATTCAATAATTGGTACTGCGATCTTTGTGCGTATATTCTGTTGTTGATTCAGAGCACAAAATCAAATCTCAGTTTGTTAATTGAAAGTCAGAACGGTCGATAACAACCCCTGTTATAAGTATGTTACTTTTCATTTGTCCTGGGATTCTACGAATACAACACCGTGTTTTTTTATGGTGAATCAGGAAATTTGTATGAAACAGATGGACGTACTTTAAAAATCTGTTTAAAATCTGTTTTTCCGTCAACCAGCTGTCGCACCTCTACGAATGACAATCCTCAGAAGTCGAAACTTGTGTGGTAAGTTTTTTGCTGACTATTGTTGAAACACATTTCACGTTTGATGATACAAGTAATGATTCACTATTCAACTAGCAATTTTTTTTCAAAAAGAGCAACTTATGTCAGTGGCGAGTATTAGGAAAATGTATATGAAACCTCAAATATATCTAATCTATCGAAATGAATTGTCATTAATTTCAAACATTAAAAAACTTTTGAAATAATATTCTATTGGAAACGGCTTGTTTCACTGGTCTGAAATGAAGCAAATTTTTCATTTTAATAAATAATGAAATCGATATCTGATAGTATAGTTGTCCGATGAATAAACCTTTGAAGAAGCCAGCCACACATGCAGGGGAAACGTTAAGATGCAGTTCAGAACTACGACGGCCTTCAAACCCGAATGAAGATAGTAAAACTGAAAATTTCAGCCGCAAAAACCTTAAACAAATTACAAGATATTATTTCATGAGAAAAATTGAACAATGATTATGTAACCGTTAATTTTTCTCAAGAACGGACTGTGACAAGGACAAAAATTTCAAAATATTTTGGATTCATAAAAACGTTCGTTGGAGTAGTTGAAACACAGTAAAAGAAAATATCAACGTATAATAATAAGTCTCCTGATTGATCTGATTCCAATAAGTTAAGGGCAATCTATAAGTATTATACAGAACTCAAAATCTGGTTTATATGTCAAATGAGTAACAGATGCCTTCAGCAGTGAACTTAAAATATGAAAAACTTTTGAGATGATATTTCTGTCGAGAATTGAGAAACCACAAACTCAAATGGTGAGTAATTAGTCCCCTTTTTCGAATTCAATTCAAATTAGTACATTTAAAATGCTAGAAAGAGTGATCTTTCAAGGCTTCCAGTTTTTCAGTTATCCCATCTTGAATAACTAATTTTTTTTTGGAGGTTATCAAAGTTCAATATTATTATAGATGAATGAAGGCGTGACACTATAAAATGATGGTCACCAAAGATCAAATTACTAGAGAATTGAACAAAATAAGTCTTAATTGAATAGAACTGGCATATACTTGATGAAAATCCATATCAAAAAACTAATAATACAATTTTTTGTATGATTTCCACTACATGTTTCTTCAAACATAAACTGCCAGTTTATGCTTGAAGAAGCTATTGTATAGCGAAACACGTGTCGCGGTTTTTGTAAAACCCTTTATAGTGAAAATCATACAATAAACTGTATCATTAGTTTTTTTTAAATAAGTCTTCTACCTCCAAAAGTAGCTGAAATATATTGTATGTATTGAAATTCTCAGATTCTGGAAAACCTCATTAGAAAAATCCGATGAAGACTTCCTTATTGACCACCCTTTCAGCTGAAGAATAACAAAAGCATGCTCCTTACCATGAAACCATCATAAGTCCAACTACCAAATTTGAGGACGCAGGTCTGCTCGTCGAAAGGAAAATACTCAACATCGATCTCACACGAACTCTTGTAAATAGCAGGGGGCTTCCATTCGACGAGACCTTGGTGGTAGATGGTGGCTTTGGTCGCTAAGGTCACCTCGAAATTGCCGTCCGCGCTGTAAGGGAACGAACTAACGACCAACCAACGACCAAAAACTAACAACTACCTGCTGTTAGTAATTTTCATTTTGGAAAACTCTTTTGGTGGAATAGATTCGACTATGTTTTGATTCAACTCATCTCAAAACATATATGATGAACAAAACAATATTATTAAATTATATAGTGATAGAAAATAACCCCCTCCCATTAGGGTGTAGTGAAATTGTATGAAAGTGAATCTTGTTTCAAGTTCAGTAATATTTTCTTCTCAATAAACATATCACAGGTGACCCTGAAATGATAATGAGCTAAAAAACAAAATGATAACTTTGCAAATGATATTTTACTCCATTTTGCAATATGATATAATTTATGTAATAAAAAATATAAATTATGAAATTTTTTATGTTTGAAGCCCAAACAAAAAATTCAACTATAAAATTATTCTTTATTTTGTATATGTAACAGGGTACATTATCACTCTCAGACACACACTGATGATTTAAAAAAACATTGGAAGGGTAATATGTTCTCTATCTAAAAGCAAATGGAGGCAATGAAGTTGTGATATTGAATAATTCAGGTTACTATAAGAGAATATATTATCCACTCGAGAAGTGAAACATTTAAGAGGTGTCAGAATTTGATGGCACCAACTTTGAACAGGAGCCATGAGCTCCCTTCTTATAAAATTGCTAAATGGCTAACCAAACAGTTCGGAACTCTTCTGATCTCACGATTGAGTTTGAGGTTTGTTGTTTCACATAAATTCATAGATGAAATTGAAGATGTAAAGTTGCGAGATGAGGGGATTTTAGTTCAGTTTGATTTTTCATGATTTGTTACCAAGTATCCCTATTTCAAAAACTATTGAATAGGTGGTGGTTCCTTTGGGAGTCGATGGTTTCAGTGGAGAAATAATCGAGCACATACAACTAACTGAAGTCTGCATGGAACGAAATCATTTTCAGTTCAAAAACCGATAGCACACAGGCACGACAATAAAATAACCTCTGTTTCTCCTTATAGCTGATATGAGCAGATGTGAATTGGAAACAAAGGACGACTTTAATGATTTTCCACAGGCTTGAACCTGATGTGGATATATTCGAGATTTTTTACACAAAAACTCTTACCATTCTTGAATGTCTCAGTGAATAAAAGTAACTAGGTTATGATGTCTAATTATACTTTCAGATAAATTCCCGATAGCTCACACCATGGTACACAATACAAAATGACATACCAAAGTTTCTTGTCCAATAGCTTGTTACGTTTCCCTTGACAGGGACATAGCTGAAAGCAAATGGTATCCTGCAATCATTTTCTTCTTGTTTTGAATAGTTAATTGCATACGTTTGAAAATGTCATTGTAGGAAAAAACTGCAGTGAAGATAGTTACAAATACAAGTGGTAAAAAACATAAAAAGTTTTATTTCCTATTTTTCATGATGATTTCCTACCGCGTAGTAAAGGCTACATCCCTCAATGCATAGAAAAAAGGATGAGTTGAATAGGAACCGTGAGTTGAGGAAAAATTACCGTGAATCTTTTCTTAAAGACAATGATTCAAATTTCACTAACGGATTTAATCGAATTCCCAAATAGTTGAGCGTAAAATCAACCTCCAAAACTCCATGTTCACTTCACCAAGTGTTGGGTAACTAAGACTAGGTTAGGTTAGGTTAGGTACAAAGTGAATGGGTCTATTCTACCTTCCACCGCAACCCGCAAGGATTTATTGTGGTTCGCTTCTATTCAGACTAGATCAAATAAACCCAGCTTCTTAACGGAGCCGATCAGTTTGTAAGGTAAGTGGTCTTTCAGGTCAGAGGGTAAGAGTACGGCTCTGCCGAACTCTAAACTCCTGATTTGGTTCCCAGCGGGGCAGGCACAAAGAATGTGCACTGTTGTTTCATCATTTTTCAAACAGAGGCGACACAAACTGTCTTCCGACAGTCCGAGTCGGTGCGTATGATGATTCAAACGACAGTGACCTGTAAAAAGGCCTGTTAGACATCGAAGTTCATTCATAGTGTAGTCCAACAACTGTGTGGTATCAAGCTTCAAAGGGTGAATAAACGCCTTGGAGGGAGCCAATCCTGGAAGATTCTGCCAGAAGTCCATAAATCTTCTTGCCATCCTGTTCTATGTTTGTTTGACAAAGCCTGAAGCGATGCCAATTACAGGTTCTGGTCCGATGAAGCTGCTTGCAGTATCCTTCTTTGCAAGAAAGTCAGCAGCCGCATTGCCTTCCAGGCCAGTATGGCCAGGAATCCAGACCAGAGACAATCTGTTAAGTCATCCTCTCGCGGGGAGTCGTTTTTGGTAATTTTCTACCAATTTAGACGTTGCTAGGTAGGAGCCAAGAGCTTCCAAAGCCGCTTGACTGTCCGATAATATTTTTTTGACTTGTGTATGAGGTTGGATTTTTCCAATCCAAGACTAAGACTAAGAATAATATCAAAACTCGTTTAAAAAAAGATGTAACAAACATATGATTTCGGAGACCACGCCTTGGTGGACGCCCATAAAAGAAATGGAAACTATTTGATATCGTTGATATCGGTAGATGAAAATAGATTTTTGAATGCTTTCAAGAGTCTGGAAATGGCGAAGTGTGACACAACAATTATTGAACAGTTGCAAAGGACTCATTCCAAACCAGCGGCAACTCGTCAGAGGAGACACCGAAGGCTTAGCCTCCCATAAAATTTGAGGCTATTCATTGCAATAAATTAAAAGATTTTGACAAATAATTATCATTATTTTTTCTAAAAATACCTGGGTATCATTACTTCACCATTAATTTTTAATATAAATACATAATATGCCCGAAAAAACACTATCACTTACTACGTAGTACGTACCACACTGTATCCTGCATCAAAGAAACTCAAACGCACCGCCCATGAACGAATAACGAATAAACCATCAACCCGAAATAATAAATGCCATACTTTGCAAGTGAGCCAAGCCTCCGACCGCTTTAAAAAACACAGGCTCCACGAGACCGATCCAACCAGCGACATACGTCCCGATTCGTAATTTCAGTTCCAGAAATTATAGCTTTAGAGGAGGCTAGCCTCCAATTTGTTTTTTATTTAATTATTCGGACGGGATACCAGGACTGAAAAATATTTCGGTAAATTGTTTTAGTGTTTCTTGATAATATTTGTTATTTGTGTATAAAACAGGCAGTATTGTATTATAGCAGTGCTTTTTGGTAATATTTTTAATGTGTTTTTAAAATGTTTCCTTTCAATTTCAAGGTGTTTTCAGGTTTTCACTTTTCGGTAAGTTTTTTTTTTCCATTTATTATGGATAAATTGGACGAAATTAAAAAATCTGACGATATAGTCGATTGGTTGCTGACAAATAATTTTAATTCTTTATCTTATGATAATAAATTTTACATTATTAAAACTCTGGAAAGGCCCCAACAAAATTTGATTTCAAATAAAGTGTCAGATAATCGACAGAATTGGGGTTTTATTATTAGTTGGTACGATAAATGCGATTGGTTAACCAGCTCCATCAAACGAGAAAAACTTTTTTGTTGGCCCTGTGTTTTATTTTCCGTACTAACCGAATACCAAACGTGGTCTAAAATAGGATATTCCGATTTAAAGTTTCACCTCGTTCTACAGAAAGATATTTTGAATCTAAGGAGCATATATTTTGGTCTTGTAAATTAAAATTGTTTAGCAAACAAAATATAGCAACAGATTTAGATGCAGCTCAAAAAGAGGCCATAATTTTTTTAATAATCAGGTTAGGAAAAATCGGACGAATTTAAAAAGACTTTAGCTTCTCGCTTACACGATTAAATCGAAGATTCGATTAATCGCGGCAATTACAAGGAAGTTTTAATCTTATGTGGCAAATATGATTCACAATTTGGTACTTTTTTGAATGGTAGCGTTTTTTCGGGCACCTCAAAAACCATCCAAAATGAGCTTATAGACAGTGTGGCATATATTAGCAAGGAAAATATAAGCAAGATGATTGAAAGTGTTCCTTTTTTTGCAAGGGAAATTGATGAAACTACCGATATTACCTGTACATCACAACTTTCAATCGTTTTTAGATATGTCAAAGATGGTAAAGTGGTAGAACGTTTTATGGGTTTTCATGATGTTTCATCCGGACGCACAGCTGATGTTTCAATTCGTACGTGTGACACCTATAATTTTAAGCAAAAGTTAATTGCACAAACCTATGATGGGGCTGCGGTCATGAACGGGCATTTAAATGGTTTACAAACTTAAATAAAGTCCATAGCGCCTTATGCACTTTTTAAGCATCGTCATGCCCATGCCCTAACTTTAGTATTCAGCAAAGCGTGCAACAACATAAAAATGTTCGCGCCTCCGGTGGGATTTTCTGTTTGCATATAGCTTTATGACTTTAGCCTCCCCTGTTCTCCAATGGACGAGCCGTCACTGTTCCAAACAATTCATTGTTTATCTGTACATATGAATCGCTCTGTTAATATTATCGAACATTTTCACGAGAAAAATTTTCGCAAAAATAATACATTATATGTCTGAAAGTGAAAGTGTACCGTGTTGGATATGAATGAAGACCAGTTTCAGATTCATGAATTCGTATACTTCATCTCCTGAAGACGTCAACTTGGTTTGGAACAGTGCTTGTTTTAGATTCATTCTACCCCAGAGGTTTCAGTTCCATTTTTCACTCATTATTGAATTTCAATATCGGGGATAACATCACTCCCATCAGCCCCCCTATAAATCTACCCTTGCCTACCCCATACTCACAATGGAACAAAACCAAAATGTATTGAAGAGTGCGCATAATTGTTATATGTTTGTGTTATTAGAGATAATTTCGAATTGATTTTCAATATGAAAAATATTCTTCTATTTAGTTCATAAGAATTAAATTCAATCTAAAAGGAATTGTTGAAGATTTTCGAAAACCTAAAAATGAGGCCAACCTCAATCGAGAGTTTTCGTCAATCTTTTTCGTTTTTGATCCTATTCTAGTTTTGTCCCTAGCATCATCTACAATTTTTATTATTATTGTAAGAAAACGTTATAAAGTGAATACCGTTTACCTGAATTCAGATATATCTTCAAAAATTTGCAGATGTTTGATCTACGTTGGTCTGACGATTGGTCTGCTACTGCAGTAGACGTTATCAAACGAGATGAGAAAATGAACAAAGTGTTCAAGTCGTCCTCATATCCTAGATTGGAGTCTCCGACTTTATTACATTGGTAGAAAGCATGGTTTTGTTTTCTTTCATTGAATTGAGTGACTTCTCATTACAGAAGTAATTTACTGCAGGTACCATACACAGATTCGGTGTATTTTATCTGAGTTTTAGGTGAAATTGACCTAGTTGGAGGACATGGCTAATGAACCCGGAAAAAAGATTTGAAACATTTGAATTCAAAAGTGGTATCAATTTAGATTTCAATCAATTATCGAAAATACATTTGAGCAACATATTCTAACTACTTTTGTCCATTATACAGACGTGAATTTGAAATTCATAACTCAGGAGGCCAATTGTTTAACACATACGTTCGCATGTATTTGGCATGGTGGTAAATTTTTTCTGTTTTTTTCAATTTTTACAAAATTGAAACCCTTAAACCTATGTTATTCAAAATAATGAACGGATAGCCAGTTTATTTATCCAGCCATTATTACTCGCAGACAAATGTTGGAAGGTCTGATATAGGTACGAACGAGCTGGGAAAACACAGAGACTTTATTATATAAGCGAAAGTTCAAATAACGATCAGCTATCTTTGCCGTTTTGCAGCTGGGGAGGGGTGAAGATAAATCTGCCAGATGAGGTGTCCCCCAAGGAGGTGAGAATCTGCCTGGAGCTGTATTTATTTGGTCGGATCTGAATAGTTGGGAGCCTAGAGGCGAATGAGCACTTTCTGCTGATGAGGCCACTCTAGTAACGCTGATTAAAAATGTTGGACTATCATCAAATATTATGGCGCCTGTTTTAAACTTTGGATAGTGACAACGTAGACAATAGTACCAAATTAATGGGACTGATCTTTGTTACAAACTTAGGGGAACTAAGTGGCAAGTTGTGTCAAAGCTATTCTTCCAGTATATTGGCAGTGATCTGTAGGTTTTTTATACATTTCGCCTATCAACATTTCGCCTATCACTTTGAAAGGCATTATAAAGCAACGGCCTGGGTGCTCTAGTTATCCTCACAGCAGAAACTACATCATTGTTTTGGGTGACCGATTTCATATCACTGATGGTAGGCGTGGCTTCTTTTTCATTGGTGTTTGACATAACACGTAGTTGAGTACAGGTAGTTAGACTTTATCAATGTTAATTCACAACTGTAATCGAGATACTATATTTTTTCCGATAGCGTAGCGTAGGTTTTTGATGCCTCGTTTAATTGATATCACTTTACGGAAATTAAAGTTTTTTTTTTGATACGATCAACTGATTTTCAGATCGTATCTATCACTTGGGTCTGTTATATGTGCAACGAAAATTTACTTGTTACGAATAAAGGTATTGCCATGGAATAAATAAAACGTTTGATTTGATTGAGTTGTCACGAATGTTAAATTGGAATAGTGTGTTGAAAAAAAATGGCCTGTTTTCAATTATCAGATATGCAATAATAACAGCAATGAGTAGGAGTTTTGTGACGATTGTCTACTGACAATCGTCAGTGGATCATATAATGAACAAATGAGAACTCAGAAAAAATTGAAAGAGTATCAATTGTTTTCTGTATATCCAAACATGTCGAATCTATTCCACAAAAGAGCAGGTTATTGACAAAGATTTACAGTACCTTAAATAAACAGTCTGTGCTGATGATGGAATCGTGAAATGAATATATCTACCAACTAACGAGAAAATGATGTAGAAAGATATTAGTGTAGCATTCATGCATTCAATTCATACACAAATAAAACGAATGTCGTAAAAATATTTCACATAAATTTTTCCGTTATGAGAGCGACTATTCGCCTTGATGCATTTCTGCATGCAGTACGTGAAAGAAATTCAGTACAACTCATTAAGCTAGTCAGGAAGTTTTGAAAATTAATATTTCCCTGAAATAAGTGCAGTTTTTGAGTGTTATTATATTATTGGGAGAAAAAAGGCTGTAAGTCCCTTTCATATTTTTATATTTATTATACTATAAAATATGCAAAAATATGAAATTCTCGAGTACTAAATTTTAAAAACAATGCAATAATACAATATGGCTTGAATCCTTCTTGAATGTTTCGCTTCTCATTTTTATTTCATATATCCTCAATTCATCTTTGAATATTTTTAGGTTTTGAAGATAATTGGGTGATTGATTGATTAATTTCTCACACATAGTGAAATAATTCATGACAGAGCATTCATTTATAAACGTTTTATATCGAACATAAAGAACATGAAATGATCAACAATAACATATTTTATTTGAATTGAAGGGGTTATATTTTTAGGAGTGATAAATTTTTTGGGAAAGAAAGTTTTTGGCTTTCTACTACTCCATCTGATACAAAAAAAGGGATGAGAGAATCTTCCAAAGAAAGGAAGGAAGTAATCAATTTGAAACTCTATACATGAATGTGTAGATCATGCAAAGAAGTAACTTTCAGATACAAACTGAAAGAAAGTCCTTCTGAAACAACTACTTCCATATAAACAATTGAATTACACGAAAGAAAATAATTATTTCGAAACAAATACTTCTATATGAACACTGAATTATACAGAAGATACTTTTCTCTACTCAGTTTGTATTTCAAACATTTGTTGTGGAATAAGAATCAGATATCATTCACATGAGTTCTACTTTGAATGAATGGTAATAAATTGTACTCACATAGAACACTGTCACCCTCACTGGTATACACCGATGTTTCGCCTTAAGACAGTTGTACTGAAGAGCCTCAGGGCAACTGTCTTAAGGCGAAACATCGGTGTATACCAGTGAGGGTGACAGTGTTCTATGTGAGTACAATTTATTACCATTTATTCAAAGTAGAACTCATGTGAATGATATCTGATTCTTATTCCACAACAAATGTTTGAAATACAAACTGAGTAGAGAAAAGTATCTTCTGTATAATTCAGTGTTCATATAGAAGTATTTGTTTCGAAATAATTATTTTCTTTCGTGTAATTCAATTGTTTATATGGAAGTAGCTGTTTCAGAAGGACTTTCTTTCAGTTTGTATCTGAAAGTTACTTCTTTGCATGATGTACACATTCATGTATAGAGTTTCAAATTGATTACTTCCTTCCTTTCTTTGGAAGATTCTCTCATCCCTTTTTTTTGTATCAGATGGAGTAGTAGAAAACCAAAAACTTTCTTTCCTAAAAAACATATTTTAGATATGTAATTTATAACGCCATCAAGATAAAATAAACTTAAATAGAGAGAATCTACATTTTGATGTTTTTTCAAGTTGTCAACTTCTGCGGTACATAATTTAACATAATCAGTTTCGATTATTTTGGAGTCTACAGGGTGGCTCAAAAACGTGTGACATATCGAAGTTATATTTTTTTGAATGGAACACCCCTCTGTATTTCGTTTCACTTTTCAATGGGTTGGAAAAAATAATATGATTTCAAACATGTTACTATATACCTACCTATAACCGGTCTCGAATTATTGATTTTTTTATGAAAACTAGGTACAATTGAAAACTAAGTAGCATCGAAAAGTATAGAAATCATCTCTTCGAATTCCAATGGTTTCATGAGAAACCATTTCTCAATATTATACACAATGTCTAAAAATCATTGTTACTTTTTATAAGCTCGGACAAAAATTACTTTTTTATTTCAAATAGAATACACTGTTTTGTTTGGTCTGAACAATATAAAATTCAATTATCTTCCGTTTCATTTTGGGGTTCCCTAAAGCTAACCTAAATAGTTTTTTAGATATTGAGTTTTTCAAATAGTAGTTCTTTTTTCAATGCATTCTTCGAATCAGGATAGCTACGAAACGACATTTATTCAACTTGTTGGATATATAGTCTGCTTACGTATGGATGGGGAATTATAAGTACCATACTTTTATTAGACTTCATATTAGACTTTATATTAGACAATGGAAGTCCGAACTGATGAAATACACCATACTTTTTTGATGGAAACTTCAATGATCAAAAATGTTCACAATTTTCACGAGATGAATTTCATCAGTTCGGACTTCCATTGTCTAATTTGATATAAATTAATTTGAAATTCTTGAAAAAATTATAAAAAAATTACCCGAAAATAACAATTTTATTTGAACAAAAAACTGAAATTACAAAGAAATGACATAAAACCAAACAACAACCACTAAAATTAGAATTGAAATGATAATAAAGGCTGAAAATTAAAAATTATTAATAACAAAATTAAAATATTCCGATTGTCGGTATCCACAATCGTCTTCCGGTGATAACTGGACTTATTCTCAGAGATCAAACTCTTTATAGGCTATTCGAGTGCTTTCACCTATCCCCTCTTCTCTCTCTTCGCTTCATTGGTTTTATCGGGAGATGACCGTTTGGCGGGAGTTGGTCGTGTTTCGTTTCATTAGAGGTTTCCATATGTTACGTATCTCTATGCTAGCTTGACTAAATGCGTTGTTGGACAATATATATGCGGCTTCTTTCAATTTTCTCCTAAACCAGTGTTCCTCTTTGTGGATGATTTCAGCTTGAGCCCACTTGATATTATGTTGATGAGCCCAAACATGCTCTGCTATTCCGGATTTGCTGGTTTCTCCTCGCTGTGTGTGTTTCTTGTGCTCAGCAATGCGAACTTTCAAAGAGGCCTCTTAGTTTCACCGATGTATGATTCTTCGCACTCGAAGGGTATCCGGTAAACGCAATTCTTGGAATCGCAGTCCGCGTTTGGTGGCCTGGTTTTCGTGAGGCTGCTACGGAACGACTAGGGGAAATCGAAGTCAAAGAGCAGGATCAACTGATCAGAACTGATGAAATACACCACGAAACATTATTAACCACCTTCAAACAAACGTTTTACGAGATGATCTGCCCCAGCATCTGGAGAATGTGCCGCTAAATATCAGACAACGGATATGGTTGCTATTGCATGGTGCTCTGCCACATTTCATATTCAGTGTCAGATCGTTTTT
This sequence comes from Leptinotarsa decemlineata, assembly GCF_025532065.1. Lineage (NCBI taxonomy): Eukaryota > Metazoa > Arthropoda > Insecta > Coleoptera > Chrysomelidae > Leptinotarsa > Leptinotarsa decemlineata. The sequence continues at coordinate 14,599,478 of NW_027412544.1, forward strand.
GAATATGTGCTTTCCGAATGAATGAATTGGTAGGAAAGGACCACAAAATTGGCCAGATTTGGCTTGCCTCGATTTTTTCTAATGGAAATACTTGAGGAATGAGGTTAAACTTCTTCAATCACAAGAAAAAATGAAGAAGAAAATAAAGGATGCTTTTCGAAAAGTGACGCCTCAAATGTTACTGGATGTTGAGCAGTCTATCAAAGAGAGAGTGGATCTTTGTATTCAACAGCATGGTCGTCGTTTCGAGCACCTACTTTGAATCAAATACATGTGTGTTTCATGATTTTTTGTAGTTTCAGATGAATAATGAAAAAACTGTATAGTCTGTTCAATGAACACATTTCAGAATATGAATGAAATTGATAACTTCATTCCAGTGAACTGTAAATGTTTTCGAAAAAGTGAAGTATGACAATTGTCAATGAGAAATCTGTGAGCAAATCAAATGAATGTCGTTACAAAGCTAAGGATTGAAATCAATTCAAGGAACTATGTGGTGTTATATTCATTGAGTAGTATTTCCTGTTTATATTGATATCATCATAGAGTAAGTATCACACGGTCTTTAAGGAGAAGAGTTGTTTCTAGTAAAAATAGTTTGTCGCTCCGAGAACCAGTTGAATGGATAGTCAATATTGTTTAAGAACGCCCTTTTTTTCGTCTTATTTTATCTGTTCCGTCAAAACTTTTCCTATTATTTCAAAATATTTTTTAAATCAGGATATTTTACAGAACACGGAAAGTTGAAAAATATTTTTTTGGTGCTTATAATGCTTAAAAAAGCACCAATTAGGTGACTCTTTCTTGTTTGGTAAGTAGGCAAAATGATCCATAACTCTCACGTTCGAACGAATCACAGTTAAGCAGATTCATAGCTCACTACCATCGGGGTCAGTCACAGAGGAATGTGTTCATAACTTCACAGTTCTCAAGAAAAAAATTGTTAAAATATGCGAAAATAAAAAAGAACATGCAATGGAAAAGGGAAAAAACAGAAAAAGAAATGAATATTGTACAAAATTTAGAACAGTATTCACAAAATGATGTGTTCTGTGTATTATGTGGAGAAGCGTATGTGGAACCTCCCACAGAGGACTAGGTACAATGTCCAGTATGTAATGGTTGAGCACATGAAGTTAAGCCTTCTATCTTGCCCTCCCTTCCCCTAATTGTCGTTTTTTGTTTAGTATTCAGAATATCAAACAGGATTTTCCTGATTTTGTAAAAATGATTTTAAAAACACAAATAATCCAAACACAGTCAGGAATACCATACATGTTGTCCCCTCAGATAGATTATTTCACGTTAAATGCGAACATGAACTGATCTATAGGATGTTTCATTCATCCAAACACAAACACAAATGAAATTGGATGCGAATCGGTCTAACAGTTGAATTACCTTGTGTGAAAATGAATGATGACCAGAGAATCACACGTTTCTTTGGTGCTCTCTGCTTCATTGTACGTGACAAAATTCGGATCTTTGTGGAAACAGCTTGATCGTAGTTATTCCATTTAGAACCCCACCATTATTTTTGAAATCAATAACTTGATACAGGCGCATGATGTTTCATATGAAATAATACTGAGTAAGGCAGGAAGGTACTATTTCAATGGGTTATTTTGTTTGGAAAAAAGTTTTTTCTATTACAAAAAAGTGCAACATTTTATCCATCTGGAACTATTTTTAGTGGTGTTTTTTATATAATTTTCCATATATTGACATCATTGTTATATTGTTGAGACCAGATTTAATCTATAATTCACTGAGTTCTAGTGAATAAATGTATAAATGTATAAATAAATAAATTATCCTTGTATAGTTATCCAACTACATAATATTACCAGGTTGAAAAATATCAAACAGACGCAAATTATCCTAATCAATGTATATAGGTTTTCTTGAAATATTGTGAATTTTTTAATTTACTGATTATCATACTCTCTGCATGAATTTCTGATTGGACTAATGTCCTTCAGTGAGAAGGTGGGATGAGACATACATTGAATTAATTTTTCCATTCTGGTAGTTGCCTCTATATTCTTCAATGCATTCTTCGAATGGTCTTTTAGTTTGACTTATGATGTTTGATGATGCTACTTTGTGTTGATATCGATGGGAGGAAAAATTATGAATGATAATTTCCAAAGGGGGCTGTTTAAGTTGAAAAATTTTTTTATTTCAACCATTTGTGCAATCAAGTCAAGTCCAGAAAATCATTTGTGAATTCTTCTTTTTCTCATGTGGAAATGATAAAGAACTGAATGGTATTATGTATGCAAATACAGTAAAAAATGATGTTCGTAGCAATGGGCCTGTATGTGTATTAATACAATTAATCTTGTGAATATTGTTTATGGCTTCGAACACCAATATTCAAATGTTTTGGGAAATTATATTTTTGTAAAATGAAGAATAAAGTATCCTATTCAAACATGTTTAAATATGTTTTAAATATATTTCAAATATGTTTTTTTTCGTTAACCAGCTATTACACCCCAACGAACGACAACCCTCAGAAGTAGAAACTTGTGCGAGCTAAGGACTAATGAGGTCTTACCTCTTAACGTGTGATTCCTAACAGGGTTTCATGAAAAACATGTAGAATATCAATGCAAACGATACTGAAATGATGTCCAATAGTGAAGACGAATATTGAAACGAAAAAGATCGAGGGCTACCAAAACCTGTAGATACCCTAATAAACCTAAAGGTTTATTCATCGCACTTAGGTCAGTTCCAGTCATGAGTACTACAGATTTTTTATAGAGCAGCTAGTAAAGCTAGTAAAGATGACTGTGTATATTTTTCCATGATTATTTGTAACCAACTTGTTACTGGTAGTTTTCACATTGACTTTCCATGTGAAGTAATAGTAGAACCTCCCAAGAGACCTCGAAGTTTCCACCACCGGAGCGAAAGTGTTTTTGTTCTTCGACTCCCAAAAAAAATAATGATAATAATCATAAGGTAATGATAATATCGATTTGTTAAATTGATAATTTCTACTATTGAACCATTCCTGAGAAAACTCAAGTAAAATCTCAGTATAAATTAGACGAAAGTTATTTTTTCTATCTTATATTCAATAATGATGATAATAGTATGATGATGATGAAGTAGGATGATAATAATCATGATGATGAGGTTTCAGCCAATCTCACCGACATAATGCGGCTTCGAAAATGCTTTACTACAACTTTCATTATTTGCCAAAAAAAATACTGTGATTTTGCATGCTACAACGTTTAATTATAAAAGAGAAATGTATAATGGTTACCTCTTTTGTTAAAGAATGTTATTAAAGAGTTTAATTTTCCTTGTATAACGAGTTTTGTCTTAGCTATCTCATTTTGCCCCAGTCTCCCCTATTCTTTCAGAAGAGAAGACAAAACGGATGGAGTATCGACTTTTCTGCAGACTCGACTCAGACCACTATGTTGAACTGGTTGTTCTGATCATAGGGGTCCTAGGCGAAATGATGCCCTCTCTACTCTCGAATCTCGAAGTCTTCATTTTCGAACCCAATGATTATTTACCTGGAGGATGGTCTTTGGTTGATTATGATGACGCACCCTTCGAATGAATCGGGGCTTAAGGGACATGGCCAGTCCAGTGCAACCTCTTTGGATAATAATAATAAATGCCTTTGATATTAAACAGAAATTCATCTGTAGTAATAGAAAAATCAAGTAGGCTTCAGTTCACATCTGAAAATTGACCCATGCCTGCTATTTCACCTTACTTCATCTAATCTGACCATTATCTTGATATTTCTGTATTTTTATAGTTCCTTTATTGCGACCGGTTGGATTGGCAATATGATAGATTGCCATTATTTTTCAATAGGTTAATAATGTAAATACAAAAATGTTGATGGTGTAGATCCTGAGCAACAGCAGTGGTATCGATGATGGTATTGAAAAAGGTATTTATCGAGGTCCCTTATAATGAATAACGTTCGAAAAAGACATGAAAAACATCAGGATAGTAATATGGAACATAGTTCACTCAGTTAACTATCATGTCAGAAACGATAAAATATTTTGGAAATATTAGGCATATATTAACATTTTTTAAGTTCGGTGAAATAATGAAACATATTGTCTACGATGAAAACAAATCATCGAAGAGAATCATATAAAATACTGCATCATATAGTACCCTCAATTTTCACCACGTATAGTTTTAGTTCCTGCAGAAGTTGCGAATTCAAGTTTACCAAAATATGAATAATGTCTTGGTGTGATGCACTGTTCGGAATCTTTAGTGCAGTAATGAATATTACTGGAGTTTTATCCCAACGCCCAACCGTTATTTTATTACTTCGACACGTGTTTCAATCACCAAGTGATCATCTTCAACAGAAATAAGATTTCTCTTGAAGATGCTCTTCACTTCCCAACCAGCGAAGAAAATGTCAATGAGAAAACACAGGAGAAAACCTAGGATAAAATGTCACTCTGAACCTGTTTCCATCAGGTCTGCTGTTTTTTAGTGTTGAAATAATTTACTCTTTCTATAGCGTGGGTCTTTGTGTCTATTACCCTCTTGCGTGGTGCTGAAATATATCGATACTCCTGCCAGGGAAGGCATCACTCAAATTATGCCCCTTTCAAAGGTTTGTGCATCCATATCGGAACGATTCATGACTCTGAGTTCACATAGTGTCACGGTAATGCGGAACTGAACTGACTCCACAAAGTTAGGTGTATGGTCGACAGGGGTGCCAGTTGTCCTTCCTGTAACAAACAATCAGGAGAACGAGTTTTGAACCTGAGTTTATAGAGGAGATGGAGGTTAATCAAATGACCCCAACAGTTCTTCCTGAAACATCGAATCAAGAGCAGGAGGTTCGCAGGTATCCAAGCGCTGAACAAACCTGATAGGCTAGGTAATGTAGCCAGAAATTGACTCAACGTCTCTCCAAGAGAAGCCTTGCGGAGGCAAAAAACCTCTGCAATATCATATTGGGATCAGACCAATGCAACAAACAGCGCAGTACATTCTCAAACGTTGCAAACATGTCAGTTTGGGCAGTACTGCGCACTTAAAATTGAACACACTACTGTCTACACTGACATGTTCTGTAATGGTCGCTAATATTTTGCAATGCTTGTTGCATTGTTCTGTACCCGGCCTAATGTATTGTCAGGAATAGCTGACGTACAGATGTTCTCATACGGGAAGGTTGCTCCGGGTATCAAGGTGGGAATCTTGCACGTTGAACATCTGACAACCTCAATAAAATAAATTACAGAACTGCATATTCTGGTCTGAATGATCACATTCTACTTGAGAGGATCAGGAAAACTGAATTTATTTGGTAAACTCAATATGGGTGTGAGCCACAATAAATCCGTTCGATCAAATAGACTCACTCACTTCAGATATACCTACTCATGTAGGAGTCTGATGCAAGGAATTTTCAAAAGTCATCAATAATGAGAAACAAAGGTTATTTTTCAATTGTAGCATGGTGTCTCTACTCTACCGTTCTTCGAGCGTATAAGAATGGACTATTTCGTTTGCCTCTTCAAGAGACCCTTCATATTCAATACTCCAAACTTTCAATTAAAAGAAACAAACATCACGTACTTCGCTCTGAAAATCTGATATTCAGATTTTGAAGTTTTCTAAATCAATACAAAGGAATATAACTTGGTAAATATCAACAATATAATGCACCTATTTACTGTATCGGAAGAGAATTGTATTTTGTATCTTCTCAATTCTCAATATTATGGCTGAATTCTTAGGATATATATTCATATAAATATATATTGATATAAAAACATATATTATAACTGTTTTTATTCGTATCCGTTGCTGAAGGCATTAAGCATCAAGAAATTCACGAATGAGAGAACGCATGAAAGACGTTTCAACTGAGCTTTCTTTTCGCATTGAATGAATGTTCAGATTGTCACGAGATTATTCTCGTTTAAATCTATACTTACAAACGTGAAAGTCACTTAACACTCATTCATCGCTGTTTCTCCGTACTGGTGAGTTCTATGAAGCTAAACTCTGGTATATAGGTGCTTCTGGTCTTATAGGATTTTCAAATATTCCACTGAGGATAAAATGGGCAAGTTTACATATGAAAACTGACAGTTCATTGCTGTTTCTCGATACCGCTATATTTTCGGATACTGAAAATTTGTATGTATGTTAGTTTTGATTGTAGATGTGCAATAAGAAAGGACTTTAGATTATTCTAACTGGAGAGCCAGCCGCAGGGGGAAAAAAGACGCGTTCATAAAATATAGTTACCTTTTAAACTGTTTCTCCGTGCCGCTAAATTTTCGAAAGCTGAAATTATGTACGTAGATGTTGTTTTATGTTGTAGATGTGCAATAAAGAGGAATTTCCAAATATTTCAACGGTGGCGCCCCCACTGGGGATAATTGGTCGCATTTACATATGACATTTACATTTTAATCACTGTTTCTCTCGGTATATTTTCGGAAGTTGAAATTTCGCATGTGGCTTCATTTTATATTGTAGATGTCCAATAAGAAATTTTTTTTGGATATTTCCGCTGAGCCGCGAGGGCCAATACCCTTAAATTTCCGGTGGACGAAATTATATTAAGATTCAGCATTGCACCCGTGCGAAGCTGGAGCGGGTCGCAAGTATTGAAATATTCGTGATTGTACGGAAGCACAAAAATAGAGACCACCTATGGGTAATCTAAACCAATATTATTGTTCGTTTGTTTGTTATGGATGAAATAAAAAATTTCCAACATATTTCGAAAAGTTTCCAGCTATAGAAAGCTACCTTATGATCAAGTAGGTAACATGGACTCCCAATTATTTGGTGGGGATACCAGGAAGGGTTACTAGTAAATGATAGCACAAAAATAGAGACAGTCGATAAATAATCTAACCAATATTGTTGAAAGGAAAAATCTGTTTGTTCTTTCATTTGTTGTGGATGAAATAAAAAATTTTTAACAGATTTTAAGCTACCGTATCATCAAGTAAAATGGAATCTCAATTATTTGCGGTAGGTGTCAGGAAGAGTCACTAGTAAATGATATATTCTCAAATCCTTATTGAATATGGAATGTATCTATTCAATTCATGTCGTTATAGAGACAAACATTATGATCAAAAAATACTGAATTGAGTAGAGGTTAATCTGTTTATTTACTATATTTTCTGAATAACTTTTTTAACTTTTTTTTAAACTAGTTCCAGAATTTTCTTATTTATGATTTCGAAGATGAATTTCTCTATCGTTTGTCCATTCTTATGTTTTCATGAAAATATGCATCCTTGATTGATAAAATATTTCAATATCATTTTTACAAAAAACCCTATCACCTCAGAGGGTCCAGTTCCACCTTTCATTTCTCACTATAATGGTATTTATTGATGGCTTTTTTCTCATTTTCATCTTATTACTTGTTTTTTTGTCCAGCCAATTACAGTGGATGATTCATTTGATTGCTTGTGGGTGACTATTTCATGTTAAATTCATTTGAGAATGGAAATAATTAGATAATGATTGTTTATTTATATTCAGGATGAACTAATCCGTTACTTGATAAACATTAATGGGACTATTCATGAAAATAAACATGCGGTATCTTATAGTTTTCCCAATAAAAGATGATTTTTTTTCTTTATATGCGTCACCTTAGCAACAAATCTGACGACAGGGCATGAACACAAAAACTAATGCACTAAGAAGTATTGTATCATGTATCACTTGGTCCACTACCACTGAAAGAAATTTCAGAACGTTTGAAGAATAACCATACTTTGTTGTTCAACAAGTGTTGAATACTTACTTTTATGAATACGTCGATGAAGTATTAGCAAATAGGATTCACAAAAGTTATATGATCGAATAACATTAATTATATCGATATATGATGGAATCGGCCGATACTTGATGAAAATCCATAACTAACGTATTCCAAAAACACTTTATTGTGAGATTTTCACTAAATTGTTTTACAAAAACGCAACACGTGTTTCGCCATACAATGGCTTCATCTGGCGTGTCTTTCAACCTTGAAAGACACGCCAGATGAAGCCATTGTATGGCGAAACACGTGATGCGTTTTGTAAAACAATTTAGTGAAAATCTCACAATAAAGTGTTTTTGGAATACGTTAATTATATCGAAAGGTAGAACAAACACCTCTAGCACAGAACCCATATAACGAAATTACTTCTACAATTCGCTATTATCAGTGCACGTTACACCTGATACAAAGTCGTTAGACCAAACACAATACAAATCAAACAATATCAATACCATTTGGATACTGAACATCTGGTTAACAACCCTGTAAATTTTCTCTCATATAATGGCATAAAAAAATTAAGCACTAGCCGAATAAACGAATATGATAGTGGCCTTCAAGGGATTTCAAAACATTTTTCATTAGACTGATTATGGATTTGCATGATATTGTCAAATATGAAAAATCTTCATAAAATAATTCAAAATATTTCAAGCAAATACATGAATAGAAGTATGTTTCAACCTCAACATCGATATTTTAAAACAGAAACACTCGGTATTCACAATTCCATCTTTCAATATTCCAAGTTCATAGACATCAAAATTGATACGATTACAGGATAAAGAAATATAAAACAACCACCAAATACGCAAACTTTGCACGGATGCGTATTGAGCATTTTATATTAGTATGGTGACTGGAGCGAAGTTGTAACCTCAGCATATGAATCTTTATAAAGAAAAAGAAATCCATTCAATATTTATTATTCAATCTTCAGATACGGTACTAGAGCATTTTTCAGAATGCAGCACATCTCCTTTTCATCGATCCTGATGTTTGTTTCAAATTCGGTAATGACATACTGAGTTAACCTTCGATACGGCAGATGCAGAAATAAGGTTCAACTGACGTGACTCCTAATGTTCTATATTCTAGACGAGACTGAGGAAGATTCACTTATTGACGTGTCACTGAAATTTTCACAAAAGGTTTTTCTTGTAGCTGAAGAAAGATGAATACGATATCTATGAACGGACGCCCTGAAACACTCATATTGATATCTCATTGATTGAATCTTTGGAAATACTACTCAATTTGATATCCGTAAAGTCTAAAAGTATGCTTCATATCAGTGCTACTCAGTTTCTCTTTGAAAAACCTCCGTCAATAAATGATGAAAATTGTATGTAAACCATGTATTCAGTTCCAAGGTTGATGGATGGAAATAAAACAAAACATTTTGAAATTTCCACGTCAGTTCTGTTTTGAGGATCGACGCTGATTTTCCTAATGAGCTTATTTAGTAAAAGTTAAATGTATTGAAACAACGATAAAATGTATTGTTTTTCGGAAGTATATTGAAACTGTAGTTTTCAAACTACTTTCAAAGACGTTTTTGATTGAAGTTTTCATCAATACATTTATAATCATTTACTGAATACATCATCAAAAAAACATCTTCTAGTAACACCTAACACCTTTCTCATGATTTCTATATTCTATATGTGGTAATTTCCTTTCTTTTCCATTAATTATCACAAAATCCCCTACACAATATTTCAGCACAACTCAAACCATTTGAATCCTCTTTTAAAGTAACTCTAATACCATATATCACAGTGGAAATATATTCGGACCATTTTCATTCCATTTGAAATTGTATGGTAATGTTTAGTATGTACCTATATGTTGAAAACCCATGATCTTTGAAAACTCTTTGAAAAGTGCAGTTTCAAATTGTCTTCCATGATCTGTTGTTACTCTGGAAGGAATACCAAAACGAGTGATCCAACCATCATAAAATGCTTTGGCAAGTGTTTCTGCTAATATATATCGAATTGGGAAAGCTCCATCTCATCTTGAATATAATATATATCAATACAGGTCAGGCAGTAAGAGAATCCATTAGAAGAAGGTAACGGTTCAACTAAATCAATATTTACATGTTCAAATCTGGTATCAGGTATCGTAAAATAATAGTTTGGGTCGAAAGTGCAGCGCAAACGTGTCAACGATATGTCCATCAGTTAACTAGAGATTTTTATTTTTGCTTTCCTCATTCCTAATTGCTTCAGTGGATGGGAATGAGCATAAAGCACATCTGAAACTTTTGTTTGAAAGATTACAAAATCATGGAATTACTATTAATGTGGATAAAAGTGATTTTGGCAAGAAAACTTTGGAGTTTTAAGGATACATGGTCACGAAAGATGAAGAAGAACCAACTGGATTATGAACCGAGACGATTTCTTGGTATGGAATCTTTTTACCGTACATCTATACTCACATCGGCAGAAATTCAAGCACTCTTTGATGATTTTCTGAGAGGAAATCCAAAGGAAATTGAAAAACTGTGTTGGTCCGCAATAAGTAGCGCAGCTTTGTTTACCCATCGATGACTAGTCCATCAGCCTTCATGGTTACTGATTCAAATGAATCGATTGGAACAGCAGTTAATTAGTTCGAAGAAAGTATTTGGAAACCTCTAAGTTCTTTTCTCAAAAACTCAAAAGTTCTCAGAGCAAATACCGTACTTATGACCGGGAATAAATATGAATATAAATATGAATATGAATAATAATATGGCTATTCATGAAGTTCTCAAATATTTTCATATTTGTTAGCCGATCTCTGTCAATTACAATTTTGCAAAGATTTTCGAACATTGAAAAAAGATTATTATTATTCTTTGATAAACATTCCATCTTAACTCAACATCAAATCTGTATAAAATCTGTTTAAAATATGTTTTTCCGTCAATCAGCTATCGCACCCCTACGAACGACAACCCCTATAAATCGAAACTTGTTCGGGCTTACTGTACGGCTTACTGAATAAATTATGCACTGAAAATGCTATTATGGACCTTGTTGAAACGACTGTTGATGCATTGAACAAGTCGATGTAGTGTTAAACCATATTCCTTGATTCCGCCAAAGTATTTGACACCGTATCCCTAGTCTACTAATAGTCTACTTATTAAAGAATGAACTGTTTTAACCAAATTTATTTTCAACAATACACACTATCACCACTAACTTATTTACACCACTCAGCAACTAACGCTTAATTTATCTTCACTGTTTGTTGACCGCTCGATTCGCTTTCTTGGTACAGACTGCCATCTCGGGACGAGAAGCCGGCATATATTGGCAACGACTGTGCTGGATTTCTCTAGTTATTTCGATAGTGGCCTAAACTGTTCGCGACGACTTGTCGAGCTCATTCCTGAGTCATATGTTTGATGTCTGAGATAACGGTCAGGGCCGGCTTCAGATTCATTACTTCGCCCCCTTTTCAAAGACGTTTCGTCCCGAAATGTCATCCTTGGCATGTGTCAATACCTGCAGGACTCCCCATATCGGTCGTGGAAGATGGTTACACCAAAATCTGGATGCCGCTGGATCTGAAGATCGTTTCCAACATGCTTCTCACAATTCTCCAGTCCAGCCTGTGAGGCCAGAGGCTAATTTCGGGATTGCCAAGTCCACGAGATTCTGGTCGAGGATCATCTCCTTCAGTCTAGTAAGACTCCTCCAGACATCTTCATAGGACGGTTTGTCTTGAGAATGCTTTTTGGTCACCAAGTAGATGATGTTTCTCTGGCCCTTCTTCAACTGTAGCACTCCTCCGACTTCTGGATTCTGTTTGTAATGTTTGGAGCTGACCGAATTTCTTGTTGAATACCACAGCGATACCCTTGAACATTTGGAGATCCTCTGCCACCCAGTGAGCTAGTGCGTAATCAACTGGAACCTTGAAAAGGTCTCGTGGCTCTTCTCGTGTTACCCCATGTACGACCTTCTGTCCGTTCGAGTATAGGGACATGAATTGCTGGAACGTCATTCCATCCTCTGGTGGTCTTAGGGCGCGAACTTGGTCTTGATTTCCAGCATAAGGAGCCAGTCTATCAAAATGGACGACCCTAGGCTTTCCTCGAGGTGGCTTATGAATTCGATACACGAGGTCATTAATCTCTTCCATGATTTTGTACGGACCTTCCCACGAGTTCCGCAACTCCGGTGATAAACCACGGCGTCGCTTAGGGTTGTACAGCCAAACTAGGTCACCGGTTTCGAATTCTCCAGCATTCGCATTGATGTCATAGGCCTTCTTCATCCTATCGCTGGCACTCCGGATGTTCAGACGGACTCGTTCATGGATGTCGTCATTTCTCTGCCGAATCTTGCTGATATAGTCTTCTTCCGCAGTGTCTTGTTCTGGCGGCGTCCCAAACTTCAGGTCGCAAGGAAGCCGCAGCTCTCGGCCCATTATAATATTCGCAGGGGTTTGGCCGGTTGACTCGTGCACTGCTGAACGATAAGTCAGCAGGAACAGGTGGAGGTATTGGTCCCAGTCTCTTTGATGATCGGAGACTACCTTAGACAAGTGGCGGTTTATCGTCTTATTCATTCATTCCACCATTCCATCGGACTGTGGATGTAAGGCTGGGTTCTGGTTTTTCGAATGTCCAACAGTTTAAATATTTCTTGGAACAGGTTGGACTCAAAATTTCTGCCCTGGTCCGAATGTAGCTCCAATGAGACACCGAAAGGCTTCCTGGTTGGGCAGGGCATAGGCTTCTGCCCACGTATTGAAGTAGTCCATGGCTACCAGGATGTATTCGTTTCCATGGTCGGACTCTGGGAACGGGCCGGCGATGTCGATGGCGACTCTCCCAAAAGAACTACCCACGTTATACTGGCGCATTGGAGCTTTCGGTCGTATCCTAGGTCCGTTACTGGCGGCGTATACAGCACACTTTTGGCACCAGTCCTGGACGTCGGCTTGACAATCAACCCAGTAAAACCGTTGTCTTACTTTCTGGAGCGTCTTCGTTACTTCCAGATGTCCTCCAGTGACTCTATCATGGGTTTCTTTGAGCACCTCCCGTCGTCTGCTTGTGGGTACCATTGTCTGGTGCTTTTCTTCTGCACCGTCTTCAGACTCCAACACCCGCTTCAGAACCCCGTTTTCCAAGGTAAGGGAGTTCCATTGTGACCAGTAGGACTTAACCGCTGGCGAATAACCTGCCACCTCATGCCACGATGGTCTTCGGTTACTGTTCTTCCATCCGATGAATAAACCAAGATCGGGGTCTTTCTCTTGGTCTTCCTTGATCTCATCATCCTCCCAGTTGTCGTCCACAGCTCTAGTTCTACAAATAACTGCTTCCTTCTCTTCTCCTCATCGGCAATGTGAGCAGTCATCGCGGCATGGTCTCCGTGATAGGGTATCTGCGTTTTTATGGCTAGTCCCAGCTCGATGTTCTATTTCGAAGTCAAATTCTTGTAATCTCTCAATCCAGCGCGCTACTTGGCCCTCAGGATTGTTGAACTGCAGGAGTCATTTGAGAGCCGCATGGTCCGTTCACAACAGAAATCTTCTTCCATACACGTATTTGTAGAAATGTTCTACACCTTCGACAACGGCCATCAGCTCTCGCCTGGTGACACAATAATTGCGCTCTGGTTCAATGAGCGTTTTGCTGAAGTAGCCAATAACTTCCTCCTGTCCATCCTGGATCTGAGAAAGGACTGCTCCAAGTACCACGTTGCTGGCGTCCGTATCTAAAATAAACTTTCCGTCAGGTAGGGGATAGCTCAAAACGGGAGCGTTGATCAAAGCTCGTTTCAACTTCTTGAATGAGTCTTGGCATTCCTCAGACCATTGGAACTGGATCTGCCCTTCTGTGAGGCGAGTCAATGGTTTGGCGATGTTGGCAAACCCCAGCACATATCGGCGGTAGTAGGTGCATAAACCAAGGAAGCTCCGAAGCTGATGTATGTCTTTTGGAATGGGCCAATCCTTGACTGATTTGATCTTTTGTTCGTCTACTGCCACTGCTTCCCCAGAGAAAACGTGGCCGAGGTAATGGACTTCTTTCTGGAACATATGGCATTTCTTGGGACTATGTTTCAATCCAGAACTCCTCAGACGCATAAACACCTCCTCCAGATTTTTCAAGTGATCGTCTAACGATTTTCCGACTACGATTATATCGTCGAGATACACTAGATATGTCTTCCATGAGAGCAGCCCCTTGAGAACCGTCTCCATCAATCTTTCGAAGGTCGCTGGAGCATTACAAAGCCCGAATGGCATTACCGTGAACTGCCACAATCCTGAGCCGATGGTGAAAGCTGTCTTTTCTCGATCTTCTGGGGCCAATTCAACTTGTCAATATCCACTCTTCAAATCCAAAGTCGAGAAAATTGTGGAGCCGGCTAGCGGGTGTAGGGTGTCGTCGATTCTTGGAAGAGGGTAGCTGTCTTTCTTCGTCACGTGATTTGATTGGCGATAATCCACGCAGAACCTTGTCGAGCCATCCTTCTTCACTAACACGACTGGGGAAGACCAGAGGCTGTCAGACGGTTCGATGACTCTTTTTTTTCCATATCGCTGACTATCTTGTCTGCCTCTTCTCTTTTGGCAAGAGGGAGTCTTCTAGCTGATTGCCGGATTGGTCGAGCATTCCCAGTGTCAATTCTATGCTGAACCTCATTCGTTCTGCCGCCTTTTCCTTCTCCAATATTGAAGATCTCTTGGTACTTCTTGACCAACTCCCTCAGTTTCGATCGATGAGTTGGTGGTATGTCCTTTGAGTTAATGTCAATCAACTTCTCCAACTCTTTAGGCAAGTTGTTGACTTGGCTAACAGAACTACGTACACTCCGTATCACAGAGAAAATGGACGAACAGTGCCCCAGCAAGGTTCCTTTCTTCAAGATCACAGGAAAGTAGTTGACATTCATGACCCTGACTGGCACAACTTCATCGATACGCAACAGGGTCTTTCTTAGTGCGATTCCTCGTCCAATTTTCTCATTGTGTATCTTGGGCTCGAACATTACCACCTTGCCGCTGCTCGCACTTCCGTCCAAGCGAGCCTCAAGGATGGTTTCAGCCCTTTCAGGTACGCACACATCTTCAGCCAACAGGACCCTGATCGTCTCTTCGCTTCTTCCATGAAGCACCAGCTCTTCTCCGCCGACACGTAGGACGCCGTCTTGAAAATTCAGCTCGAACCCTCTGGAATTCATTATGTCCATTCCAATGATCGCATCGTCCTCGATGTCCGCCACCAATGCATGATGTTTCAATTTAGTGCTGCCCAACACCAATTCAATTGGTAGTTCTCCAAGTACAGTGGCTGGCTTCCCTGTTGCGGTGCGTAGCTTCCAGCTTGACGGTTCAATTCTTGCCGGTGTTTTGGCAAAGGTTGGCTCAAGAATGGTTCTCGTCACACCTGTATCTATCAGCATGGTGCAAGGCTCGTTGTCGATGAGGCCGTCTACGAAAACACCTTTGTCTTGTCGTTGGAGAACGGCAACATATGCGTTTTTCTACGGGGGCTTGTCGACAGGCCGACGATTGCCCCTTCTCATCGACCCCCTCTAGTTCTCCTGATTTGGTGTCCATTCTTTGAAAGCTGCACATTTGCTACGCACATGTCCAATTTTCCCACAGTTCCAGTATCTTATTTATTTCCTCTCAGGCAACACTTCTTTCATTACTTTTCTGATGGTGGCCTCTATGTCAGCAGGCACTTGTCCATCAATTGTTTTGCAGTCTCAAAGTCCAGAGCGCTTGCCAGTGCATCCACGAGATGTTTGGGATGAGCTAGTGTCAAGGCCTGCCTCGTTTCTTGGTCTCGAACAAAGAATGCCTTAACTGCTAACCGCTTCATTACATTTTCTGGTGTAGCAGAATATGTCAGACGAACCAATCGAGCAATGTCGGCTTCAAACTCCTCTAGGGATTCTTCTGATTTCTGACAGCGGTTCTTCAGCGGTTTTTCCGTCGAACTGGGGCGGCTTCATGGAGAGTTTTCCTGGTTCAGGACTGACTTTGATATCTTTCAGTTCCGGAATTGAGTTTTCGGTAACCGTTTCCGTGGGGTGGGCAGAATTAACGATTTAGTTTCGCAACTTGTTAATTGTTTTCTTTGTCTCGCTGATTTCTGCCTGAACTAAACTGTTTTTTTTTTCGGGAAGAATCTAGATCTCTTTCCTCCAATTCTTGCTTCAATTCAGCGACTTTCAAGACCCCTAGGCGCACTTTCCTCAAACAAATTTTGTCTCTTATTGTCTATTTTCCACAAAACTGAAAATGTCCACTTATTTTAATCGAGTCCGAAACACTTATTTATTTTCACAAGTCTATTTTTCGCAAGAAAAGTCTATCAGGTTATGTTTCCGTAGTCCGTTACTGTCCACTTCGCGAAACACAATGAATCACCAGTCTCTCGGCGCGAAAGCTTCATAGTCAATGTCACCGTAATACAAAGATTGTCTACCAAAGGTTCACAAATGTATTTTAAAAATCCACTTCTCATCACCAATTGTAACGAATTAAAGAATTAACTGTCTTAACCAAATTTATGTTTAACAATATTTCACTATCACAACTAATTTATTTACACTACTCAGCAACTAACGCTTAATTTATTTTCACTGTTTGTTAACCGCTCGATTCGCTTTCTTGGTACAGACTGCTATCTCGGGACGAGAAGCCGGCTTATATATTGGCGACCGTGCTAGATTTCTCTGGTTTTTTCGGTTGTGGCCTAGACTGTTCGCGGCGACTTGTCGAGATCATTCTTTTCGCGATGAGTCATATGTTTGGTGTCTGAGATAACGGTCAGGGCCGGCTTCAGATTCATTGCATTATGAAGTGCGAGATGTGTTGCAAAATTATTCAGCAAATAGATTACAAAAAGTTAAAATTGATGAACAGTTAATGACCTCACAAAAAGTCACTATTGGCTTTCCTCAGGGAACTGTTCTTGGATCAGTTTTCTTTCTCATTCACATAAATAGTATCACAGAAATGATCGACTTCTGTGCTCACGCCATCTGCTATACTGAAGACACGGCTAATGTATACACAGGAGAATCATAGGAAAATGTCTGTAAACTTGCTGAAGATGGGCTCCAGAAGATTAAGTCATGGCTTGATTATAAGACGGAGTTTATGACATTTCATCGGCAGATGAGATACACAGAAGAAGAAGAAAACTAAAAATACAAATTTCGAGATGCGACTCACATCAACCATGTTCATGTGATATAATAGAAAACACTTCAAGTATCAAATACTTGGGTGATATGCTGGACCAGCATTTCAGGTGGGACGAACACATAAGTCAAGTCACAAAAAGACTCAGAAAGCTTATTTACACCTTCTATAACCTACGATATATTATAGATAGGAAGAATTTGAGAATGTGTTGTACATGTTTAGCTGAGTCGGTAATACGGTAATGGCTTGGGGTGGAACATTTCATGGTACAATAACTTGCATGCAAATAGTGCAAAACAAAGATTGCATATAAGCGATTCTCTATATAGAGACATCAAATTACTGAATATTAGATCCTTATATACTTTCTAAAGCCTGACGTGGATTTATTCAAACATTGAAAAATATGAACAATGTAAATTCAAAGTGAGTAGATTCACCTAAAAAATACAACTACCAGTGTGTCACAAGACTTACCCTCAGAGATTTTTTTTCGATCCAAAAATCTACAATATGCTCCTAGCACCTCTGAAAAATACAAACACTCTTCCCAAATAAAAAAAATAAATTGCTGGAAATGCAACAGTGTTTTACAATATCTTTCTGATCCCCTAATACAAAACTGACACAAATTCATCATATCATACAAAATTTCCAAGGAGAATTAATTCATGAAGTAACTCTTCTCCCTTCTTTTTTTTTGGTCCATTACATTTACCTTCTCTCTCCAATATATTATATAACCCTTAATATGAAAACTTTCTGTTTCGTTTTCTATAGTAGTGATGATTCATTCAAATTGAGAGAATAGACATAATACATGCATATTTTATGCTCAGGTGTGATTCTCGACTTTTTGATGAATGCAAAATAGTATATTAAATGGTTATTTATGTTGTGATTATTCAATTGTATAATTTGAATTTGAAAAACAAAGAGATTAGAAAAAAATACTTACCAAGACAAATTCGTTATTTAGATTATATAAGACAGCTTTTAACAAATATTCTGTGTATTTCTGGGAGTCAAAACATAGTTGCTGATGCTTTATCAAGGATTTCTATTATCAATTTATAGAACATACCCGATTATGGAATATGAGAAAAAAAATAAGCAAATGATGCCCAATTACAAGATTTGCTAGAAGGAAATACCTCATTAGTGTTGACGAAAATGAAAATTCCTGGTATCAATTTCAACATAATTCGAGATCTTTCACGTATAGTCAGTGGGCATACTTGAAGACTGGCTATAAATCAAATCATCTATAAGAACAATTCGTTCAGGCCAGTCTCAACACCCTACACAGTAGGTTAATGGACTGACACCTATCAGAAAACAACTACTCCCCTGGCTAATACCACGAAGGGCGTTGGATTATATCCGACAGGTGTCAGTGCAGGATTCTTCACTGAAGTTATTCCTGCATATGCTGTTGGCGATACAACTGCCGCAATAGATTTTCAATTATCGGAACACACTTGCAGACCGGTTTCGGGCTGTTTGGCCACTCGTCAGTGCAAGGTAGTGTATATCATCAACATAAAGTCGATGATTTCCGATAATTGAAAATCGAATTCCGTCAGAGTATCATTCCTCGAACTAAGCTGAAGACTACAACAAACAACAGGTTTGTCGTCGCTCCATCTGCCTGTGAACGAGGTAACCAACTGCATATCCAAATTTGCCCAATTCCTCGTAAAAGGAAAGAAATCTTTCACGTATAGTCAGTGGGCATACTTGAAGACTGGCTATAAATCAAATCATCTATAAGAACAATTCGTTCAGGCCAGTCTCAACACCCTACACAGTAGGTTAATGGACTGACACCTATCAGAAAACAACTACTCCCCTGGCTAATACCACGAAGGGCGTTGGATTATATCCGACAGGTGTCAGTGCAGGATTCTTCACTGAAGTTATTCCTGCATATGCTGTTGGCGATACAACTGCCGCAATAGATTTTCTGAACGAATTGTTCTTATAGATGATTTGATTTATAGCCAGTCTTCAAGTATGCCCACTGACTATACGTGAAAGATTTCTTTCCTTTTACGAGGAATTGGGCAAATTTGGATATGCAGTTGGTTACCTCGTTCACAGGCAGATGGAGCGACGACAAACCTGTTGTTTGTTGTAGTCTTCAGCTTAGTTCGAGGAATGATACTCTGACGGAATTCGATTTTCAATTATCGGAAATCATCGACTTTATGTTGATGATATACACTACCTTGCACTGACGAGTGGCCAAACAGCCCGAAACCGGTCTGCAAGTGTGTTCCGATAATTGAAAATCTATTGCGGCAGTTGTATCGCCAACAGCATATGCAGGAATAACTTCAGTGAAGAATCCTGCACTGACACCTGTCGGATATAATCCAACGCCCTTCGTGGTATTAGCCAGGGGAGTAGTTGTTTTCTGATAGGTGTCAGTCCATTAACCTACTGTGTAGGGTGTTGAGACTGGCCTGAACGAATTGTTCTTATAGATGATTTGATTTATAGCCAGTCTTCAAGTATGCCCACTGACTATACGTGAAAGATTTCTTTCCTTTTACGAGGAATTGGGCAAATTTGGATATGCAGTTGGTTACCTCGTTCACAGGCAGATGGAGCGACGACAAACCTGTTGTTTGTTGTAGTCTTCAGCTTAGTTCGAGGAATGATACTCTGACGGAATTCGATTTTCAATTATCGGAAATCATCGACTTTATGTTGATGATATACACTACCTTGCACTGACGAGTGGCCAAACAGCCCGAAACCGGTCTGCAAGTGTGTTCCGATAATTGAAAATCTATTGCGGCAGTTGTATCGCCAACAGCATATGCAGGAATAACTTCAGTGAAGAATCCTGCACTGACACCTGTCGGATATAATCCAACGCCCTTCGTGGTATTAGCCAGGGGAGTAGTTGTTTTCTGATAGGTGTCAGTCCATTAACCTACTGTGTAGGGTGTTGAGACTGGCCTGAACGAATTGTTCTTATAGATGATATAATTCGAGATATTCCAACCAATAGTTTCAGAAGAGAATTATTCGAAAAAAATTCACAATTTGTATCATCCAAGTATCAAAGCCTTGCTGAGACTGATGAAGAATAAATATGTTTGGCAAAATATGGACAAACAAATTGAAAAATGGGCTCAGTGTCGCATATTATGTCAAAAATATGAAGTAACCAAACATATTGTAAGCCCCCTACAATTTCCTCCAAATGGAGTTTTCGAAGTGTTGCTAGGAGATGTTTTTTTTTGATGATTTGTTCAGTGAATTATTATAAAAGAATTGATAAAAACTTCAATTAAAAAACATCTCCTAGCAACACCCAGCACACGCCATTTGGAGTAAATTGTGGGGTAATGACGAACAACATCTTTTTGAAATTATAATTATACTCAACGATAAAAATGATGTAGCTTTTCATTAAAATTCGTCAAATGAATTTTCACAAAAACAGTATTCTGATTAACCTCGATTTCCTTCCTTTACCTAACAAGGAAACATTCATCATGACATATCTCACAAAACAAATATGTCCTGAATATGATATTCATTAGGGTTAGGGTTCGTTGACTGAGTAAAGACGTTTCATTGTCGAGTGTATGTGTATAAGAGAAATTATTTAAGGCCTAGTATGCCGGTCTGATTCTGTTCTCCTTCGTGCATACACTTCATCAGATAAGACATCAAGGGTGCCGAGAAATGACAGTTAACTCCAGAAAATGTGTTCTCATTAGCAACCCGTGTTGCGGTGTTAGCAGAAGGTGAGATTATTCAAACATTAAAAAAAAATGGGTCAAAAAGCGATTATATACCTTCTGCCTCGTAGTCTCGAAGAAAAAAATTGAAAAGAAAATGTTCACACAACTTACTACTGCAGATTAAATCGCATGAAAAGAGCTTAAAATGAAGGGAGCGTTCAAAGACAAAATATAAATTAGTCACATTCAATAATTCAGGAGATATTTCTTGTGAAAAAAATAACAAATCATGATGTGGTGTGAATTCATTTTCATTTTTTACTGAAGGAGAGATCTGGAACCTCTGGTGTGAGAGCCACGCCAGTCAGTATAGTTTAAAAGGTCACATTAGTCAGAAACGGCATCCAATGTCCATTGATCTACGTCAGTCGACTCCGTTCAACGTAACTTGGCAAAGAAATTGCTTTGGACTCTTACTTTTTCATTTTTTCCTTTATGACTGACTTTTTGTAGCTACAACTGATCATGAACATCTTTTTGGGTTGATCAATGAACCTTTGAACTCTTCATCGTCCATGATATAGAGAC
This sequence comes from Leptinotarsa decemlineata, assembly GCF_025532065.1. Taxonomy (NCBI): domain Eukaryota; kingdom Metazoa; phylum Arthropoda; class Insecta; order Coleoptera; family Chrysomelidae; genus Leptinotarsa; species Leptinotarsa decemlineata. The sequence goes on from NW_027412544.1 coordinate 14,620,787, forward strand.
TCGTCATTAATCGATGAATTTCTTGTTGGCTCGATACTGTTAGCTTCAGATCAAAAGTCTGGATCTACTGGAACCTAAACTTTCTATTATGATAAAGGTTATTATGAAAATTTATTCTTAATGAGAAGTAAAACCATACTACAAGTATCAAAATGAAATTCATGAAATTAACAGCATGTGATTTGAATAATAGGCATCTCATTCCGAAAAAACATAGAATGGCCATTTTGAAGAATATCATTGTTCACATCAAAGAAACCATAAAAAGGTGAAAATAAACATCCTAGTCTCATTATTAGAGAATAAAATAATATCTCCAAGCTATCACTCTCTTACCGAAATTTCGATAGGTAGAAAGTTAAGGAATTGTTGCCATATTTTAGAATTATCATCGAGCATCATTTCAATACTGAATGTCATGTTGGAATACTAAAATCGAATGAAAACTATTCGACATCAAACTATAATTTGGATAGGAAAACAATGGTTCCATTTTTAACGGAACTAGTTATTATGCAGCAGGCTTTGAGAAAATGGATTGCAGTAGAAGTAATCAAGTGATATGGAAATCCTATCAGTTTATAAGTTGAAACTGAAAATGTATATTTCGTAGAAACAGACATCCAATTTCCGAGTTCAAGAAAATTCATCCTACTTAAAAAGTGCGCCAAAGAACTCGCAGCAGTATTTTGCGGATATGATAATATCACGACAGACAATTTCGCTTTCTGCTCCGATAAGTTTGTTGAAGTTTAAAATGGACACCAATATGTTTTGGCACAATCATGTCGCTGAAATTTCAAAAGCTGCTTCTCAAAAGCTTGGAAATCTAATCCGAACCAGAAAGCTGAACACACCTCAGCAACTTTCTTCTTTGGTGTATTATTCCCATGTATGTATCTGCGGGATTCCATCCAGAAAAAACCATCCACCTGATTCGAGATAAGAACGTCACTTGCAAACTTGACCTGTTTGGAATATGTTTTTCCGTGAATCATCTGTTGCCCCCTAAGAGCAACAATTCTGAGAAGTCGAAACTTAGACGAACTTAGGACTAACGTAATCTTACCTATTGACGTGTGATTTCCAATACGTCTGAAATATCGGAAAGGTTGGGGATTTGTCTCTCTTTCATAGATACTTTCATGAGAGGTGTTCAAGTGACTTGGCACTTTTGATTCCACCAAGAGCGGTACATATCAGAAATACGCGACGGACTGTAGCTGCTCATCATTTTGAGGTGCAACTCAGTACACCTCGAACTTTACCGTTCAAAAAATCTTCAATTTGGAGAACTGCGTTCATGTGGAACGTGGAAGAACATTACTCAAAATGAATTAAATCTCCAATGATTCATATCCAATGTGAATCGCTACTTTCGCATAGGCACCGCTCTAAGAAATAGATCAACCATGTGATGAAATACCCACATAATCTCAATCAAGAAACTCTTGATAAATCTTTTTGTGGAGTTCGAAAAAATAATACTCTTCATCTATAATAAATACACAGTTTTCACTCTATGAAGTCAATTCTGAATGGGTTTCACTACACGGTAATTTCATCAGTTAGACTGGTTTCACTTTCAACATAACCAGTTATTATGTAATAGGCTCTGAGAAAATGGACTCCAGGAGAAGTAACGAAGTGAGATGAAATTCCTGACTGTTATTCAGTTGGATGAATCATGGATCATGGATAGTGTTGATTATCAAGTAATGGGTCAGTGTAATAATCAGTATTGAATGAATACTATCATTGTTGAAATTAAATTTTTCATTTTCTAATAACGTTTTTCATGAACTCCCAATATGAAGTTAATCTATAGTTTTGAACATGTGTCAATGAAATTTATTGAACTGGCATAATAATCACAATGTACCACGGTTTTTTTAAATTTCAACGAATGTATGTGATGCTTTCGAGCCATACCTCAACGTACTCGTACAAAACATGTCATGCTTCACATCACCTGCGTTCAGCTGAGGTCAAATCCGTAAAATAAAAATTTGACGGGTCTGATGTTTTGGGGAAACTTCAAACCTTCTTCCTGTTATAATATTTCCTACTTTTCCAAGAGCCCATTTTAATTTTAGATGCACTTCCTAAGCCTGAAAAGTTTCATTTTAATTTAAACTGGCAATATCACGGCGCCTCAAATACCAACGTCTATTCAAACACTGAGTGTCTGCTTTATGAATATAAAACCAACAGCTTTTCCAGCATGAGGTTGAAAATCAATTATTCACACTGAGATATTGAGGTAGCTTTTCATAGCTTTGACGCGTTCTCCACATAGAAAAGATTATTCTTGTATGCGAGAATTGGTGACACTATCGATTTTGCTTGTTATTTGAGCAACTTAAGCTGACAGAAAATTGAAGTTTCTCATTCATCCTCGAAGAAGAGTTGAAAAACAATCTTGATAGATGAGACTATTCCGTGAATCGTGGAAGATGAACTCCACTTAACATTGAAAGCTGAAAGAATGAAACAGGATGAATAGATGAATGACGGGCTATATTCAGAGGAGGAATTTAATAACCTTTCACGCTATAAGTGGCATATACACAAATTTATCGGTAATTGTGTCTATGTCAAATACAAATCAAGTGAAGATAAAATCACCACAGAATATTCCAATAGCACTGGAGAGGGAGTTAGGTGAGGTATTTTGCAATTTCTTCAATGGTTTTCAAAACTTTCAAATCATGCTCACTTACTGATATGCAAATTGTAGTACTACTTTCAGAAATGTTCAATCAATATACGTCACGTACATATGGTAGTTGACATGAAGTGGTGTTCACACTCATTGAAATGAAATAAACACAGAAGCAATCAGTCTGAGTCAGATGTTAAATTTTTTTGTTAACGATTATACGAGATGTTGTTCAGGAATCATATTTTCTCAAGATTAGTTTATTGGACAGGGTCTTCATCTGAAGCTCCGAAAAAGCTAGAGTACCCGCCATCTCTTGCGGTGGAGGGTCGAATAGACCCAATCACTTTGGACCTGCTGAGGAAGCGGAATGATTTTGAGATTTGAGAGTAGGAAAGGCATTATTTCACCAACAATGTACGGAAGATCTGTTTATGAATTTTATCATTTTCATTATTACTTTCATTTCCTGAGAAAGATTCGCATCTTCTACTTCGTAACACCGCGTTTCACCGATATATATATATATATATATATATATATATATATATATATATATATATATATATAGGATGCGAATTTGAAAACATACCATACTTCTGAATGAACTCTTTACAAATATGCGTAGATCATGCACAGAACGTACTTTCAGATAGAAACTATAAAAAAATAAGAAAACAATTATACAAAACAAACGAATCGAAAATCACTTTTTCCATTCTGTTTGTACTCCAAACATTTGTTATCTATTTATTTGATCCGTACAAACTTATTAGTTTTATTACATGGATTCGCATTATCAGAATTATAGATAATATACCTAAGTTGTAACTTGAAAAGTATATGTTTCATTTCCATAAATACTATCAGAACTATTGGATTACAGATTCAGGTTGATTCATTTTCACAAAGATATATACAGTAAATTATTATAGGATTTTAGAGGAATCAATGCGATCATTGATTATTATTTTATATATGAATATTAGGGATGACAAATTGCGTCTTTGATCTAATAATAATATTTTGAATTCGTTTCTCAATCGAGATGTTCATTTCGAATTGTAATTAGACTATTTATGATATTTCTTAAAGTGAAGATATCGAAGAAATTTGTTTTGAAAGTAGTTTTGTATTCTACTATCCAAATTATTGAAGCAAACTCTAGTTTCGGTCCAACTAGAGTATAGAGTAATTTGAGTGTATTTATATAATTGAATTCATGCGTTTGTCTTATTAAATATTCCAACATACGATTTGCAGATTTCCTTAACAACATTATATGCTTTGTGAAGAAAAAAGTACTTTTTTCTTCACAAAGCATATATATATATATATATATATATATATATATATATATATATATATATATATATATATATATATATATATATATATATATATATCAATGCGATCATTGATATATATATCATATATATCATCAAACATAATATGAAATAATGTCACACAATTTCTACATGAAGGTTTATAACTTATCTAGATATTTCTGAAGTTCATTGTTTGACAGATTAATTCTACTTGGCGTTTTAATTCTTCGCTGTGCCGTTCTAAATAAAATAACATTTGTTTTCTCAACATTCAGAATCAAATTGTTCTGTGAGGACCAGTGGTTTGCTCTGTCTAAGAGGTTACTCGACTCTATAATTGAGTTTGGATAGTTGTGACTTGACACTAACAGATTTGTATCATCAGCATAATTGTTGATTTGAGAAGTTTTACTGTCATTATTTGGGATTTCTAAAATATCGTTCATGAAAATATTAAAAAGTATGACACCGGTTACACTTCCCTGTGGGATGCCCACGGTATTTTCTCGTGCCTCTGATTTGATTATTTTTCCGTGTTTCATGATTTTAGTTTTATGCAGACGTTTTGACAAATATGATTCGAACCACTTCCAGATATTTCCTCTAATTCCATATCTATCTAGTTTTGCCAATAAATATTCATGATTCAAGCAATCAAAGGCTTTTGATAGGTCCAAGAAAATACCTAGGACTATTCCATTATTTTCAAATGAGTGAATAATTTTCTCAGTAAACTGAATTATTGCTGCTTCTACTGATCTTTCTTTTATATATTCATGTTGAGAAGAACTTAACAGGTTGCACTTTTTCATAAATTTCATAACTCTATCACACATGGCTATCTCAAAAAATTTTGAGAAAGATGGTAAAACGCTTATCGGTCAAAAATTTTCAAATAACTCACAATCTTCTTTCTTATAGATGAGTGTTATCAAAGCAACTTTCAATTGTTCGGGAAAGATTCCATTTTTAAAAGAGTTATTAATTATATGGCAAATAATACTGGCAACATTGTCAATACATAATTTTACCAAACTAACTGGTATTTCGTCATCACCACAAGTGTAATGTTTCTGAATTTCCACAAATGATACAACTTTATCATTTAGCAAAGGATATATTGTTGAAAAAATAAATAAACGTATCATCAAATCGTATTCACAAAAACTGTCGGTATTCGATGGTGATATCTTAACCACAACCTCCAGCCCTTTTGGTACGCGCAGGTGCCTAGGAATCTGGCAGATCGGGTTGCGCTATGGCATATTGATTAATAGCGATTGTTCGTAAACAGGATGATATTTCGATACATTACACCACCTCACACCCAAAACAAAACATAATTAGGTATAACAATTTCCTTCTGGTATTAATATCTAAATCTATCAGGTTCCTTTCTGTTTCTTACAGGACGTGTATATGAAGCGCCTGTTAATGACAATGGTAGCTGCTTGTTAGCGTTACTTGTTTCTGTTTCCTCAGGCAGTGGTTCAGTGTCATTTGCAGTCGCTTCAGAAATATCATTTTCATGTAGACATTCATCATCCTCATCGTCATTCTTGTTTTCAAAAGATAAATATTCTGGAGAAAATCTCACATTATCAGAGTCATAAAAATCTGTTTCTTGATTGTCAGTAGAAAACGATGTTTTTATTTGATTTGAATGTCGCTTCCAAACTAAATTAGTTTCTAAAGGTTCCACAAGAAAAACATTTTTACCCAAAATTTTTGTGACTGTAGCTTTGCACCAAGATGGTTTCACATACCGATAGTCTTTGGTTATTACAATATCTCCTACTGACAATAAGAGACTTCTTCTCCCCCTATAATATTTTTTGTTTCTTGCTTGGGCTTTGTACAAATTGTTTCTTACCTTTTTTTCATCCATATGGCTTCCTTCATTATTTTGCAATATCAATGGTTTGATTAAATCAAGTCGTGTTCTCAATGCTCTACCCAAAAATATTTTAGCAGGAGTTTCTCCTAACGAACAATGAACAGTATTGCGATAAGTTAACAAAAATTTAGATAATGATAAATTGATGTTTTTATCGTCAATTACTTTCTTCAAGTAGTTTTTTACAGTTTTTACGCTGTTCTCTGCAGCCCCGTTACAGTGGGCGGAGAATGGTGGACTGGTTATGTGTTCAATACCATTTATTTGAAGAAAATACTTGAACTCGACTGAACACAGCTGCGGACCATTATCGCTAACTAAAGTTTTAACTAAACCATATCTAGCAAACACTTCCCGTAATTTAGCTATAGTGGCAGTTGAAGTTATGGAGGCCATAGGGAAAACCTCAATCCATTTTGAGAAAGCGTCTAATATAATCAAGAAAAAATTATTTTTTTTTTGTTTCGGCAAAATCAATATGTATTCGGGACCAAACCCCATCTGGGACCGGCCACCCTTGCAATGGAGCCTTGGGAGGATTCGTCTGTACTTCCTGGCATTTATCACATAATTTACTAACTTTTTCAATATCCTTATTTAGTGAGGGCCACCAGAAATAGGATCGTGCCAATAGTTTCATTTTGACTATGCCAAAATGTGCACTATGCAGCTCATTCAACATTAAATGTTTTAAGGAAGATGGTATAACAACCCTCTGACCCCACAATAGCACATCTTCTTCAGTACTGAGTTCTAGTTTTCTGTTGAAAAACGGTTTTAATTCGAAATCGATATTTTTCGGCCAATCTGTTTTCACGTATTTCAATACTTGGGATAATATAGGGTCTTTTTTTGTTTCCTGTCTTACATGATCTACATCTATGGGAATTTCCGAATTTTCACTGATGAGATATATACTTGAAAACTCTTCTTCAATATTTTCATTTTTGATGTTATTTTCTATCGGTAGCCGACTCAGAAAATCTGCAATATTTCTACTAGTATGGATATATTTAATATCAAAATCGAAACCACTTAAGAAAACTGCATAACGTTGCAGTCTATTAGCAGCTAGGATAGGTATTCCTTTTTTGGGCCCAAAAATGGAAACTAAAGCCTTATTGTCACTTATGAGGGTAAATTTTTTTCCATACAAGTATTGATAAAACCGTTTAATACCCCATACTATCGCGGTTGCCTCTTTATCTATTGCTGAATATCCCATTTCTGCCTTGGTCAACGTCCTACTCGCGAAACAGATAGGTCTCTCCACACCGTTCTCGTAAATGTGAGAAATAATTGCTCCAATGCCGTAATCTGAACTGTCCACTGTTAAATTAATATTCAAATTTGGATCAAAATGTGCTAATACGGAGTCAGATGCTAATATACTCTTCATTTTACAAAACGCTTCGCTGCAGGCTTTAGTCCAATTCCAGGTAGCATTTTTTTTTAACAATGCCTGTAAAGGGAACAAAACATCTGGCATGTTTGGAATAAATCTATTATAATAATTTATAATGCCGAGAAAAGATTTCAATTGGGTAACATTAGTAGGTTCTGGTATGAGTTCGATAGCTTTAATCTTTTCAGGACATTTATGTAACCCATGCCTGTCAATAATGAAACCTAGATAGGCCACAGAATCAGAGAAGAATGCGCATTTATTTTTTTTAACGGTGAGGCCTACATTTTGTAATATCTCTAAGGCTTTATGTAAATTTTCAATGTGCTCCTTCTTGTTTCGGCCTGTAATCAGGATGTCGTCTAAAAAAATCGCAGTACCGGGCAAGTCAATGAAAATTTGTTCCATAGCCCTTTGAAACTGTGACGGTCCTGACGAAACTCCATAAGGAAGCCTATGGTACTTAAAAAGGCCTTTATGGGTACTTATCACAGTATATTTCTGTGAAATTGGGTCTAGCAACATCTGTTGATATGCCTGACTCAAGTCGATCTTGGAAAATTGTTTTCCACCTTGCAACTTACTGAAAAGATCATCAATCCTCGGAAGAGGATATTTATCTGCTTGAATGTATGGATTAATAGTAATTTTATAATCGCAGCAGATTCGAACACTGCCATCTTTTTTTTGCACTGGGACTATTGGTGTAGCCCAATCGGAAAATTCTATTGGTGAAATGATACAGTCGTTTACTAATTTTTGTAATTCTGTTTCCACTTTTTCTCTCAAGGAAAATGGTAGTGGTCTAGGCTTATGAAATTTTGCCGGAGCGTCAGTGGGAATGTTTAATTTCAATTTAAATTTATTGAATGTCCCTAAACGATCAGAAAATACGGACGAATATTTTTGTACTATATTTTCAAGTGTATTGTCTTCAACATAATTGATTTCTTTGAAACCCATATTATAATTTCTGATAAAATTTCTCCCTAGCAAGGCTGGGCGATCATTATCCATCACGTAAAAATCTAAAAGTTTGACTTTATTGTGAAACTTAACCTCCAAATTTATTTTTCCCTTTGGCCGAATTTTATTCCCAGAATAATTAATAATTGTTATAGCTGCAGGCTGTAAGGGATAATGTTTGAAATGACTCTCATACATATTAAATGGTAAGACTGAAACGGCCGCCCCTGAATCCAATTCTAATTTGAATATCTTATTTTCTATACCAATTTCAATATAAATAGGTACATCCTTATCGTTTAGTAAACAAAGAACAGGAGACTCATTTTCTGACCTTGCATTTTCTAGTAATCTTAAATTTCTATTTGTTTTTTTACATACCGCTCTGAGGTGTCCCCTACCATTACAGACAGAACAAATATAATCCTTGTAAGGGCACGAATTTGGAAAATGTCCTCTCCCACAACGAAAACACGTCACATTTGCCTTTTCACTAGCACTTGTATTCGCGCCACTTCCTCCTTGATATTGAGTAGATTCTCCCCATGATGAATAACGGCTCTGATTTCCTGATCGAGCGGTTCTTACATTCTGCCGGTGATCACTCCTCGAACTGTTTCCAATACGGTTTATTCCTGCATCTTCCTTCAGCGCTGGCTCTCTTTTCACTTCCGTTTCCATCCTAGACTCTTTGATTCCCTCGATTGCAGCTTCTTCGATTAGAGCAGTTTCCATAGCTTTACTGAAATTTGCATCGACTTTCAGCCCCAATAAGGTATTTTTTACTTTTCCTTCGTTATATCTTGTTATAAATATATCTGTCAGTTTTGTGTCTAACTGTGTTCCAAACTGACAGTTGCTGGCCAATTTTTTTAGTCGCACTGCCCAATCTTGCACCGATTCATTATCTAGTTTGTGTACTGAGTAATACTTTGCTCTCTCTACCCACACAACCCGTGTTTTATTATAATAATCGTCAAGATGTTTCAGGATAACATTATAACCACTATTTTCCGGTTTATCCGGTATCGACAGATCAACTAGCAGCTGATAGGCTTCTTCGGCTAAACTGTATAGTAGAACTGCACGCTTAATATTTTCATCTGCAATGTTTCGCGCTATGAAGTATTGTTCTAACATTTTTATAAAAACTTGCCACTCACATGTTTTCGGATCGAAAACAAGACTCAACGCAAGGTCAACTGCCGAAGCCATTTTGCGATACACTCGATCTTAATCTAACTGCTAAATACGGCACTCTGTAATTTTAATCCTCGTCGCCAAGTGTAATGTTTCTGAATTTCCACAAATGATACAACTTTATCATTTAGCAAAGGATATATTGTTGAAAAAATAAATAAACGTATCATCAAATCGTATTCACAAAAACTGTCGGTATTCGATGGTGATATCTTAACCACAACCTCCAGCCCTTTTGGTACGCGCAGGTGCCTAGGAATCTGGCAGATCGGGTTGCGCTATGGCATATTGATTAATAGCGATTGTTCGTAAACAGGATGATATTTCGATACATTACAACAAGTATGTTTGTTATTAATTTTCTGTGCCAAATTACTTATTTCATTTTCGGTTACAGGTTCAAGAAACATTGATTGTGAATTATTTGTGAAAATACAAGTGAATTCAGTTTTATTTAGTTTCTCAAGTAGTTCAGGTATAATGTTTAATAAAAATTAATTATATCGATTGGCCGTGTTTGTTGGATTCCCTTCAAATACTGGGTTTGTAGCTTTATATTTGCCCACTATATCTTTATGAATACTCCACATACATTTCATTTTATTATCAAATGTTGTAATTTTTTTTGGTAGAAATCTTCTCTTTTCTTTTTCAGCAATTGATTGTACTCTTTTTTTTTGTTGCACTGTAAGCTCTTCTCAAATCCGTGTGGTATCTTGATATAGTTAGCAAATTATCTAGCCTATTTTTGCATTCTTCAATTCTTGATCTCTGACAAAATTTTTCTCCATCCTTTCCTAACTAAACCTCTCAGGGAAACTTTCATGGAATTTTCTCAGGAATGTGAATGAATATAAGTAATGCCTGAGTCTTTCACCTCGGTTTTCACATCAAGGACCTCTCCATCCATATGATATTCAAATTCAATTACATCTTTCAAACGGGATATTGTTAACGTATAACATTTTTTCATATTGAAAAATAACTTATTAGTGTAACTCCAATTCACAATGTTGTTAATTTATTTTTGTAGTGATACGCAGCCTCTAACAGTTTGAATACGTTCAAAAATTTTGAGATCATCTGCGAAGAGCAGACAATGTGAATGATGTAAGATCGATGGCAAATAATCAGAATAGAAATGGTCCTAGATTTAATCCCTGAGGAACACCGGAATTATCATGAAATTTTGCCGAAGTATTTCCATTATGTTCAACAATGAAATATCTATTTCTTAAGTTAGGTAATTTTTCATTAAGTCAAGAAAATTCCTCGCCAAATGGAATTGAATCATTCATATGAAAGTTGCATAGTATAATATATACAAGATAAACGACAAAGAAAATTTCATAAGAGATGAGAACTGAAATTTTCTATGTTTTTCACCACTTTTATTCAGTTTTCAGTTTGAAAATGTCTTTATAAGACGAAACTGCAGTAACGTTAGTTACAAATTCCCATTTTACATGATGATTTCCTACCATGTAGTAACGGCTACATCCATCAATTTATTAATACATGATTTCATTTATATAGAATCCTATCATCCTCAAGGACATAAAATTAAATACGTCTCTGTGAAGAGTTTATTCTGAACTTAGTTGCTTCTTTCCGCCTTTTTAAAGTTTTACTCAATTTTTTGAATGAATATGAATAAGCCAAAAAAGCTATTTTTCATATAAGCAATTTTAACCATTGTAGGAATGAACTCAATAAACTTGACATATAAATATAAAGATTCTGGAAACACTTACTACCCTCATTACTGATTCCATCGTAACAAAATGAATTCAGATATGCTTCGTCACTTTGACATTTTTGACAAATTTTAAGAAACACCATCTGAATTCAACATTAATGAATTCAAGATCAGAAAAATTTTGAGAATAATTATCAACTATCAAAATATTCAGATCATCAATCATTACAACTTTTTTGAGGAAGTCGTAGAATATATAAAAATATCATTTGTTATACTTCTGCGTAGTAGTTCTGTCACAGCAGCTGAAAACCATTCAGTAACCATGGTCTTTCTGGTGGATTTTTGCCTTTGGAAAGTACCTGGGTTATACAACCACTGTTTTGAACATCTCCTGTTGTCGTAGAAACTTTCCATCACACGTGACTATCCGATACTAAAAATAATCGGTTTGATTTCGCAAAAGTAAAGAGGAATAGACCTTCAAACATGACAATTCTTGTCAAATGTTCAAATCAACTTTTTGACTTTTCCAATACGTTTCAAACCGTCAAAAACCGCATGAGAGCTGTCGCCCAATTCTTTCGCCATCCCTCGCACCGTTAGTGATGGTTCAGATTCCTCCAGTGTCCTGGAGGACATAACATTCAATCAACATCCAATCAAAAGCCCATAAGAAAACTAAATATTGAAGAATTTTTTCATGATATTCTGAATATCATGTAATAGTAGCAACAATTTTTTTGATTGAGAGGAAAAAAAAAATTTTTCGGTTTCCACCAATTGCAACAAATCATGCTTCAGAATGGTTACATTTCTGCTCTTCATGTTCTATCAAAAAAAAAATACAAAACACGTCAAACTTACTTTTGGGGGAAATATTGTAGGTTGTTTTTCAATCCTCTAACAGGGGCGGACACATCCCCTAAAATCTTGAATTGTAAGAGTAGTTGAATCTCATTTCGTTCTGTTCTGTTAACTTTTCAATAACACCGTATACTTGCTTTTCCTTTTTTCTTTTTTATTTAGTACTTTTGAAGAAATCAAGTGAAACCGTGAAAATATTTGAGTATCGACTGTTTTGCAATGAACTACGGAAAAAAATTTATGTTCGAAACGTTGTCCGCTATTTTCTGAACAGAGATGAAATTTGCTATCAATCCACATAACTTTCGCTTGAATTTTTTCAAACACAGTTGTTATTCTGCCTTCCAAACTCTTCAAATCTGGAAAATGGTGTTCCATTAACGATCGATTTCAAATGACCTCAAAGGAAAGAATCGTTATTGCCATTCTTTCTCTCCTCTTCGACTAACCCATATGCTACTGTCTTACTGAAAGAAAGTAGTGAGGTAAAGCTTCATCTTGCTGGGAGAAAATAACATCGTCTTGAAAAATCGTAATACCAGCAGCATCAATTTAAATTTCCAAACTAGTTATTATTGAGAGTACTATTATTTTCTTCAAACAGATATGAGAAGAGCTCACCAAGTAGATTTTCCTCAATGAATAAAGATTCAATAAAAGTATTTCCGAAAATACCAGCTCACCAATACTTTTTCGGAATACCGTGTACGACATTCCTTAAAAAACCTTAAGAAAAAACATACACTCATCAGTAAAGCAAATATCATGCAAATATTATGGTTTTCATTTTATAGAATCCATCATTATCCACCATTATGTTTTATCAAGTATAAAACTGTTTTATACTTGATACTGGGTTTAAATCAACTAGTGGTAATTAGACAGGCGTGTTTGAATTCATTTCATTAAAGTGTCCATAACGAATGTTTGGAATATAAACTGAGTAGAGAAAACTGTTTTTTGTATAATTCAGTGTTCATGTAAAAGTATTTATTCTGAAAGAATCTTTCTTTCGTGTAATTCAATGTTTATAGGAAAGTAGTTGTTTCAGGGGGTCGTTTTCTTTCAGTTTGTGTCTGAAAGTTACTTCTTTGCATGATATATACATCTATGTATAGAGTTACTCCTTTTGAAATTGGTTGCTTTCTTCCTTCATTTGTAAGATTCCCACATTTTTTTGTATCAAGCTGGAGTAGTAGTACTAGAGTCATATGTTACAAGTTTTGAATATTTGTCTTTCATTTAAAAAAATATTCAATGACGAAATAGATATCGAATCATTGAATTTGTTAAAGATTAACAACATCAGAATTATCTAGATCTCCGAAGGAAATATCCTTAATTTTCCAATTTCCTTGCCACTGAAATATTGCTCTCCGATGCGGCATTCCAGATTAGTATTCCATTCGAGTCATTTTCCTTCACGACTGATCGATTGTATTAATAAAGTCAGTTGTTTTGCGATTTGAAACTGTTAATGTAATGATTGGTAATAGTTTCCATTCATTCATTGTGGCCCAATCTGGTTCAAACTAACTTTTCACTCAAGTATCAGTTCTCCTGCGCAACTCTTAGAGACTTCGAAAGACTTATATGAGAACAATGTATCTATGAGTTCTTATCTTTCAGGTCTCCAACCATTTTCTGTTGGAAAACGGTTTCAATTGAAAATCGAAATTTTTCTGGCAATCTGTTCTCACGTATTCCAATACTTGGCATAATGTAAGAGCTTTTCTTGTCTCCTGTCTACATATATATGGGGATTTCTGAATTTTCACTGGTGAGATATATACTTGAAAACTCTTCTTCAATATTTTGATTTTTGGTGTTATTTGCTATCGGTAGCCGAATCTGCAATATCGCTACTAGTATTAATATTTTCAATATTAAAATCAAAACCATTCAAAAAAACTGCCTAACGTTGCAGTCTATTAACAACTAGGATAGGTATTTCTTTTGGAAACTAAAGCTTCATTGTCACTTATGAGGGTGATTTCTTTTTCGTACCAGTACTGATAAAACCGCCTAATACCCCATACTATCGCTGTGCCTTTTCATCTTTTGCTGATTATCCCATTTCTGCCTTAGTCAACATTCTACTCGCGAAACAGACAGGTCTCTCTACACCGTTCTCACAAATGTGAGAAATAATTGCCGCAATTCCGTAATCTGAACTGTCCACTGTTGAACTAATATTCAAATTTGGATTGAAATGTGCTAATAAGGAGTCATATGCTAAAGTACTCTTTATTTTACAAAACACTTCGCTGCATTCCTTAGTGTAATTCCAGGTAGAATTTTTTTCAACAATGCATATAATGGGTACAAAACAACTGGCATGTTTGGAATAAATCTATCATACTAATTTATATTTCAATTGGGTTACACCAGTAGGTTCCGGTATGAGTACGATATCTTTAATCTTTTCAAGACATTCATGTAACCCATGCCTGTCAATAAATTTAGATAGGCCACAGAATCGAAGAAGAATGCGCATGTATTTTTTCAATGGTGAGGCCTACATTATGTAATATCTCCAAGGCTTTATATAAATCTTCAATGTACTCCTTTTTGGTCCGACCTGTGATCAGAATGTCGTCTGAAAAAATTGCAGTACCGGAGTCAATGAAAATATGTTCCATAGCCCTTTGACACAGTGAAAGTTCTGACGAAACTCCATACGAAAGATTATGGTACATAGAAAGGCCTTTATGGGTACTTTTCACAGTATATTTCTGTGAAATTGGGGCTAGCAACATCTGTTGACTCAAATCAATCTTGTAAAATTGTTTTCCACTGTGTAATTCATCCAAAAGATCATCAATCCTCGGAAGAGAATATTTTTCCACTTGAATGTACGGTGTAGTAATTATTTAATAATCGCAGCAGATTCAGACACTGCCATCTTTTTTTGCCCTGGGACTATCGATGTAGCCCAATCGGAAAATTTAATTGGTAGGATGATACCATCATTTACTGATTTTTGTAATTCTGTTTCCACTTTTCCTTCCAAGGAAAATGGTAGTGGTATAGGCTTATGAAATTTTGCCGAAGCGTCACTTTAATTACAATTTAAATGTATTGATTGTCACTAAAGGATCAGAGAATTTTTGAACTACATTATTGATTCCTTTAAAAACTAATTTATAATTCCTGATGAAATTTCTCCTTAGCATGACTGGGCAATCATTATCCATCACATACAATTTTGAGTTTGACTTTGTTGTGAAACTAAACCTCCAAATGTATTTTTCGCTTTGGTTGAATTTTACCCCCAGAATAGTTGATTATTGCTATAGCTGCAAGCTGTAAGAGATAATGTTTGAAATGACTCCCATACATTTTAAATGAATTCAGTTCTAATTTGATCATCATATTTTCTATACCAATTTCATTTTCTGACATTTCATTTTCAAAAAATCTTAAATTTCTATTTGTTTTTTCACATACCGCTCTGAGGTGTCCCCTACCATTACAACCCGAACGAATATAATCCTTGTAAGTGCACAAATTTGGAAAATGTCCTCTCCCACAACAGAAACACTTCACTTTCACATTTTCACTAGCACAAGTATTCGCGCCACCTCCTCATTGATATTGTGTAGATTCTCCCCAAAAAGAATAACGGCTTTGATTTCCTGACCGGGCGATTCTTACATTCTGCCGGTAATCACTCCTCGAACTGTTTCCAATACGGTTTATTTCTGCATCTTTCTCTGAAGCCGGCTCTTTTTCACCTCCGTTTCTACCCTAGATTCTTTGATTACCTCGATCGCAGCTTCTTCGATTGGAGTATAGCCTTACTGAAATTTGCATCGACTCTCAGCCCCAATAAGGTATTTTTTATATTTCCTTCATTATATCTTTTTATCAATATATCTGTCAGTTTTGTGTCTAACTGTGTTCCGAATTGACAGTTGCTGGCCAATTTTTTAGTCGTACTGCCCAATCTTGCACCGATTAATTTTCTAGTTTATGTGCTCTCTCTACCCACACAACCCGTGTTTTATTATAATAGTCGTCAAAGTGTTCCGGGATAATATTATAACCACTATTTTTCGGTTCATCCGGTATCGACAGATCAACTGTCGTTGAATATGTTTCACATATTTTCGGATCGAAAACAAGACTCATGCAAGGTCAACTGCCATCGCGACACACTCGATCTCATTATAACTGCCAACTTTGATATTCTGTAGTTTCGATCCTCGTCGCCAAGTGTAATGGTTCTGGATTTTCACAAATTATACAACTTTATCATTTAGCAAGAAATATATTGTTCGAAAAATAACTCACAATGTATTCTAAGATCGTAATCGCAAAATTCTATGTTCGATGGTTATATCAACAACATCCTCCAGCCCCTTCGGTACGCGCAGGTGTTTAGGAAACTGGTAGATCGGGTTACACTATCACAAATTGATTACTAGCGATTGTTTATAAACAGGGTGATATTCTGATACATCACAAAGAGTTTTGTGAAACTGGCTTTGTTAAAATGGTCGGCCCTGAGAACATTCCAGAAAACGATAAGTGTAGAATCATGTATCGAAAATTGAAAATAATTGCGCAAAATCGTATATATTTCGAATTCCTAATCGTACAATTAACATTGGAGGTGGTTTTCTTGATCAAAAATCAACAGGTGATCGTATTTCTGCACTGATAGAATATCCAAGATACATTCATGCTTCTCTGTTGAAATCGTTGTTGCGTTCAATGCCGATACTTTCATCAAAAAAAGAGGTTTTCCTTCAACAAGTTACGCTTCGAATGAACAACTCTTATAAGTTAGAAATTTTGTTAACTGAAGACAAACAAAATCTATTGTTCTAATGTACCTTTCTTGAACGGGTTGAACGGTACGCATTATAAACCTGTCATTCCAAATTTGGTGTCGAACTCACTAAAAAACTAACTGCAATCTGGCCGACAGATCTATTTTCTATTTCATAGTGAATTCAAATAATTCAGGAAGCTCGGATTGAACTGTCTTATACCAATAACTATGCACCATACATTTCGTTAATCTAATCAGAAAGAACTATTAGATTAAATGGAGAACAGCAAAGATAGAGAAGAAATTATTTTTTTTTCATACATAATAATGATAATAATAAGGTTTATCCACAGTAAACAACGTATAGATACATAAAAAATGTTCATTTCAAAAAACAGTAACTCAATAAATATTAAGATGAGTGATGAATAAACACGGAAAAAACACAGAAGTAGCTGCAAAAGTTACTCTTCTCTTCTAGTATTGTGAGAATGTTCATGAGGGGTGAGTTGAATTTTATTAGCTTTGACATAAAGTAAAATTTTGTTAACCCCGCCCCAGCCCAAAATCCCTAAATGATAGTAAGGACTCTATCAAGGAAGAATAAACAGTTTTCAACTGGGTAATGTTCAAGATATCCTTCATATATTTGAATTTAGATAGAAAACCTCTTATTTTTCCTGATATTTGTTTTGTTTGCATATGCCACTTCATATGTCGATCGACAATGATTCCTAAATACTTTATTTTGTCACCTTCCTTTATTTGAGAGTCTAGCCCTATATTCAAAGACCGAAGATCTGGTAAACCACAAGCATACGACGTGAAAGGTAGGTAAGTTGTCTTTTCATTGTTTAATGTTAATTTGTTACCTTCAGCTAATTTCATATGTTAGGAAAGTCACTCTCTACTTTCTCTTTGAATTCTTGCCAGGTTGACGCTATGTACACCACAGCAGTATCATCAGCAAAGCTAATGATTTCACCACTAGTGTCTAGAAATAACATACTGTTTATGTAGATACTGAACAGAAGAGGTCCGAGGGCAGTTCCCTGAAGTACTCCATATGATACTGTTTGTGTTCCACTGAGAATTCCATCAATTTCAACTTTTTGTTCTCTACCTAATGAATAGTTTTCAAGAAGGTTATAAATATTTCCTCTTATTCCATATCGTTTGAATTTATTTTGTGAGAGACAGTGTTAAATGCTTCAGACAGGTCTAGAAAAATACTGACCGTAAAAATTTTTTTATCTAACGATTCATAAATCATCTAAGTCATTCTCAGAATAGCGTCCTCTGTAGATCTGCCCTCTCTAAAGCCATATTGACGATCTGATAAAATATTGAATTCTTTTAAGTAAGAATATAATCTTTTCATTATGATTTTTTCAATTATTTTCGATAAGTTAGAGATTAGTGTAATGGGCTTGTAATTAGAGACAGATGATTTATTTCCACTTTTGTGTAAGGGTTTTATTATTCCGCTTTCAAGTATTCTAGGAAAATGCCACATATCAAAACATTTATTCACTAAGAATATACTAGTGGCTTGGCGATTTCTGATGCAGTCTCTTTCAAGGTGTCTGCCCTTAGTTTATCTGGTCCAGGAGATTTTTTTGTTTTCAAAGTTTTTATTATTGGAACGATATCTTTCTCATTTGTTGAATATAAATACATGGGCTGATTGAAAAACTCGATTCTGTCGGTATTATTGGGAACATCTGAGATTTTTTCAGCAAATTTTTGTCCTATGTTACTATAATAGTCATTGAATTTGCCCGCAATTACTTTTTTATTCGTTATATCAGTGCCATCTGCATTTTTAATAGCCTCTATGCTTGTTTAAGTTTTACCTTTTCCACATAGACAATTTACATTTTTCCATAAACTTTTAGATGAGTTTTGATTTTTTTCAATTTGTTTAGAAGAATATTTTTTTTTACTGTTTAGTTAATTTTTTGTTCTTGGTTTTGTAATTTTTATACCTTTCTTTCAATTCTTCATTTTGCGGATGTTTTAGAGATAATTTGTGAAGTTTAATTTTTTCGTTAATTGAATTCAGCAAAGATGAAGTCATCCATTTTTTATAAACTTGATTTTAGTTTTTATTTTAACTTTTATTGTATGAAACTCTGTGAAATTTAATTTTCTCAATAAACTCAGCAGCAATGTTATCTAAACTATTCTCTTGATAAAGTTCATTCGACTAACTGTAATTCATCTATTTAAGTGTCATTTATTATTTCCCCTTCAATGTAGTACAAACTGTTTCAGTCACTATCTCTAAACACCGCTGTCCTTTCAGTTCCCAATGAACTTGACTGCTTAACACAATTTTTTTCTAATACAATTAAAATTTCATCTACCCTTCATTCCTTCTGATTCTTTGTTCTACACTGACTAACTTACTTCGAGAAATGTAACTTCTTGAACTGGAATCTGACAAAAGTTGTAATGGAAATCAGCAATGAGGGAAAGTCATTAATTATTATCGATGAAACTTCAAAATGAAGTCAAGTTCATCTAAATACTTAAACGATGCCTTCGCATGGGCGACAATTTCTTATGCTTGGGAGATTTTTCACTTTTTAATTTCTCCCAGGGCTCTCCAGAAAAGACTGCAGCTTCATTACCATTTGCTTTCTTTTCTTTTTTCACAAATTTTTTTCTGTACTACTTCATGCATACTTCATATACTTCATACACTTCAAGTGTATAGATTGACACCGCTGTAATCAGTTGGACCCTTTCTCTATCTAAAATATTTTGACAAAAACAATCGATTTACGGAATTCTTGATGACGAGATAATAAAAATATCCGGGAAGATGCCATTCATAATTCAATTTTCAATTATGAAAATATTATGCAATTGTTACGCAACTGTTTACAAATTGAAGAGAACTCTGAAAGATCATTTGTAATTTTGAAGTTTGGGACATATGTGAAGTGTGATATTAGATGTTCATCATTTTGAATTCATTGGTATTTTCAGAATTTATTCACTATTGAAGTTTCTGAAACAAATTATTTTTCTGTTCTCAAAATTTCATTCGATACCATCCCTCATTTCACACGTTGTCTATTATATTTTATGGAATATTGAAGCGGATCACTACTCACTTACTTTCTGTTGTTTTCCTTAATAATCATTTTGTGAATGTATCGTCATCACTATAGTTGGGAATTTTCTATTCGAGAACATGATTCAAAGGTATAATGAGTAGATTCTGATATTGAATTCAATCATAAATTCTATATGTTGACTTTTCGAAAAATAAAGCCTATCAAACAACCAATTTGTGGAAAAGATTATATGAACATTTGTGTAGATAAATACGTTAATCTTTGCATGATTAAATGGCCACATATGATGCAATCTTTTTAATCTATTAAGATAGATTGAGCACTACAACTGAGAAGCCCAACGAGATAATTACATAACTAATGCATGATAACAATGGTATCAAAATGAAATTGTGAATATATGCATCTAGATGAAACTAAATTACCTACAATTCGTAGGTAGATTCCTGTGGTTCACCGACTACACGACACCGCTTTTTTTAAGACAAAACACAAGTTCTACAGAAAAATCCTCAGGTCGCTCTAAGATTGGTGCCTGTGCGGAAGTAGCAATTAACGTTGAATTTGAATCTCTGGAGATTAAACTCATTTGGAAAAACGTTCTCAAGAAGTTTATTCCACATTAACGCAGTTCTCCAAATGGGGAAGTGTTGTTAAATAGTGAAGTTCGAGGTGTACTGAGTTGAAGCTCAAAACGAATAGCTCAAAACGTCGCGTAACTCTGGTATTTACCACTCTTGGTTGAATCAAATGTGCCAAGTCACTTAAACACCTTCCGTAAAAGTAAATATAAAAAAGATGTTTCGATGTTTCAGGCGATCAAGGATGTAAGTGACATCGTGTCTCCAATCAAAAAAATGGCTTTTTCTAGATGGAATTCAGCAGCTACAGGATATGCTTAGGGGCAAAGCTCCATGCATGAGAACAATACTTCAAAGAAGGTCTAGTCTGAGCTTCGAAAGCATCAAAAGTTGCTGAGGTATGTCAGTTTTCTGGTTCGAAACAGTGTTACAAGATTTTGAGAAGCAGCCTTTGAAATTCCAGTTACGTTATTGTGCAAAGATATATTGGTGCAGAAAGCGAAATTGTCTGTCCTGACATTATTATATCTGGTGCGGTTATTATATCCGGTTGAAGAAAACCGATGTCTGGCTTATCGTGACATTAAATTGAACCTGGTTACTTCCACCCCATTTCGAAATCACTTCAATATCCTAATTAAGATGTGCAACCTCCTGCTGTCGGTGAAAATGTGCATCCGCAGCCCATGTCCTGGAATTCAAATGAAATGACGATAGAAGTGTGCTGTCGTCAGCAGAGCAATATTTCGGATTCATGTTTTTTCCAATGATTCGTTGATATACAATGAAAAGAGGGTTGGAGACGATATAGATCCCTGAGGATCTCTATCGTCTCCATCGTATTCGAGAGATATCCATCGACAGCCTCTTGCTGAAAACTTTTTTAAGGAAGATGGAGAGCCATGCCCAAAAATGATCCGACAAGCCATAGCATAGAAGTCTGACCAGCAAACCCTCATGCCACACACTGTCAAAGGCTTTGGAAATATCAAGCGGAACAGCTCCATGTTCCTCGATTGCGTTATGCCAAATATGGGTGACATTCGATAGAAAGTCACTTTTGGTTCCGGAAGCCATATTGATGATCGCTCAAGATGTTGAAGCCTTCCAAATATTTGAGGATGTGGTAGTTTATGGCTTCTTTCAGATTTTTGTTATCACTGATAGCGAAGCGACTGGTCTATACTTATTGTTTCTTACCCTTTTTGGGAATATACTGAACGTACGCAATTCTCTAATAAGAAGGAAAACTTTATCATTGTGAGAAAGTGTGAAAAGTCTGCAAAATACTGGCGCGAGCTCATTGGTGCACTTTTAAATCACGATGACAAGCAATTCATCAGGACCAGACGCCTTGTTTATGTTGAGCTGTTTCAAAATTCGCCTGACTAGATGTTGTCGAAAAGTGATTTTGGGCATTGTGGATTCAAGTGTGTGAATAGTGGGTTTTTCCCAGAAAATCGACTGTGAAGTGGGACCCAAATTGTTCAGCTAGTAGATTTGCTTTGCCCAGCTCAGATTGTTTACCAACGTTTATCGGTAATTCACTCAACACTTAGACGAGTTTGTTGGTCAAAAGATCCCAATGGAGACCTGACGGTGACTCTGTGATTTTATAGATTGGTTGTAAGGTATAGATCCAGAGGAGTAGCATATTCTCTATCACAGTCAGGAATCCTGGTTGGCTCATTTATAATCTGAGTTTGTCGTTGATATTTGAAAATTTGAGCCATTCGATATTGTGGACATTGAAGTCACCGAATATGCAAATTTCATACTGGTATGATTGATTTGCAGGAAGTCAATGGTGTTTGCAAGCAAGGAGAATAATGCCATATATTGTGTATCGCTTAGTGGTCTATAAACGTAGTATATGAATCTAGAGATCTTGTGTGATATTATTTCAAACCACATAACATCAAAGTTTTGAGGTTCCTGCATTTCCTTTCATTGACAGGATAGATATCTTCGGATGGAAAGAGATATTTCAATGTAACGTCTAAATCGGGAGTGGAAATCCTAGTCAGGATACAGAAAATTGACGGGGTTTGTTGATGCACTAACTTTGATTTCTTTGAGTGCAAGAATATGAGGACTATTTGTTAGCATGTTTTCAGATGTTTGTGCATAGAGTTTATATTTGAGTTGAGCCATCTGATGTTGCAGAAATCGATTTTGAAGTGGCTTTTAGGCCTCTTAGCAACTGCAGTTACCATGCTATTTCCCTGTGCAAATAGTGATTTTCAAAAAACTTCTGCAGAATGATGCCCTCGAATCAGCACAATGCAAGTCCGAACTGAAAAAATTCACTATAAAACATCTGAAAATCTCATCAGTATATTCCTTTTTTTTGAAGGCGGTTAACAATGT
Source organism: Leptinotarsa decemlineata (assembly GCF_025532065.1). NCBI lineage: Eukaryota > Metazoa > Arthropoda > Insecta > Coleoptera > Chrysomelidae > Leptinotarsa > Leptinotarsa decemlineata. The sequence continues at coordinate 14,643,631 of NW_027412544.1, forward strand.
TTCATGGTGAATTTCATCACTTCGGACTTCCATTGTCCAATCTAATATATAAAAATGGATGTTTGTTGGTTGATTGGTTGGTAAGTGATAAACTTCTACATCGCTCAACCAATCGTGATGAAACTTGACATGTATGAGTAATTTTTCATAGAGAAAGTTTAGGCTATCAATATTTTTGTAACTCACCACTAGATAGCGCTGTAGAACAATTTTTTGAAAGCACTGTTCTATAACGCAGCGCACGCCTAACTTCGTTGATTCTGATTCTGTCAAAACATTGGAACAGCAGCGATACAGTAACATAGTACTAATTGTAGTACTAATTGTAGTACCAAATTCTACACGGGCGAAGCCGCGGGCAACAACTAGTATAATATAAAATGATTTGGAATTCCTGGAAGAATCTATGAAATAAAAATGAATGGCTGAGAATAACAATGATATTAAGCAAAAAAACCCTGAAATGAAATAACAATAAAATAAAAGTAAAAGCAATAATTGAATATTGAACAATAAAAAATAAATAAAAATTAAAAGATTTCAAGCCAAGTAACTTCACGAAGATTCGATTGTTAGTATCCACAATTGTCTTCGGGTGATGAAGAAGATTGAAGAAGCTCTGAGTCTAGTCAAGATACGTTAACGACACCTTCATAATATAAAACCATGGCAATGCAAAACTAGACACTTTCCTGGAACATATCAACAGCGTAAAACCTTTCATCAATTCCACAATGGAGAAGGAAGTACACAACGAATTGCCATTTTTAGACGTATTGGTGAAGAAGACCGTCACTGAGTGGGAAACAGCTGTATACCGAAAACCAACTCACATGGAACAGTATCTACACTACGAATCCAACCAACATCAATCGGCTATAAGGAGAATCATCAAGACTCTAGTAGACCGCGCTTTTGGACTGTGTAATATGAAGGAAAATCTCGAGAAAGAACTAGGTATCATCAAAATTGATCTTCAACGAAACGGTTACTCTAAAGTGATGGCAGAACAGACTTTGGCTAGAAGATATCAAGAGCCTCGCAAGAAAGAGAAGTCGTCACAACCAGTACTTGTACTTTCCTACATCAGAGGATTGTCGAGAAGGATAACAACAATTGGGTCCAAGTACAACATCATAACTTGCTTCAGATCCAAACACTATCCAAAGCAGCCTCACGAAAACCAGGCCACCAAACACGGACTGACAAGAGTTACATTTACCGAATATCCTGCGAGTGCGGAAAATCCTATATTGGTGAAACTAAGAGGCCATTGTAAGACCGCGAGCAGAAACCAAATCGCGAATAGCAGAGCATGTTTGGACTAATCAACATAACATCAAATGGTCCGAAGCTGAGATTATTCACAATGAGGTACACTGGTTCATAAGGAAAGTCAAAGAAGCCGCATATATGTTTTCCAACAACGCATTCAGGCAAGTTAGAGTAGAAATACGTAATATATATAAACCCATAATCAAGCAGAAAATGGCCAACTCCCGCCAAACGGTCAGCTCCCTCTGAACCGGTGAAGCGGAGAGGATAGATGACCTACAAATGGTCATCTATCGGAAGGAGTCTAGTCATCACCAGAAAACGATTGTTGATATTAACAATCGGAACGTCGTGAAGTATCTTCTTATGAAATCTTTGAATTTCTATTTCTTTTTTATTGTTGAATTCTCAATTGTTGCTTGTTTTTTTTTTTAATTGTAATTTCACTTCAGGACTTTTTGCTTAATATAATTGTTATTTTTAGCTATTTATTTTAATTTCATTGATTCTTTTAGGGATTTCAAATCATTCCATATCATATTAGACAATGGTAGTTCGAATTAATGAAATTCATTATATTCCTTCTCTTCATCGTATTCACCCAAAATACCACCAAAATCTCAGCACGTGTTTTGCTTATCAAGCGTTTTCATACAGTATGAAAACGCTTTTTCTTTCAGATATTCATTCCCGCCATTATTTGCTTCGAATATATTCACCTGGAGGAGACAAAATTTCTCTATACTCCATGGCTTCTCGTCTAGCTATTGTTTTCGAAAACCCCAAAGGATACGAATACGAGTTCTCTGGAATTGAAAAAGAAGCTCATCATCTCCATGTTCATTTGAATACGACTGAAGCTAGTATAAACGTTACATTGAATACTTTCATCATATATTCCATCACTGGAATATACGATGTTTTTTCTGCTGTTCGACACAGATAGTTCTACACCTTATAAAACAAAAATCGATCTAGGAAGGTGTAGATTTGGGGGATTTTATTTACTGCCGAGCGTTAAGCTTTGTGTTCGTTCTCAGTCAATGAAGTTCCCTTATATTCATTCAAATTCAACCTTTGTTTTACTCTATTCGCGTAAATGGCACAGAAAAGACGCAAATAGTAAAATTATTAAATTAATATTTCTGACATTGAGAAAAGCAATCAACAACAAGGGAAGATTTGAAAAAACGAAAAAACGTTTACAAGTAAGAGCAAAGGTGAACATTGATTATTTTGCTATTCAACCCAATAAAGCCTAATATTTTTTGAAGAATATTTCATCAGAAAAGTTTGTAGAGGATGCTAAAAATAACACATAATCTAAAAAAAGGCATATACATGATAGCGTTTCCCATGTCCGAGGGTGGTATCATGTGCACTCAATAAAATCATTATTATATATATATATATATATATATATATATATATATATATATATATATATATATATATATATATATTGAATTTTACAAAAAGAATTTGAAGCTTAATGTCTTCTATTAATTATCTGCGAGCGCTTTCGACAGTTGGTAGTACTGTCATCTTCTAGGCACTCCTCAAACTGAACTTATCATCCTGTCGTCTGCCTCTTTATACGGTCAGAGCGTCTCAACTTAGGTATTTCAGGTACTTTAGGTAAATTTGCCTGTATTTGTACTGCATCAGGTACTCTTCTTTGTGTTAGATCTTCTCTAGGAATGTGTATGGTTTTGTTTATTATATTGAATGTGAGGTCTTGTTGTGTTCCTAGGGAATTTGAAAGTCACTAAACATTTCATTCGAAATGAATAACTCATAAAATGTAGCATACGAGACACTGCGAAAAATTTCATCAAAAAATGTAACTCTATTCTACAGTAGTCCCTTGGAATGATCACATTTTGGATTTGATGAAATCCATTTCGTTCCTCAATCCCGTACACTACCATTTCACCAAAAGAAAACAATCTGTTCTCGTGTTGTCTCTACCCAATATTTACCCTGATGAAAAAACTTGAAAGCCCATATCGCAATGCAATCAAATGATTCCATTGCTGGCTTGCGTGATTCGAACATGCTTCTGAAGTGTTTTATTGAAGGTATCGCTCGGGTTTAAAATGTAGCACGAATCTCGAAAATCGGTTGAACACAACCATGAAATGGTATCGGAAAAAGGAAAACGTGAGAAGTGGAGAGTTAATTGAATTGAATGAGAATGAGAATAAAATCCCGACGCTGTTTTCGGATCGGAATGAAAAAGACAGTAACACAAATTGTTTGTTGAAATCAATGAAATTCAAAATGCATATTTGTGATGAATAAAACTGTATTATTTGAGAGAACCTAACATTTGATAATTGAAAATCAAATTGCGTTTCATACAGGCAGTTATTTTAGCTATACTCTGTCCATCTTCAAAACATCATCATGCGTAGTGCACATGATCTTCCAGACGAGGCTGCTTATACAGAGTCGCACTAAAGAGGATCAAATTTTTTTTAACACGCTTAGCTTCACTTGTATGTTTGTTTGTTGTAACCGACTCCTTTGGACTCCATTTTGACTGATTTTAAACCGACATATGTATCTTAAACTTTGTACACCTATTAAGAATCGGTGACAATACAATAATTTCAAAAGTTCATCTCATTATCTTGATCAGGATCGACAGGATCGGCTACATCTAACATGAGCACAATTCGTGCGTATGTGTTGTTTCCTGCTTTCGGCAAACAAATGTTGCTCATCTTTACACTTGGCTGCACCGCGCTGATGAGGCCAATAGCCAGAAACACGTGTCCGCGGTTTGCTCCCCTTTTTTGGAGTGTTGTGTCCACTAATTGTTTTATCAGTGATTTGTATAATACACTCGATAAAATCTCTCTCTGTATATATTTATATATACAGTGTGGTCCACTAAGTCTGCAACAAATAGGAAACTTTTTTATAATCGATTTCTCAGAAAATTTTATTCGGGACAAAAGTTGGTGCATGTTCCAAAACTATAACAAGTGTACCTGAAATGGCTTTATGACAAACACCATACAGAATACGCCAAAAAATATAAAGTTCCTTCAGGAGTAAAGTACCCTCATTTCATAAAATATAGAAATATGTTGGGGAGAAAAGTTGCTCAGAATTTAAAGTTATGTTCAGATACGAAGTCATGGCCTGCTATTTGATTTTTTTTCTTTTGGAAAATTTTGAATTACCCCCGAATGATACATATTTTTACTATTTTGATTTAATATGTATTTGAAGTAGGTAGCCACAATCAAATCAGTTTGGAGTATTTTTTATCAAATTAAAGTGTATTTGTGAAATTTACTTGGATTTGTATTTTTTTAGGTGACCGTCAACTTCATGTTTGTTGCAACGATATTCAACAGAACTCTAGAATAAAACAAATACTCTTTTTACCGAGGCAAATACTTTACTAACTAAATGTTCATATGAATAAACTGTCAATAGTAGTATACATTTTTTTTTATTCTGACAATTAGAACAGATATTAAAAAACAATCCAAAATCTATCGCGGATAGTCATGAACAAAAAACACATATGCCCCAAAACAATACTGAGTTTGATAGTGTGGCTTCTTGAAACTTGCCTGCAAAACGTTTTCATATTTGTCCTCAATCAAAAATGCGTCACCCAGTATTAGTAACGTTAACTGAAAAGGCAGAATTAGTTTTAATCTGTAATGATGGTTATAAAACAATGCGCGAAGCTGCAAATATTTTCAACGAGTGGCATCCAGACAAACAAATTTGGCATTCAAGTGTAAGTAAAATTTTAATTAATTTCAAACAGACCGGCTCACTAGAATATAAACATAATACGAATCAACCGACAACTGCGGTGGCAGTTGGTCAAACCACCAACAGTGACAAAAAAACTTGGCAAGTTGACTTGGATGTCACACCAATAGGTTTTTCCACTGAACTGCATTGGTAGGTTTCAATGATGATCATTCACTTCTTCAGATATAAATTACGAAAAAAAATATCCTTTTTTTTAATTATGACGAAATTCAAAAACATATGTCACCAAATCAATACACATAAATGTCAAAATCTTGAGATAATCACAACGTTTTGAAATCAAGAATAATTATCGTCATTTACTTTCATCATTTACTAATCCCACAATATCAATCCATCGCCAGTTTCAAACCCAATAATTTCTTCGAAAACATTTTCATCTGAAGAACTTGAAAATTATGTCGAATATCAACGGTTTGTATCAGCTCTGTAGCTTGAAACTCATTTTTTTTGCACATGCTTCATTTGAAGGGAACACGATGCACACTGAATTAGTTCTAGTAGAATTCTGGAAGCTATGTGAATTTTACTAGTTTCGCAGCATCAACGTCGGAACTGATATCCCATCAGTTCCAAAACGATATTAGCATCATTCGTCGTATTAGCTACATAGTGCGAAATCGATTACAAATTGTTTCATCAACTTGAAGAGGAAAGCAGAATTTCCAACTCAATTGCCTTGTAGTTTCATATAGGATCGAATCTCAAAATTAGATCAAATTCAAACCCGCATTTGAACAATTTCAAAAGTTACAATATAGTCGAATTTTTTGCTCAGTGCTCAATTTTCACTATTGCTGACGATAAATTCGAGAAATGATACTCTGAATAAATTCTATTTTCAATTATCGGAATTCATCAACTTTATGTTGATGAAAGACTGAAGTGGAGGTCTTAAAGATGTTATTAACTTCGAAAGTAAGATTGAAAAATATTCTACGTTTGGTGTGAAACTCAATTATTGCTGTTAACTATGATATATTATAGGTGTATTTTATATGCAGTAATATGCAAATTATTTCAGAATTTAGTCAGTTTATTAATGTAGTACTTGGAGATCAGGATCCGATACCACATTGGAAGGTGTCATCAGCATACATCAAGACTCTTCTATTTTTCATGTTATGAGACAAGTTATTAGTTGAAAAAATCAAGTGACCAAGAACACTCCCCTGCGGTGTTCCAATATCTGAATCGTATTCTTTTGATTGTTGTTTTTTTTCGGAGAAGAAATTGCGATCGACCGTGTCAAATGCTCACGTCAGGTTACATACTCATTTTTGGTAAGTATCTTATGCTTTGTAAAGAAATCTGATTCTCTCGAAAATAATTATTTTTTTTTTGAAAAAATGTTCAGTTTAATATTTCTCTTGAAGATTATCACTTGGTGATTGAAACATATGTCGGAGTGTCAAAAATAACGATATTGTGTTGGAATATAACTCCAATAATATTCATTACCACACCAAAGGTCCCAAACAGTTCATCAAAATCAATCCGATTCTCGTCTTGACACCTCGTACGGCCCTGTTTAAACTCTACTACCAAATATTTTACGTTGTAAAAGGAAGATCAGATTCACTAAGAGTAAAATCCAGTTGAGCTTTTATATTATTTGTATTGGGGCCTTTGAAATAAAAGTAATGTATAGTTCAAGTAAACGATATACTGCAACCTACCTTCCAACAGCTCCCCGTTAATAATATAGTAAGGGAGGTGATTTCGTTATTCAATAATTCTTTATGATAATACAAAAATTATAATAACTAAATAATAATACATATAATAAATATTTCGTTTATATAGGTAAGTGAGAAAGTAGGGATTCAAATAATAGGGTGATAATTGAAAATAATCGATTGCTTTAAAAACACTTCACTAACTTTCTTCGAAAGATTCTGATAATTCCTCTATCATATTCTCTGTTTCACTATCACTGTCATCTTTAAATCAATAACGAATTTATTTCCACCATTAATATGGAAATGTTTAATCTCCATATAGTCTTTATCCACTGAAATTACTTTTTCAATCCTTTTCTGTCAGCCTTTTTCGGTAATATTAGATATTCCTTTTTCAATAAGCTCTATTAACTCCTCATCAAATTTTGGAAAATTACTTCTGGGACTGATGCTTTGTTTCAACCTTCAACTCGATGGGATTGAAAACACAAAAATAGGGGGGAAGTCTCAGTATGGTGTGTCCATACTTTTCAGCAAAACTCTCAAAGGCATACACTTTTTCAAATGTTTTTGTTTGTATAACTTCAAGTAGTTGGTTTTTGATATAGTAATATTTGAAATACAAATTGTTATCCATTAAAAAACTTTGCATTTCATCTTTTCTTGAATTTTTACTCGGTACTTTGATGAGCTGTCGCGAATGATAGGAAGCGTTGTCAAGAACTGTTACACTATTCGCATCCAAATTTGGCACCAATATGTTTTCAAATCAGTCCTCGAAAATATCAGCTTCTATG
>NW_027412545.1:0-1251 GCF_025532065.1 Leptinotarsa decemlineata
AAAAAAAAAAAATTTGTAATGTATTTTTTATAAAATTATAATTTTCAATTGTTAATAAAAAAATAGAAAATAACAATTTTTTTTTGGCAACGGTAATCTATTTTTTTGCCTATTAAGAATAACTTTACCAAGGGAAAAAATGCCAGGGTTTTAGTTTAATAATTATAGGGATTTTTATATTAACTTTCAATTCAGAAAAAGTTATTAATTAACAAATTTATAATTAACGTTAAAATTGGGATAAAATTTTTTTGACTGCGGATTATTCTTTATTGATGTGTCCCAACATTACATGAATTTTTTCATTCCTTAATATTTACATTTGATATGTTTGAATTTTTTTTTGTTTTTATGTCAGAGTGACGAAAGGCGCGCGGAAGCCAGACTACCCGCTTTTGGCTCTATTTCCAGGGCTCTGTAAAAATTATAAATAATCGAGATACAGTTTCGGGAGTCGGGACTTTTTCTACGCAAATTCATTGATCTTTTCAAATCTTTTTTCAAAATTCCAAAATTTTGAAAATTTTCCGAGATATTAAGAAAAAACTTAAGCCCCATTTTTTTTTCACTTAATTGTTTATAACTTTTGTAATTTTTATCGGCGCGTTTTCGGACCTTTCCTTAAACTTTCTAGGCAAAAATACGAATCGAATGACACCTTGGTCGTAATTTTTGGACAGGGCTGAAAAATGACACCAAAAAGAGCTAAATGAGTACATGTGAACCAGACTATTAGTGAAAATGAAGGTTCCAAACAGTGCATCATAAGTACATCAATGGAGTTTTCGTTATTTGAAGGTGTGAAGATTTCAATAGAATTCAAATCATTCAAGAATTTCGATTCAAAATATCACTTTGAAACTATTTTCAGTATAATTTATAGACTGCCTACAATATACCTCATACAAACACATATTTTTAGTGAAAGTGCTTTCCAACGGAATTCCACAAGAATTATAATAATTTTTAAAAAATATATAAAAACCAGCTTTGACACACCCAGTACTCGAAAAAGAAATTTTGGCCTAATTATTGTTCAACTATACTTTTAAAATATTATTGTGACAAATCCGATGCTCCAACTAAGTTTTTGTGGAAAATTGAACTGATGAACAATTCTTTTTTTGACACTATTTTTGGTATAACTTCTGAACTGTTTCGTTCATACTCGCACAACCCCAAGTTTTCAAAATACCATCAAGACGTCTGATTAGGAGAAAACCATAACTCTGTTATGATTCCCAGCTGTTC